>NW_025964372.1:22720574-23189722 GCF_023055435.1 Haliotis rufescens | reverse complement strand
ATTGACTGTAACAGTGCGTTAAACACTTACATTGACGCCTATCTCTCTGCCTCGCGATCAACCTGTCTGTATTACATATCTGGTCACATTTTAACCTGTCTACATAGGTAAATAATCCGTTCCTAAATTACATTCCAACCACCAAGATCTCTACAACGCTGTCTCGATCTCTGCCGAGCTATTTGTATCGGTCAAATCCAACTATTCACCAGGTGTTACCAGAGGTGGTGTGACTGTCTAGTGGTGCAGGTGCTCGCTCGTCGATATTTGGGACCGAACATGTATTAGTCTGGTTTGATTGAGAGAGAATATAGTATTTTTAGCCCCCCCCCCCCCCCCCCCCCCCCCCCCCCCCCCCCCCCCCCCCCCCCCCCCCCCCCCCCCCCCCCCCCCCCCCCCCCCCCCCCCCCCACACACACACACACACACCACACACCCCACACATACTTCAAAATAAATTCTTTCTCTGAATTGTGAAAGGAATTTTTCGTAATCCAATACAGTATTTCTTAAAACCATTTGGCATCTCAATTGAAAAGTTCAAAAATCTAACAAAGGACAGCGATTATTTCCATCATATTCGGGAACATATAAATTTTCTCCTGGCACACCTTCCTCCTGACGACTCTCACTTACCATCTAAACTCGACGATGAACAATATCAGCATGTAGCCATCAGCCTAACCTAGCTGTTCGTAAAAAAGTGAGTGAGTGAGTGTGGCTTTACGTCACCGATAGCGACATTTCAGCCATATCATGACAGGGGACACGAGGAATGGGCTTAAGACATGGTACCAATATGGAGAATCGAAACCGGACCTTCGGCGTTATGAGCGAACGCTGTACCCACAAGACTACCGATCACCCCTAGGAACCCACAGAACATGTGTTTACTAGATATTCGGGGTGAAGTCCAACGACGTCACAATGTTCTCTGTCTAGATCTCTCATGCGTTTAATTGATATACAACATGGAAGTCGATTAGTTTTGTACGATTTGGAATGAATATACTAGTATATATTCAAATCGTACAAAACTGTAATCGACTTAAATGCTGCAAATCATGCCACGGGAGGCACCTATTAACTTAGATAACGTAGAGCAAACACTCCCGGAGAAGGGGTGATGAACAGAGGCAGAACCAGGATGATACCAAAGAAACTGGAGACCGTCAGTGGAACCCCGGCCTCTGCAAGTACTGCCGTGGAGACAGCGTTTATGGTTCTCGCAGTAAGCTGCTTTGATTGCTATCCGTGTCCCTGAGGAGCCAGGGAAATCCAGTCCGACTTGGAACGCGTCCCTTCTTACAACATAAATACAGGAAGAAAGTTAATGGCTCTGGTAGATTGGTAACTCTGGACTTATGTCAATGATAAGAAATAAACGCATTTCACTCTTCAAATGATTTCTTAGAAGTGTATCAGACTTCTTTGTACTTGGAATGGTTCGATGAAGATCGCGAATTTCATTTACCAATATGACTCGTTTATTTGCAAGGAGAAATAGGCCTAGGGTTATTATCTACATACATTCATGTCAAGTTTTATGCACACCAGAAACGGAGAGCATATTACACAAAGTCTTGGATTGATCAGTCTAATTCATATTTTACTTAAGACGACTGTATCGGCATTGAGTTATGTGAGAGTTTATTAAACAATGGGATGAATTTTAAAAGCGTTTTTTTTTAAATAATGAAGGAAATGTGAATCACAGCGGGAAACGTGATCAACAGCGGTTTCAGGTTAAATGTACTCGTGTCAATATTGATACAAAAGGGTAACATCACGAAAGGTGTGTTATATCGACAAAACTGATAAATCAATACTAAAGCACAAAAATGACATGCCTGTTTATTGATTAACACCCGTGACAGGATATAACGACAGTCCTCAGTCAAGCTGGTTGTAATATAACGGTACCTCATGTGACCTGTGTACACGGGTAAATCGAAAGTCGATCAGTCTTGCTATTTTTAAAAGGTTTCATTTCGATAACGTTATAGGTTTAAATGGAACATCGTGACTTATGATTAGGGATTATTAACGCTGTTAGGAACAGGATGATAGCTAAATGAACGTGTTTTCGCGAACACCTGGTGTCATTATCGACTTTCAGTGGTCCATTCATTGAACTTTTGCCTTTGACGCCAAATGGAATCTGTTTCAGCGGATAATCTAGACTGGTTATTCTCATACGTTTACGTTTTTATGTTTACAAGATCAACACTTTTTCAAAAAGAGTTGATCGGTATTTCTGCAATATATTGTTAATCTACAAACCCTTATCTTCAGGTGGAAAAAGAATCATATAACTTTCTTTATGTGGCTTATTTCAAATTGACTTTGGATGATGACAGCCGACACATCTGGGGTAGAACATCTATCTGGGAGTTGTGCTTATCGCAAAGAGATGACAGCAGAAGGTATCTATTGTACTATTAAGTATCGTGAACTACTGTCATAAAGGGGCTTTGGTGTAGTCTCTCAGAACTTCACTCTCTCCTTGTCTCTCTGTGTATGTCACTCTCTCTTTCTCTCACCCACAGACACCCTTGACGTGACGCGTAACGTGACGTAACGCACACAACACGTGACATGACACGAGTTATTAGCTGTTGCCTCGCCATAAAGCCCCATTGTATAACTCGCTGGCCTTTGTTGGGTACACAATTTTAATATTTATCGAAGCACATCCTAATCATTCCAAACATACCTTATACCTGGACGCACATATGTGTGTGTGTGTGTGTGTGTGTGTGTGGCTGGAGGTGTGTCATACGGGCCAGCGCCAGATGCTTCCTTGAGATTATTCTGCCTTTCCATGAGATACTGATCTAGGGTTCAATGCAAAGTGTCACACTGAACATATGGACGTTGAGGGCCATAGGTAACACCCCACGTACAACAGTTCAAACGACAATATACTGTCCAACACAAGCAAACGCGTTTTCGAAACTGTGGCGTGAAATGTTTGTTACAAGTCCATACAAATATTCCAATTATCGCGACCGTGACGCGAAATGTTCGCGTCCCGGTCGCGAACAGCACGACGCTTGTTTAACCAGTAATACACGCACACAATTGTTTAACTTCTTTCAGTGGCATTTAGCCACTTAGTTCAATTAGTTCAACAAGCGGCATTAAGCAGAGGGTGTGTCTCGAACTGTGTCTGTGTCCATGGTAAAACATATCTCGAAGTAAAGCTAAGGTTGTTAATCTGAATTCAAATTATTTCGAGAGCACTTCCATAAAACAGAGGATCTGAGTTATTATACAGTTAGCATACAGTTTGTTTGTTTGTTTGTTGTTTAACGCCGCACTCAGCAATATTCCAGCTATATGACGACGGTCTGTAAATAATCGAGTCTGGACCAGACAATCCAGTGATTGACATCATGAGCATCGATCCACTCAATTGGGACCGGTGACATGCATCAACCAAGTCAGCGAGCCTGACGACCCGATCCCGTTAGTCGCCTCTTACAACAAGTATAGTCGCCTTTTACGACAAGTATAGTCGCCTTTTACGGCATGCATGGGTTGCTAAAGACCGATTCTACCCCGGATCTTCACGGGTTCTGTAGCATACTGAAAAACATTACTCTATGTACTTCTATTTTGTGGTTGAGATCTGCATACGTTATATATTCGCGCGAACTGAAGATGGATGAAAGTAATAACCGTATTCACAAAAGTGATCATCGCTTCAAAAGCACAGTCAAAAAGTCACAAGTGCACATACAGAATTCACAAACAAAGTCGTGTGTGTAGACGGGAAAAACATCTGTAAGTACTGAGTGTATTCAGAAACAGAGTTACCGCGTTTGTGTTTACTTAAATGTTGATAATAATGTATTTAGATACAGAAACATTTGTAATCATCAGATACAAGCCTTGGCAGTACTCAACAAATTAAACAGTTGATAACTAAATATCATTTGGCGTAAGAACTTTACAGAAACTCCGATCAACGTAATCCCGTACACAGAACCATTGATGAACACACTCACAGTACTGCCAAAGATACATCGGCATCAACATATGTTCCAACTTTAATATGAAGAATGAAACCGAAGGAGGGAAGCTTGCTGAGCTGTATCGCGTTTCATTACATCATCTCGTACTTGACAGCAGTGTTTGCTCACAGTATATATTACAAAGCGTTACTGCGATTGAGGAACATCACACAAGCAGATTCCCGCACCTCAGTGCACGAGAAGGCCTATCAGTGAGACCATTCTGTCGGAAATAATATTTGTGTAACATTTAGTTCAGTTGATTCAGCAGCCGGACACTATCAATCATAGGATGATTGACGATAGTTTGTTTTACCTGAAGTAAACCGTGGCGTGTACCTGTTTTGTTCTACCTTGACATCCTGAAAGATAGAATGCTCGATGCAAGTGTACGTAAAAGTAGAAACGTGCACCTACCTTTCTCTTGTTTCTGCTGCGGACGTCTTCCGTAGGGTTGGTATTTCCGGGCGCTCGTGCTCCCCAAATATAACATCCGATCCGGAAGTAGCAAACACTAATCACTAGAAGAGGCATCATGTATTGTACAAGAATTATGTATAAGTTATAGTAGAACGGGAAGTTTTTCAGCTGTGGCGGGAAATCAAACTGACACATATCCCTATCAACCTTGTAGAACAATGCACAAGGCAGTCCAGAAAGGATGGCGAACCACCATATCGCTGTAATAATGATGGCGGCAGAACGTTTGGAACATCCGGCTTTGAAAGGATGAAGCACCGCGATGTACCTGTCGACGGCGATGACGCTGAGCGTGATGATACTGACGTTGACCGAGATAATCTGCACGAACGGAGCAAGGGAGCACATGAAGTTGGCTAAAACCCAACGCTGTAGCAACGCCGCTTGAAATTGAAATGGAATGCTGAACAGCCCAATGATGACGTCGGCTACGGCGAGATTGGCGATGAAGATGTTGGTGACGGTGTGCATTCGGCGGTTCCTGACAATGACGAGGATGACGAGGCCGTTGCCGATGACGGCAAGGAGTGATATTGAGCCGTATAAGAAAGCCAGGAGGAATATGAGACCAGGAGGGACATCATATGCCTCGTCTTCAAGCGTCATATTCCTCTCCGTCAACGTCAGATTATACAACGTGTAAGGGAATGATGTGTTGGTAAGGAAACTCATAGTATCGCACTAAGATAACCGTTTCCTTCAAGCAGGGATTTAGATCTTGAAAAACATGCTTAAAAGTACCACAAAGCCAGGATGCTCACGATCTCTTATGTGGTCATGGCGAAGACGTTAAAGATATTGAAAACGTCATATTCAAATTTAAAGTTAAATGTCCTACCACTTGGAAACACTGTCTTCAGATACCCGTCTCCTGTGACTTACAACTTGCACTTGTTCGTCTATCACATCAATCATCATCAGACATTGAATACAAGTGACAATTGGGGACGTTACGCTTGACGTAGTAATGTCATTCCACGCTTTCCTGGCTGTACACTTCTCTCATGATGGTCAAATGTTCAGACTGTAGACTTATGGTTGAAAACTCATCTCAGGACAACACTGACCCCAGTTTAGTCATGTCCGTGGATTATACCTATTGAGTTAAACACGTAAGCTACACTGGTTTTTACAAACTGACATTTATAGAATTTCCAGGGCAGACATTTGTGTTAGAATACAATTATTTCAGTAGACTTTCGAATAAATTAATAATTACAATATACAAAAAATACTTAATTGGATAGCAAAAAGCTTCTTTTTTTTCTGGGGAAATCCAATTTGCAGACTAGAATGTCAGGAAGGTAATTTAAAATTCCGAATTCACAAATACGGTTGCATACGAGCTAATTAGAAGATGTCAGTATCATTTACTCGTCCAGTATGAGAACATTTCAATAAATTAGTGTGACAATATTATCAATAGGAAGAACGAAAAATTATCAGAATAGGCTATTCTATGCTTGGGTAAAGTATAGGATTTTCGGTATTTCGAAAACTAAGGTGAACAGTCATTGAAGCAAAATTGTCTTAAAGTACATGTACCTCCAAATTCTGAAGATTCTTCCTGTTCACAATCCCTTCGATGTGGTACACACTCACACTCCTCCGTTCCTGTGACTGTTCCTGCCGAACTTTGACAGTGCTTTCTCCACGTTGAGAATATCACATTTTCATTAACTGGTCTAGTTCCATAGATCACATAAAATTAAGAGACAAATTTAAATCACTCTGGAAATAACTTCACTAAAGTTTAACCTCACATGATCCGCAGTGAGTGGCCTATGCCAAACTGCCTCGACCATAGCATTACACTCACGGATCAATATCTCGTAGCACGTGACTGTGACGTCACCGCGGCGGAGCCTTCCTGGTGCTCGCTGGCAGAGGAGCGAAGCGTATGTTAAGAAAATCTGTGTTAACTTTCCCGGAGTATCTCAGCTCGTCAAATTGAGACTATGCATTCTGTGACTTCTCCAACGCTTTAGTAAAGGAGTGGGATTTATGACAACCCAAATGAGAACAGCTATTTGCAATGACTTTTTCGTAGCAATGTTGTATCCTTTTTGAACACATCGGGATTTCTTTGATATCGATTTCGCAACAAGAAGGGTGGGTTTGCCACGTAGCATTATAACGACAATCCTCCTTGCTAACGAATTATCTACCTTTACGAAACTTCTAAATATGAAAAATTGCACGTTAAATCTTCCCATCGCGTAAATACAAGCTTGAGGCAAGATTAGGCCGGTATATTTACGTCAAAATTATTACAATTTGCTGCAAGTATTACAATTTACCTTTTTATTACAATTTACGTCGTAACATGACGTTTGTGATCGGCATACGACGAAGAAGTTTTTATACTCCAGCAACGTAATATCATAAATTGGCATTCAGTTGCAGATTTGGGAGGATTTGGATTGAATGGTTGTATGATTTGGTAATTTGTGTCTGCAGGAGTATATAAGATACCAATTCGTTCTCTTTTATTAATCATTTTACTGTCTGTTATTCTAACCAGATGAAAAGACTGCAGTGGTTTTTCCTCAATGAATCCCCTTAAAACAAAATCTCTGAAATAGGTGCCTGATGTGAATGCCCGCTGATCTATTTCTTTTTCTTACTAATGAGAACGCTACAGTTGTGAAAACAACAACCTGTAAATAGAGCCATTTACACTTAGCGAATATTGGAAGCTAAAAGACGTAATAATATTTCCATAGTGATAAGTAATATCTGCTAAAAGTATATTGCTTGAAACATGTCTGAAATAATCACAGTACGCGCATGTCATTTTCTATTCCGTTTCATCAAGAATTTTAATTAGAATCCGACTTTATAGCCATCTAAGAGACAAGTGGCAAGAATTAATCTACCTGTTGAGATTTAAATCTGTTTATGACATATACGCGCGACTTGAATTGCTTGACACCTGTGACCGGACGTGGAAGTCACGTGACTAGCCTCCCTTTGACCCTCAGAGGGCGATTCATGGCCATGCACCTTATGCGTCACATGTTGACCTCGATTGGGGCTGGTATTATTAACGACCGTGCCCGTATTGTGAGTAATGAAAACTGAAGCCTGGAGTCCGCGGAAACATATTGACCTGTCCAGTTCAAAGCGCTACAGTAGGCAGTGTACATGGCTTTTAACACCTACAGTGGTGTGATGCATCGCTCACACGTCTCAAGACTGGGTCGTTAAGAGGACGACCTAGAAGAAAGGGTTCTCTTCACGGGGCAGCATTTTTAAAATTCCTGAAACTGTCCCTTGATTCCATTGTATACGTATTGTTTGTGTTCAAATATTGTTTGTTTGTTGTTTAACAAACACCGCACTTTATGACAGTGGTCTTTAATAAATCAAGTCTGGGCCAGAAAATCCAGTGATTGACATCATGAGCATCGGAGTACGCATTTGGGATATGATGCCATTCACTAACCAAGTCTGCGAGCCTGACCACCCGATCCCGTTAGTCGCCTCGTACGGCAAGCATGGGATGCCAAATACCTGTACTAGGTAGATAAGGGCCATTGGCGGACTATTTTTTTTCTTTCTTACGTTTATAGTCTTTTATTTTTGACCAGATCTAGTATAAACATTAAAAAAGAGTAGTGAAAAAAAGACGAACGCTTGCATTTTTTGTGAGCAAGTCTTTTATCCGAAATAAATTTTAGACCATATGTTTGTACTTTTTTTCAGTATCTCACAAAAATGAGGTTGGCTAAAGACTTGTTGATGTTCAAATATAAGAAAACAACTTGTAGTGTTGCTGTAAGTCCCAAATAAACACAAAGTTGCTGGAAAGAAAAAGGAACAGTTTTCATTTATATGGACACATTCAATAAAGTTCATAACAAGTACATAATAAATTGAAGAGACGCTGTGGGTTTCTTCATGCCTTGATCTTTTGTTTTAGACAGACCTTGATCTAATTGAATATACTCCGCGGAGATCTAGAAAGGATTATGTCGTGGGAGAAGACCGACATGCGAATCGTGTGACTGCACAAGCAACGTGAGATTAATGATATGCCTGGATATACAGTCGCTCTTGGTCGATGCCCGTGTTATCGATCACTGGTCCCCAGTACAGCGCGCTTTCCCTGGTGCGGACAAAGTAGTCAGGATCGGACTGCCCCGATCTTGGTTCCAATCACTTGGTTGTCGAGTTAAAACTCGAATTTTATAACTGCCTCCCGTGAATATGCAACACTTTTGCTGGCGTTTAACATCATCCATTCCCTTCTTCCCATCCAGCTGTATCAAATAATAACTGTTTGCATATTTATTTTCCCAAATAAATGGTACGGTTGCCTTCTATTTTTCGTGTTCGGGCCGGAGCGATCAACAGATATCACATTTCCGTTTCCATGGCGACATGGATTTAAAAAGGAACAAAAAGGGTTGATCGAGAATAAGATAGAATTAAGTTTTTGGGGTTATAACGGATAACAGCTTTTGAAAATTTAAATAAAAATGTAAGGGATCGTTAGAAGAACATCTGGTCTGTAAGTGACTTTTTTGTTTGATCTGTCAGATTCCTTGTCCGGAGATACGTCCCAAAATGAGAGTTTTTGTGCATTCAGTTGTATTAAAAAGCACTGTGGGTATGTCTATGATCGATTTGTGGTCGGAGAGCAGACAGTAGCACTGCTGTTCAATATGGAAACGAAATACGTGCTTCCTGTTTCTTAATGCCTGCCTGCTCTTTTCTTGAAATAACTCGACATTTGGTGTCTTCTCCATGCATCAACGTTTCATGGTAAATAGTGCTACCTGTGAGTTCTGGAATAGGCCCCCAGTAACTTATGCTGGTCGTAAGGGGCGTCTTAAAGGGAGACTGGTTTCGAGCCAATTGGCAGTTGCAGCAAATGTGAATAAAATAGATAAACAAGCACGTTGTTTCTCAATAAACCCACATGTTTAACACGGCACTCAACATATTCCAGCTACATGGCGGCGGTCTGTAAATTATCCAGTCTGAACCAGACGATCCAGTTTTGACATAGTGAGCATTGATCTATACGCAGTTTGGCTACGATGACATGCACCAACCAAGACGGTGATCCTGTACACCGTTTCCGTTCACCGCGTCTTGCGACCAGCAAAGGTTTCTAAATAAATTCTAAGCCGGATCTTAACTGGATCTTCCTCCTGCATACACCAATGTATCTTCCTCCTGCATACACCAATGTATCTTCCTCCTGCATACACCAATGTATCGTCCTCCTGCATACACCAATGTATCTTCCTCCTGCATACACCATGTATCTTCCTCCTACATACACCAATGTGTCTTCCTCCTACATACACCAATGTATCTTCCTCCTACATACACCAATGTATCGTCCTCCCATATACACCAATGTGTCTTCCTCCTACATACACCATGTATCTTCCTCATACATACACCAATGTATCTTCCTCCTATATACACCAATGTATCTTCCTCCTACATACACCAATGTGTCTTCCTCCTACATACACCAATGTATCTTCCTCCTACATACACCAATGTATCGTCCTCCTATATACACCATGTTTCTCTTTCTCATACATACACCAATGTATCTTCCTCCTATATACACCAATGTATTATCCTCCTACATACACCAATGTATCTTCCTCCTATATACACCAATGTATTATCCTCCTACATACACCAATGTATCTTCCTCCTGCACCCACCCACGTATCTTCCCCATGCATACACCAATGTATCTTCCTCCTACATACACCAATGTGTATTCCTCCGACATACACCCACGTATCTTCCTCCTGCATAAACCAATGTATCTTCCTACTCCATACACCCACGTATCTTCTTACTGCATACACCCACGTATCTTCCTCATGCATACACCAATATATCTTCCTCCTACATACACCAATGTATCTTCCTCCTATATACACCAATGTATCTTCCTCCTACATACACCAATGTATCTTCCTCCTATATACACCAATGTATCTTCCTCCTATATACACCAATGTGTCTTCCTCCTGCATACATCAATGTATCTTCCTCCTACATACACCACGTATCTTCCTCATGCATACACCAATATATATTTCTCCTACATACACCAATGTATCTTCCTCCTATATACACCAATGTATCTTCCTCATGCATACACCAAAGTGTCTTCCTCCTAAATACACCATGTATCTTCCTCCTATATACACCAATGTGTCTTTCTCCTACATACACCAATGTTTCTTCCTCCTACAAACACCAATGTATCTCCCTCCTATTTACACCAATGTATCGTCCTCCTGCATACACCAGTGTATCTTCCTTCTACATACACCAATGTATCTTCCTCCTGCATACACCAATGTATCTTCCTCCTACATACACCAATGTATCTTCCTTCTGCATACACCAATGCATCTTCATCCTACATACACCAATGTATCTTCCTCCTGCATACACCAATGTATCTTCCTTCTACATACACCAATGTATCTTCCTCCTACATACACCAATGTGTCTTCCTCCTGCATACACCAATGTATCTTCCTTCTACATACACCAATGTATCTTCCTCCTGCATACACCAATGTATCTTCCTCCTACATACACCAATGTATCTCCATCCTATATACACCAATGTATCTTCCTCCTACATACACCAATGTATCTTCCTCCTGCATACACCAATGTATCTTCCTTCTGCATACACCAATGTATCTCCCTCCTATATACACCAATGTATCTCCATCCTATATACACTAATGTATCTTCCTCCTATATACACCAATGTATCGTCCTCCTGCATACACCAATGTTTCTTCCTCCTACATACACCCACGTATCTTCCTCCTACATACACCAATGTATCTTCCTCCTACATACACCAGTGTATCTTCATCCTATATTCACCAATGTATCTTCCTCCTACATACACCAATGTATGTCCATCCTATATACACCAATGTATCTTCCTCCTACATACACCCACGTATCTTCCTCCTACATACACCAATGTATCTTCCTCCTACATACACCAGTGTATCTTCATCCTATATACACCAATGTATCTTCCTCCTATATACACCAATGTATCCTCCTCCTGCATACACCAAAGTTTCTTCCTCCTACATACACCCACGTATCTTCCTCCTACATACACCGATGTATCTTCCTCCTACATACACCAATGTATCTTCACCTTATACACACCGACTTATCCTCCTCCTACATACACGAATGTATCTTCCTCCTACATACACCATGTATCTTCCTCCTACATACACCAATGTATCTTCCTCCTATATACACCAATGTATCTTCCTCCTACATACACCTTGTATCTTCCTCCTGCATACACCAATGTTTCTTCCTCCTACATACACCCACGTATCTTCCTCCTACATACACCAATGTATCTTCCTCCTACATACACCAATGTATCTTCCTCTTATACACACCGACTTATCCTCCTCCTACATACACCTTGTATCTTCCTCCTGCATACACCAATGTGTCTTCCTCCTACAAACACCATGTATCTTCCTCCTACATACACAATATATCTTCCTTCTATATACACCAATGTATCTTCCTTCTACATACACCAATGTATCTTCCTCCTACATACACCAATGTATCTCCCTCCTAAATACACCAAGGTGTCTTCCTCCTACATACACCATGTATCTTCCTCCTACATACACAATATATCTTCCTTCTATATACACCAATGAATCTTCCTCCTATATACACCAATTTGTCTTCCTCCTATATACACCAATTTGTCTTCCTCCTATATACACCAATATATCTTCCTCCTGCATACACCAATGTATCTTCCTCCTGTACACACACATGTATCTGTCTCCTTCATACACCTATGTGTACTAGTATTCCTCCAACATACACCCATGCATCTTCCTCCAACAAACACCCGTGTATCTGTCTCCAACATACACCCGCGTATCTCCCCCAATTTGTTATTGACAAAATGAAGCTGGGAGGTTGTGTTGAAGCAACCACAGATATGTGTATTCCTGCAACATACACCAATGTATCTTCCTCCTGCGTTGTGTTGAAGCAACCACAGATATGCCCTGAAAAAGGTGTTCTGTTTCAAGGATGCTGAATATATAACAGTCAGCGACAAAAGTAAGTCTGTAACACATTATCTACACAATGTAGCAAAGAAGTATGAATCATAGACCACAATAGTTCACTTTTTGAAAACTCACCAGTTTCCATCCAAGGATGTGTGGAACAAAACCGTACAGAATAAAATAACAGAACACAAAACTGCTCATTGACCCACATGTCTGTGAGATCACCCTGAATTAAACATATTTAGTAACATTCACAGTAAACTTGTACCACATGGACTGTGGAATATGTGTAATTTGTACAATATGCCAACTAGACATATGTACATTCATGCACTTGTGAAGCTAGGAACACTACCAATAACACCTGGAAAGTGTTAAATGTGTGATGTCCAGTGCGATGACATAATAAAGCACCAACTGCTGTGTTGTACAGCTTTAGCTGATGCAAGGAACACCCTCTATGAGCATCTATTTGACACTTTAAGCCTCGAAAACTACATTTGTATTAAGGACTGTGCAGATGACGAAGTAAAACTTGTCACAATACTAAGTTGTATATCCCTATTGTAGAGGAAATGAGCCTTAACAGCTGGGCTGAATTCATATCTTCTCTATCACGAGACACAAGCTCCTGGAACCTGCGATCAATGATCTATCTGAAGACAGTATATCTCATACCAGGATCAAGACATGTAAATATTCAGTATTGTTAATTTCTCTGCATAATGTTCTTGTAAATATGTTGTGACAACATGATTCCAAATGTATATCACTCTCCGAAATTAATGGAGGAAATAAAGATCATTCATACACCCACGTATCTTACTTCTACGTACACCCATGTATCTTCCTCCATCATACACACATGTATCTATCTCCTACATACTACCATGTCTCGTCTAACATAGTTATTTACAGTCACTTATTTAAAGTGGCGACGAGAATAAGGTAGTACTTTGCATTCCTTCATTCAGGCGCATTTGCCGAACTAGCAACAGACCCCACTAAATCAAATTAAGACCGCATGTTCTAGAATTTGAAATTTGCTAACAGGGGGGGGGGGGGGGGGGGGGGGGGTGTGTATTTGATACCTTAAATTTTAGTAACATTCCGTTTCCCAAATGTGACACAATATTTAAAATTTCAGGAATCACCAGCGATTTCATTTTCATATACGAACAACATTTCATCTAGGTTGTTTATTATCAGGAAAGTGTTGCAGAACGTGAACGTAAATTCCACTACTTGTGGCTGCCATGACTCTGCTACCAACCAGTAGGTCATTTTATCACAAGTGACTTCTCTATTGTTGACATTATAACACATTCGTCAGTTATGCAAATATGGACCAAAATATCGTAAGCATCCTAATACCAATTGGGATTACAGCTTTAAAATCATTATGGTTGCTGTCGAAGCATATGCCAATAAATGGGCCCAATAAAGAAGAGGGACCTGTTGAATGTCTTTCAAAGTGGGTTATTTCAGTACGTGATGTTGTCATTGGTAGAATGCACAATCAGAAAAAGAGGAAACAGACAGAATCAACACATTCTTTCCCAGCCAGCTGTCACCCGAAGTCTGGCTGACCTACATGAAAAGAAAGAACTTGAAAGAACTTGGTATATCTTTGGAGGAAATCTTCCAAAACCATGCATCAGTACTATCATCTTTTGGCTTGGCTCTAAAACCTGAAGACATGTCTATTCCTCTTTTATTCAAAGCTCCGTAAAAAACCGTACAAAGAGAGATATGTTGCTGGGTCCAGCAAATGTACCACCAAATCCCTTTCTCAACGGTTAACCAAAATCCTTAATACAATCAATGATGGACTTTCTTTATAAACTGACGTCCAAAAGAAACTTTACCAACTGAAAATATAAATTTCAGACAAAGTATAATTTTTTTTCGATTTAGTCTATCTAAACACATAACCTAAATACAACAATAGTGCATGCAGAAAATGTTAATCGTCTGTTACATGTTTGCGAGATAACACGCGAAAAAGTGAAAAACACGTGCACCACGGACAACTGAAATTGCACGTGCGGGTAAGGGTATAAAACGATTGCAACGGCAAGTCAGACATCCACAGTGATAAAAAAACACAAAAGAAATGCCACGACTCACAGTCGAACAACGTGAACGAGCCTTGGGTATGGTACATATGGGAGCCACCCACGCCCATATTGCACGAACCTTCGGTTGCTCCCGTATTGCCGTTACCAACTTGATGCAACGTTACAGACAGACAGGGCGGACCGCTTACAGGCCAAGAACAGGCAGACCCAGGGTGACCACGCCCCATGATGACCGGTACTTGCGTACCTTGCACCTCCGAAATCGCTTCCTGACAGTGACGTCATCGGCGACAAATGCCTTAGGTCACAGGGTTACTCCACAGACAGTGGCCAGGAGACTCAGGGCTCATGGAGGACAGCTAATGACAGCGCAACATCGTCGTCTGCGATTGAGATGGGCCCGAACTGTACGACGTTGGCAACGACGTGACTGGCAGAGGGTTGTCTTCACTGACGAAAGTCGATTCTGTATGTTTAGGGCTGATGGAAGACAACGTGTTTACCGCCGAAGGGGTGAACGAACGGCGGCGTGTTGCGTGCAGGAGGTCGTACCATATGATGGAGGGAGTGTCATGGTGTGGGGAGGGATCTGTGGGCAGGAGAGGACACCGCTGGTCATCGTTGACGGAAACTTGACAGCTCAGCGTTACATGGTTAACATTCTTCGTCCAGTTGTCCTACCATTTCTCCAACAGCGGCCACGTGGTGTCATTTATCAGCATGACAACGCTAGAGTCCATACAGCCAGAATTGTCACTAACTTCCTCGCAGCCAACAACGTCAACGTCCTGCCGTGGTCTGCACGCTCACCCGACATGTCCCCCATAGAACACCTCTGGGACTTGATGGATCGTCATGTTCGACAACGACCCCACTCTCCAGCCAACCGGCAAGAACTGATCTTGGCCCTCCAAGAAGAATGGCGTCAAATCCCACGTGACCTCATCAGACGACTGACTTTTTCTGTGCGTCGAAGAGTTTTTGCGTGTATTGAGGCATTTGGTGGTCACACACGCTACTAATGACTTGTTATTGAACGTGAGCGATTGTTTAAGTACTCTGCCTATTGTCCATGATTCTGAAAGCTCCAGTTTTGTACCACATCCAACTTTGGGGGGCTCTGACGTCATTCTCGGTCGCGGTATGATTGTCATTTTCAGTGTTGATTATGTTGATTTATTGATCTTCTCAATACACTTTACTTCATGCATGTATGTTATGTTGTTTTTGAGCAAGAGTGATTTCAAACTCTGGTAAAGTTTCTTTTGGACGTTAATTTATTCACAGAAAGTATTTGAGACAAGAAGAATTAATACTACGTGGATTCTCAAAAACTCAACATATTTGCTTGAGTTTTTACAATCTTTAAAAAGAATCAGGAAAAAATCCATTCCTTGATCCATAGGGCTTTTGTTTTTGCACGTAGTGACCATAGTTATAATTACATATCTCTTTTCAGAGGTACAGGTTAATTTGTCAAAAATGAAAGCAAATGCCATCTGAGGTGAGGTGAAATTGGGTTTAACGTCGCGTCCAAGATTATTGCACTTATATAGCGACGTGAAATGCCATCTGAAGTTTACTGAGAAAGTAATATGTGAAATGCTGGACTACATCATTGATAATGTCTTTGTAAAATTTGGGGGTAAGCCATTTTTGCAAGATGTAGGCGTCCCCATGGGCACTAAGTGCTCCCTTTCTTGCTGATCTGTTTCTCATTGCATATGAACCGGAATTTCTGTTCGGATTTACAAAGTCAAAACAGGGTAATTTGGCCAAGAAGTTTAACTTGAGCTTCAGGTATGTCGATGATCTGATATCGTTTAATAACCATCAAACAACCAATTCCCTTCCACTGACTTACCCACTTGACATATACTCAACAACAAAAGTTCCTGTGACACCAATATTTAAGTGTATTTTTCAAACAAGTAAAGTCACAAAAACGCAACTGCTACAGAAAAGCATGCATTCCATGCAAAAGTAGACTTTTATGCAAGCCCCATGCATGTCACTACCCACGAATGACGTTAACGGGATTATGCATTGTTTAGCATCGTGCTGACAACAACCACTCAGAAAATCAACAAAATTATGCAATTATACAACATTACGCAATGCCACGCCTGTCCGAAAATGAGTGCTGCGAGCCATGATTGGTATGCTTGAAGCAGGATCGAGTCAACGTGATGTTGCAAGACAATTTAACGTCCACAGAAACACCATTTGGTGTTTATGGCAACGTTGGCAACATACGAATGCAGTCAGAGAACATCCTCGGAGTGGCAGGCCACGCGTAACCAATAATCGACTGGATTCGAACAACACACCTACGAAATCGATTCCAGCCAGCAACAGTGACTGCAAGAGGCACCCCTGGCCTTCGACGAATATCTTCACAAACCGTACGTTGTCGCCTTTGGTGTGCAGGGATTGTCGCCAGAAGACCCGCCAGACGTCCCATTTTGACAGGAAATCACCGTCAATCACGTCTACAGTGGTGCAGACAGCGTTTACGCTGGACGACGATGCAGTGGGGACAAGTTCTATTCTCTGACGAGTCTCGTTTTCACCTCAGCCACAGCTATGGACGGATTCGACGTCGAGGTGAACGTTACATCAATCATTGTGAAATATGGAAGAAGATCGGTTCGGGGGCGGCAGCGTTATGGTATGGTGTGGGATTATAGCAAGACAGAGGACCCGTTTGATAGTGGAAGAGGGAAAGGAAAGGAAAGGTAGATATGGACAGATATTCCACCGGACTTTGTGCGGCGTCTGGTCCATTCCATGAGACGAAGATGTGTTACTTGCATCGCAACCAGAGGTGGACACACGCTATTGTTTTGTAAATTGACATTTTGGCATGTTCATGTTTTTTTTATGAAATCACACATTTTCTGAAGTCAGTATGGCAAATTAAAACATTTGAACACTTACAGGAGTTTATTTATCTATTGCACACCGAAATTGTTTCAGATTTGGTAAAAAACATAACTTTGCATTAAATCTTATTCAATGTCACAGGGACTTTTGTTGTTCAGTAAAGACAAAAGGAGACCAATGAGACAGCATCATCTGTTTTATAATTTTAGATCTATGTACAAAGATTGAGAGTGACAACACATACTTCACAAGACTGTATGACACGAGGGATGACTTCAACTTTCCAATAGTTAACTTTCCCTTTTTGTTGAGCAATATTCCTGCAGTTCAAGACCTTGATGTCTACATTTCAACACTTTTGAGGTACAATCGAACATACACTTTCAAAGAACGAAATCTGCTCAGAAGCTGTTTGATCAATGTTACGTTCAGGGCCCCAGTAATGCTTCTAAAAAGTGTTCTGGTAGACATGTGGAGGACATTTCAAATATGACGCATAAGTGACAAGAATGGTGTCTGATGCAATTTCCTATTTTGACATGTACCATATGTTCTCGTGTTTTTTTCAGTTGAAAAAAGTTTACTTTCCTCTGCATGTGTTTGTGATGGATACGCTCACCCTTTTCACGAACACCTGGTCTCATCACTATTTGATAGTTCATTCATAAACACATGCTTATGATATAGTCGGAATCGTACAATCGAATCTGCATTTGGTAGAGATTTCTAATGAATATGGAAAGGGTTTTGTCGCTTGTATTCAATCACCTGTGCGCTCGTTTATTCTTTCCTGACTCTAACTACTCTGAATATCATTATGGGTATTTCGTCTTTATCACTTTCTCATAATCTGACATCTCCCTTTCTATCCGTCCCTTGTCATCTTTTCTCACACGCCTCTCTTCCTCCCCTTTCGTAATCAATATTCCACTTATATCTTATTGAAAGGCATAGCTAAAAAGGTCCCATTTGGCACGCATGAAGAAATATGCCAGTTTATGAGAAAGCTGAACAGCGTCCAACATTGACAAAAATGGTCCGATTAAAGTTTACTTGATGAACTTGGGCTTCAACTTATTGGATAAGACCGCCGTCATTTACCTGGAATTTTGCTGAGTGCGGCATTAAACAACAAACAAACCTATTGGATAAAACAAACACCTAATAATGAAGGCGTGTACTTTTCACTCATTTAGAAACAATAAAAGTGTTTTGGAGTGGCTGTATGGTTTAATTTGCTGAACGTTCGATCAAAATTCCATCAAACTGATTGGAACCTAACCATAAAATATTGTTCATTCGGTTAACTGTTGGTTGCTGAATGAGAACCGCCGAGCCCTAGGCGAAAGTTACGATTATGTTTGTGGAAAAAATTTGAAAAGTAAACCGGATTTCTTTGTAGTTTGTACTTCTAGTCTGGAGTGTCTTCACAGCTGCTGATGCCAGTGCGTTAAGCTCCAGCGTGAGTTGATCTTTACAATGCATGGTTCAAGGCTGTTTTACAATTTATTGGGGTCCTAAATGAGTTATACTTTGCAATCGCTCGCACGTTGTGAGTGAGTGAGATGGGTATAACGCCATTTTGATCAGTATTTACAGGTACTATAGTGTAGGTGACTACGGTGGAGTATGTGACTATCCGGAGATGTGAAATGGGGTTTAACGTCCCATCCAAGATTATTGCACTTATATAGCAACGTGCATGCACACGTGTGTGTGTGTGTGTGTGTGTGTGTGTGTGTGTGTGGCTGCTTGTACGGACTAATGCCGATTGAATACTGCTAGCCGACTGAGATAACATGCCGATGGTATTTGAATACCCCTCTCAGACACAATATGCTAACTCTGAGCCGACCAGCACTTGTTTTAACCCATTAATGCCGAGCACCTGGCAGGGTAACAACAAATACCATCTTTTAACGTTTGTAGGTATGACCTTCCGATCAACATCACTACAATTTCTTGATCTTCGTTTTGACAACTAGTTTAAACTTCTCAAACTTTATTGCGATTAATAACAACACAAAAACTACACATGAAAAAATCATTTCTACGTGTTATCATAAATGGTACATTTCTTTGTTTGTTATTTGAAGAACATGTGAGACTACTTCATACCCTAATGCGGTAAATTGATTTGGCAGTATACATAGTTATCTATACAAGAAGCAGTATATTACAAATCTTCTTAAATCTATTAATTTGTGTCGTAGAGATGTAATCCGATGAGTACACGCCCAGTCTCAAACCTAACGAATGTTTTTGACACGAGAATCTATTACGAACATATTTCCGAACGTGCCATTACGCAACCATCTAGTTTAAAACAACTTGCTTGCCAGTTGAGTCCGTGATTGGAACTATCGATTTGTTTACATAATAGCTTCAAATGTAATTACGACAAAAAGCCAAACGACATTTAACCGTAAAAAAACACCACATGCTTGCAAAACAAACTCTAAAGTTGGATTTAAACGATTATTTCTGCCCAAGGTATGGACGGGAATGAAATTGAACAGTGTAATATAATGTTATAACCTTGCTAAACAGGGTGATGAAACACATTTGCACTCTGTAACCAACAAATTATGAATCAATCGTTTTCGTGTTCATACATGCACTGAACGTATTGACATGTATATGTTCTGTGTTTGTTTATACATGTATATGTTCTGTGTTTGTTTATACATGTATGCACACGCGCATAACACAAGGGACGGGGGTTGGAGTTGGGGTTGGGGTTGGGATTGAGGTTAGCGGACAGAGTGTTGTTTGCACTTTAAATAGAAAATACTGGATTCAGTTTAAGCGTGTTAGCCACAAATTAGTCAAATAAGCGTTATTTTTATGATTAAGTTATATGGTATTTTTATACGTCAACATAATATTATGCTTAAAAAACGACAAAAACTTACCCATCCACCCATCTCCCTGGATCACTTCCAGTGTAAACGTATTCGAATTAAATTCTTTCTCTTGGTCTATCAATAGCATACACATATCCCTCACTTATATGTTAGCGACGAACAGCCACAACATGTTGTACTTTGTGCTATGCTCAAACCTCAACTTGTCAGGTGGTGAAATTCCGTTAATTACTCTGGACTGTACCAAACAATTTCGGCGTCGTATCTTTGAATATAATTATATCAACACAAGCCTATTAAAGCAGCAAAACACTGATAGCTGGGGAGGTTTACTTCTTCTATTCAAACGACAGCAGAGTGAGATAATATGTATTATCCAATAGCAGTCTCAATCATTAAGAACAAAACGACCCGTGAAGATCCGGTTTAGAATTGATCTTCAGAAACCCTTACTTGTCGTAAGAGCTGACTAATGGGATCGGGCGATCAGGCTTGGCGACTTGGTTGATGAATGTCATCGTATCCCAGACTCGATTATTTACAGACCTCCGTCATATAGCCGGAATATTGCTGAGTGCGGCGTTAAACAAACCAGAAGACAAGAACACAATGATATCTTTATTTGACGACCACATTGACTTTGAGACCATCTTGAAATTAGTAAAGTCTCGTCACTTTGAAAGAAATTCGACTGAAACCTTTGAAGCCTATTTACTACAGCGGGACGACAAATCAGAACCTTAATATTTTGTAGCGTTACTATGCCATGTCCTACTGTGATGCCCGTGCAGGTATTGGCCGTGCACTCAATCATATCCCAACTTATCAGAAATCTTTATTTTAAATGTCATGGCATAGACTGAGTGAAAGAGAACTATGTTTTTGAATAAAAACTATTTTAAAATAGAATCACTTGTGGGTTTTTTACATTTAAATGCCAAACTAACACTTGTTCCAATCAACCATAGGGGGATCAGGAAAGTAAAATTTCTTCGGATGTATTGTTTTATCTCTCACAAGAGATCTAAATTGGGAGACAGATAGATATTGCATAATATTTCAAATTCAATCACGCTTATATTTTCGGAAACGATTTTGTCGCTTTTATTACAAGGTAACAATCCAATGACAAACGCAAGTGTACCTAACATTTAAAAAACGTACACCAAACACCCAGCAAACAAATGTACAGAAAACGTACACTAAACATACACCAAACAACCGTACAGCAAACATGCACCAAGGAAACGTAAACCAAACAAAGGTACACGAACATACATCAAACAAAAAGTACACCAAACATAACCAAACACACACGAAGATACACTTACAGTCCTAAACAAACACTAGACATACACCAAACAAACGTACACCAAGTATACACCAAGCGGACTTATATGTTCGGACAAATCTAAATATAAAAGAGTTGCTTTCAGCATTTATATCGAATTTCGAATAACAGGACAATTGTTTAGATCACTTTAAGTTCATCATATTCGGAATAAAAATAAACACGATTAACCCAAATCGTGTCATACATGTATGTCTCGTTAATGTACACCAAACAAACGTGCACCAAACACACCAAACAAACCCTCACTAACAACATTTATACCAAACAAACAAACATGCACCAAACACATACTAAAAATACCTCATAAACATACAGCTCGTAACAAACGAAGAGCAAACATACCAAATGTCTCGTTAAAATTCAAGTATCGATTGCATAACGACGTTCATCACTGTCACCACAAGACACCATTCTGTGAACGCTAATACCCTAACGTATTAAATGCATATTCGGATGCTCGAAGACTTAGTTAAGGTCTTTACCCCGCGATCAGCAATATTCCAGTTATTTCACGGCGGTATGTAAATACTACATTCTGGACCAGACAAACCAATGACCAAAGGCATGAACAATGATTCACGGAATCAGGGTACGATGATACGCAATCAGGGACGCCATACATTTGTGACTATCGATGCTCAGTTTAGTCGACCCTTATAACAAATTAAGGATGCTTGAGACGTATGTTTGGAATGTATTGTTGATGTGCAAGTCACAATTAACGGATACTTCAAAAGTTCAATGCCCCGTGGGAATTGCGAGTTAGAACTGATTCCTGGTAAGCATTTGTGAGCAGAGGCATATTGTTTTCTTGGAACCAAACGCTCAAAGACACATTATTGAACACATTTAATCGCTAAGGAAGCAACAGCATTGGTCATGCGATGTTCCCAACGTTGCTGAACGTAAACTGTGCAATAGGCATGTTGCAAGTGGACACACGTCAGAATATTGTTCCCCGAACGCTGCATGTTTCTCAAGCTGTATCAGCAGATCGTTGGCCCGACACCAACAAACACATAACGTCGATGATAGACGCCGCTCTGGACGCCCATGGACAATAACTTTAACCTCAGGACATATAAGTCAAAACGACTATTGGTTGCAAACTGCCACTCTGATAAGGGACCGGTTGCAACAGGCAACTGGTGTAAGAGTACATGTCCCGATGGTGCAAAATCGTCTGCACTGGTGGCATTTGCGTCAAAGGCGTCCATGATCAACCAAAACGTCATTCGAATCAGAGGCGTGATGTGGGGAACGTCAGCATTGGGATAATCGATGTTGGGTGTTAATGCCATGTTTTCTGACCAAACGAGGTTCACTCTCGACTTCCAGGACCAAAGGGAGCGAGTTTAGAGACGTTCTCATGAACATTTTATTGACGTTAACGTCTAACAGCGTGATCGTTCTGGGCCTGAGTCTATAATGGTATGGGGTGGTATCACAATGACTGCGAACTGAGCTCCATATTGTCCATGGATAGCATGCCATGGCCAGCACTGCGTCCTGACCTTCCCCCACTGAACATGGACGTCATTGACAGACGTGTACGTCAACGTCAAAATCCACCCCCAACTCAATGTACTCGGTGTTGCTCTCACTGATGAGACAAACATGTGACAAGCTGACATTAGATGCATGCCTCGATGAACTTGTGCATGTCTGGCCAACAGAAGTGGTTTTATCCAAAAATAGTGACCTTAGCGGCAAAATGTAATTTAGAATTTGACCCCGACCTTTTTCAACTATCTAGTGCGCCACTCCCCGGTTGATATGGTTATATCATTTCCATATGCCAATGCAATACAGATCAGAAAATATTGCTTGATGATTTCCACGATCCCCTACTTTTTTGGCGTAGTATTACATGTCTGTTCTGCAATCTATCTGTGAACTATTGAACCACTGGACGTCCAAATAACGCCATCTTCTCTTTAATTTCAAGTTTTAAACTTAGTGACCAAAGATGTCAGTATTTCCATCTGCAAACACGTATTTTCCTCTCCCTCTTTTCCTGGTACAAGCACACACCTGAACATATAGAATTATGTCCGAAATCGGAAAAAGAGACAAGAATGAAAAAAAAAATCGATTTTCATATTGATGGGATATTGAGAACCCCTCAAAGATACCGAGAACTAGCCACACAGGATTAATCTTTATTGAACACAGCTGCCAAAACACAAACGCTCAAATGAAAACTAGTCAATGTTATTCATATGGAATGTATGAGAGATATGCAAGAAACACTGGAGATGGCGAATCAATGCTTACTTCCATGCAGCAGTATTAGGATGGTGAGAGCTGCAGCCTCTCAATGTCAGTTTCATTCGCGGGCTTCTCAATGCGCCATTGATTCCAACCATTACTGAGGGGCTGATGACATCTCTACAAGCAAACCAGAAGAGAGTTTTTAGGCTGTGGATGGTGCTTCGCGTTGGTGGTGACACGCATACGTTGTGAAGAAACGTGCATTCGGTGTTTGGTGTCAGTAAGATGTACATTTCTTTACACGCTAAAGCACCATATTGGTTCATAGTGGATAATAGTCTCGGAAAGGTTTGGACTATGTTTTGACTGTGTGTGATGAATAATGATGAACACGTTGGGAGGACGCGGCTCAAGATTACAAACATATCTTTACAGACAAGCCCAGACAGTATTTTCAGGCCCCATCATTAAGCTGAAATATTGCGGCGTTAAACAACAAACTATCACCACTGTAACAGACGCTGCTACTACAAATACTTTTCGTCTGTTGGAGCTTCCACTATTGAAACTATCGCTAACATGGTTGTCAATTACCAAAAAGTCTATCATTGCAACTACTACTACTACTACTACTACTACCACCACGATTTCTACTATTGTTTTGTTGTTGTTTTTTAACGCCGCACTGAACTGCGCATAATCGAGTTTAGACCAGACGATTCAGTGACTGCTACTGCTAACCTCACCGCCATCACACCACCAACAACACTACTACCAAGGCGACAATCACGCTATAAATTAACTTTAATGTATGCTATTTCTACTTCACACAGAATATCCTTTTGATCTGTTTCCATATGTAAATAAAACGCCACGGAGGGGATCATCCTGGGTTATCTGGTATACACATCTCCCTTCTACTACTGTTAATACCCACTCGCCCTTATAACCCCGTTTTAGTCCCGATTCGAATCCATTGTCGCAAAAAAAAACATTTCCAATCCAATGACTCTTAAGTTACTGATACGACACATGGTTGAGTTGAACTCACTCCAAAGCGAAGCTATGGTGGCGAAATGGTCAAGGATATTCCACATAACACAATTGATATTTAATACACTGCATAATTGAGAATGGTGCAGGATCCAATCTCTCTGAAATATGTTTCTCAGCAAAAAGTGTCTAATCACACGTATTCCCAGATGACTAGTTTCCTGAAAATAATACGGTGTATTATCTGCACTGCTTTGCTCGAGGACAAGGAATCAGGGGCAAAACACTGAGATGCCAGAGTTGATTATAAGACAGGGCTTTACCAATTCGCTGCAGTGCGGTTCTGACGTGACTTATTGGCGTTGGAACATTTTTATTTGTGTGGAGCTGTCACATCCTCAAATCGTCCAAGCCCACCTTGTTACAACTATTAGCTAAATCACAACCTCGTCACCTTCGAGGTTGTTCTAGCTTCATGCAACAGTTTGGACGATTACGCAAAGAAGAAGAAAATAGCCACGTGGTCATCGAGGAATTTCTTGAACCACAGACCGCCCCCATATTGTTTCTGCTCAACGTGGCTCGTTTATGCTTGATCTCCTGTTTCATCACAGCGTTATACCTTCCTTAGGAATCATAACGATATTTCCTAAAGGTGTTTGAATGCTACAACAATTTCTCGCACATTAGGTTTGGTTAAAGTTACTTTGTTGTTTGGGGCACAGGAGGCCAAATCAACTTAAAGCGCCGGAATTCACTGTGCTGAAATGCGTCTCTCAGGAAACAAGATTATGTTTCTAGCTCTGCCAGTGACACACATTTGATTATCGGAATACTTTGAATAAGTACAGAAAATGAATTATTGAACTTTTACGACGAAATGACACCGTGACGTGTAATGAATTTCAATATGGTTCAGTGTATCTCGTTATGAGATATGGCTTAAAATCCAAAATGTACTCTGATTGTGATCCCTCGTCAGCGATGTTTAGTCACAAAATCAGTCAATTCTCCGACCTGTTTCACATAGGCCTCCCAAACGCAGTAAAATAACTGTAATAATGTTCAAAGCGGCGTTCAATCCATTTGACTCCTTGACTTCCAACGGGGCCCATATGAAGGATTGACGTTCCCGATGTGTAATGATACTGTCATTGTAACAAACAGAAACAGGTACTATTGATTAGCAAATCCGGAGTATACCTAGCACTGATTCCGCTTAATTCAGAAATACACATAACGGTTATTCCTAAAACTTGTGTTGTTGGAAAAACATTGCTAATAATTTCTGATAAAAAAAACTGCGCAGTGTCACTGTAACAAAAACCTGCGCACTGTCACTGTAACAAAAAACTGCGCACTGTCACTGTGATAAATACACATCACTATTGATTGGCAAATCTGGACTATACCTAGCACTGATTCCGCTTAATTCAGAAACACACATAATGGTTATTCCTAAAAAGTGTGTTGTTGAAAAATATTGCTCATCGTTTCTGATAGAAAAAACTGCACTGTAACAAACAGACATCACTATTGAGTAGCAAATCTGGATTATACCTTAATTTGGAAACAAAAATTCCTACAAATGTCTGGCGGAAAGATATTTGCGCCTTGTCCCTAATAAGAAAGTGTTTGTTTTGAAGCAATGACGTGAAAACACACATGACACACATGACACAGAATTTGACATTTTTAGTTTAAATAAACAACTTGTAACAAATTCAATTATTTCAAAGGCAAAGCAGCCCCAGAATGACCAAAGTCAACACAACACCTTGTCTATCACAATGGCACTATTATGCCTCAAGCTTGTTCTAGTAGTTGACATAAATTAATGTGAACTTGTGGTTCAGGGTCTCGTTCTTCAAAGCGATCTCAGCGCTATGACAGTCGTAACACTGTCTTTTGCCGATATGATCGCTTTGAGGAACGGGACCCATGGGTTTAGTTGTCTTCCCTCGTCTAAGGAGGAATCTTCAGTATATTGACTGGATAAGGTGACGAGTACGTCTTGTGAAAGTGGAAGTCCCGAACAGCACTCACAGTGTTGGACTGCTTCAAACTCAACATCCATTAACGTGCTACCGCACATGTCCGGTCAGGGGTGCCGTCTAATTTTTAATTCAATTTAAGCTCATGAGCTAAACACGTTTTACTCTCCGTTATAAACACATGGACTAAAATGGGTAGGTGTTAAATCCCGGTATCCGTTGAACACCTAATGCCGTCATTGTTGTGTGCTTCTAAATGCAATATCAAATACATTATTTAATTTGTTCTTCCTATAATGCCCGTGATATATTCCTATCTAGGAGACCGAGGTTCGAGTAGGAACATACTTAAGTAAAATGTCGTTTCAATTGTGTCGTAGCGGCATGTAAATCATGTCCTTGCGGCGATCTCGAAAAAAACATAGCGTACAATACGTACGTCAAACAATGACTGGTAGATAAACGAACACGCAAGTATACGAACGCACACGACGTCATGTTACACAAAGAGAAGAAGATAATCACATTCAACATGAGATTAGCATGGCTGTTTTAAGCATCAAATCATTTAAAGTAATTATTGTGCAACCTTTTCAACGCATTGTCTCCCTTTGTGGGTCCACTCTTCCCATAAAGACATCAATGCATCACTGTCCCGCGTTAGATGACAACGCCCGAAGGGCTATATCTTTGATGGCGTTCTGTATTGTCTTCAGAAGCTAATGTGACAGAAAGCGTATTGCGATTCGCTGTTTTAGGTTTTCTATAGAATCTCCACAACGACGTTCATCCAAACCGAAAATAATCAAACAGCACGTAATATCTGAACATATGGTTTTAAAAAAGTGGCGAAAATAAGTATTATTGTGATCGGCCCAAGGTCCTCTGAGGCGTGAAACCAAATAGGGATGATATTAGAAGTGTTGTTTTTTTTCTTTGAAAAATTCATTGCGCTACAGTGCGCATAGTTATTGTTAGCATAGGGGAATATTTTGACGACGTCGGTGGTGTAAGTGACCATCCGGAGAGGTGAAATGGGGTTTAACGTCGCGTCTAAGATTATTGCACTTATATAGCGACGTGCATGTACGTGTGTGTGTGGCTGCTTGTACTTGTCCGGACTGGTGCTGATTTATAGTGCTAGCTCACTGAGATACCATGCCGCAGTTTCACATGAATACCCCACTCAGACACAGTATACTGACTCCGAGCCGACCAGTCATCTGTTTAAGCCCCTTAATGCCGTACGCCAGACAACAACAAGTACCATTTTTTCTTTTGGTATGGCGCGGCCGGGGATCGAATCCGGACGGACGCTCTACCACTAGACCACGGAGGCGTTTTGTGACTATCCGAGCTTGTCGTCTTTGGTTTATGTGTTTGTTATAAATCATCAATGTCTTCTTCATAACCTGTTTTCGTGATCTTTATTATTCACTGTGTTATTTTTGATCAACCAAAGATGAATGATGTCCTAATGACATACTTATTAAAGATAGATTTACAAGATACAACTTTATATATGTGAGTGAGTGAGTTTGGTTTGACGCCGCTTTGAACAGTATTACAGTCATATCACGGCTTGTCAGCTTCACGTGGGAAGAAAGCCGAAAGTGATGTCAGGTCGTAGTCGTTTACCATTTTTTGTGAAACCCAGGAGCACGGGTATGGTACTGGCAGACCAAGAAGCATTACCAGGGGGAATCGGGATTCGAACCAACAATCACAGGTTCCTGGAGTATACAAGGGACGCAACTCTGCACAGCGAATTGTCTTTACACATAAATCATGCTCATACTATGTCAAGTGTAAATTTAAATAAAATGACATAATACTATCCCTATCACAGTTGTATATACCAAAGTATATATGCATACCAAGCAATGTTATTAAAGCAGTCCTTATCACAGTGTGATGTTTCCTCACTCAAGATGATGGCTTTGTACCCTGAATCCTTGGCCGACATGTGACGTTAATGTACCGCTGAATCTGGTTTATTTACGTCGTTTCCTACAGATAACTGGAGTGAGTGAGTATGGTATTACGCCGCTTTCAACGATATTCCAGCAACATTACGGCGGGAGCACAGCAGAAATGAGCTTTACACATTGTACCCATGTGCGGAATCGAACCGGGGTCTTTGGCGTGACGAGCGAACGCTTTCACCACTAGGCTACCCTACTGTCCTTCAGATAGCTTGAAACAAACACATCGATACATACACACCACACAATATTCCAGCTATGTCATGCCGGCCTGTAAACAGTCTCGAATCGAATAGCAGTATCAAGGTCCCACAAGAAGAAGAAGAAGAAGAAGAAGGAGAAGGAGGAGAAGAAGAAATGCGGTAATTTCCACGCAACAAAGAATGCCACACATACCTATGTACACTGAAGTTAAATGGCTTTTTGTTGAACAAAAATGTTTTAAATCTTGACCTGAAATAATAAACCGATAGGGCTGTTCTGAGGGACATTGGAAGACCATTTCATTTCTTTGCAGCAGTCATTTCAAAACATCGGACACCAAAAGATTTAAGCTTCCCAACAATGACCCCAGATCAGCCAAGTCACATCTTTATTAGAACCACCCAATCCTCAATGGTCGGCAGGGGCACGCGGGGATCTATTAGAATTGACTGCGAGTAGAAGAACTATATTTAAATAAAACCTTACCGTGAAATTGTACGCACGTATATTTGGCTTTTGTGTTTTCTTTGATTTTAAATCTACATGTTTTCTTTTTTTCTTAATTATTTAATGCGTTAAATATTCCAGTTTTGCACTCCGGACCACCTGATCCCCATTGTAGCTGGCTCAAGTTCGAGGTACTGGCGACCTATCCTGACCTGGATTTCCCACAGCCCGTTACACTATGTAATGTTTGCTGAATCATTGAAATATAATACGTTTTATTATAATCTGTGTAAACCTGGTATTAATATCGCTCTATTCTCAAATCTCCTAGCTTGTGCATAAACACGTACAGCCGAATAAACAGGTTGCGCGCAGGATTATTTGTCCATGAATTATTCAAGGATTGTGACAATAAAAAACGATGAAGCGGAAACAGCCGCAGTCTTGTAGATGTGCGCGATTTCCTTTGTGGATGTTATCGACTACAAGACAAGACAATGATAAGACCGCCGTTAATGACAGCCAGGGTTTCCTTATCAAAGAAAAGATCTTTGTGTTTAAAAGCAGCTTTGCTCAACATCTGTTGTATCTTATACGGAATAGCTTCATCCCAACATCTGGAACATAAAGCTGCCAATGTAGACACCGATGTTTTCTGATTGTCCCACGTAAGCTGATAACAGGGTTTCATCAATTGGATTAAGTCCAAAACATAGTTAACTGCTATAGTCAGATAACCTTTGTTTGTCTTCATTCATTTAATGACCACGAAACACTTTTACCTTTCAGGTTGTTAACCTTAAACATTCACTAATTGTGACGTTATTAGTTTGTTGCTACGTTGGTAGGGAAGGGTATACATGTAAGTGTACTCTATTTGTTCACCTAGGAAGATCGTTAAATAGTCGAAAACAATTCCTGAAGATAGTCTGTGGGACTATAAATTGTTATTTTCCCTTTTTTAATGACCATAAACTGATACAACTAAATTGTATTTTTACAAACTGAAAGACCCTTAAAGATCCGGGTAGAATAGATCTTCAGCAACCCATGCTTGCCGTAAAAGGCGACTATGCTTGTCGTAAGAGGCGACTAACGGGATCGGGTGGTTAGGCTCGCTGACTTGGTTGATGCATGTCATCGATCCCAATTGTCTGGTCCAGACTCGATTATTTAGCTGGACTATTGCTGAGTGCCGCGCTAAACAACAAACAAACAAACTGAAAACATTCAAACTGATTTTGTCATCGTTGCAGGTTGGTTCGCAGTCCGGCATGTGGAAATAGAGTTTGTAGTTCGAACCTACTCTTCTGAATTTCGGAAACAAACTAAGTTATTTCAGGTAATATCGGTCTACTCTTTCTGTTTTTTCAAAAGTTTATAACACCCCTCCTCGGACCTGGTTGAACGCCCTCCTCATGAGGTCAGGAAGGGTCATCTCCCCCTAGGGAACCAGTTTTTGCTGCCAACCAGTCGTGGCCAACATGTCGCACACGTAGGGCGGGAGTATGTCGGTTCGTTCAGGTAAGTACAGGTATATACTTGTAGCAGATCTATGGTTTTCAGGAAGGTGAACATGTCTAAGTGCATATTTGGTGATATAGAGCTATATTTGAGGGCTATTTTAGCATACTACATGGATGTATACATCGAGCCTTGACCAGATACACCAGGGAAAGAAAGATCTACGCCATCGCGCGAACGATGACTCCTATAATCCGAATCACAGAGCCTTACCACACGATCCTCTATTTATTCGGCTCTTACAACCAGCCATATTGCTGAAAACAAATTAACAAATCTAACAGTATGAAACTGTTTATCGATACAAGGTTGAAGAATAAAGTGTGAAGTCATATCTGCTGTGAATAGTTGCGTCCCTTTGGCGTGCCAGAAAGCTGTGATCGTGGGTTAGAAACCCGGTTCGCCCCGATTATATTTCTATGTATGTCAGCACCAAACCCGCAATCACGGGTTTCACCAAAGTGGTAAATGTCTAAGACCTGCATAACTTTGGGCTTACTTCAAACATTAAGTGATGACACGCCATGATATAACTGACCTGGGTCCACATATAACATTCGAGGTTGTCATGACGATATGTCTCCCTAAGGTCGACTTTCTTGTTTTCAAAAGCCTACAATCTCCAATATCTCTTACAAGTTTTCCCTTCGTAACAGCGGGTGGCACAAACATATGTCATTAAGTGATGGATTTCTACCAATTTCATTAGAAGATCAGTCCAAGTTAATCAAACAGTTTCAAGAGGCAGTAAATCACACATGTAGTGCAACCGTATATCTGATCCACTGGGGAAATCATAAAATAAATAGTCTGTAAGCATCTCCATGCGGTTCAAATATAATATATAAAGTCAAATGAAGCATATTTCTTAGACCGGTGAATTGCCTGACCGTGGAGCGCAGAGCGTCTCAATCAGAGCTATATATTAACTCTGTCAGAGTCAGAGGCAAGGATCAAAGATTGACGAAAGCGTTATGCGAGATCATTGTCTGCCTGGTGTCATTGCAACACGTAGTGATTTGTGAGAACTTGCGCCCTGTGTAGAGACTGAAGTTATTTGAGTAAACGGGAACATGATCATATAATGGCAAATTAAATATTAAGAAATTTAATCATCCTTTTTGTTTACATGTGTGTTCTTTTAGATTTTCCCATTTAAGTGTTTTGTGGGCAGATGAATGTAATATCCGGGTAAGGAGATCCGATTAATCATGATTAGCTTGTTTCTTTAATATTCTGATAATGGTCTCTGTGTGAAATGGCCATAGTTTCAAGAAATAGCCCGGATTACAAGGGACTCAATGCATTGGTTTTGTAATATCGTGCAGCGTGTTTTGTTGTAATAACAGATGAATTATGTGATGCAAAGTGTTGAAAATGTCGATGCAGTTTTATTTAGTCTTAAAATGTGATCATGTGTTCACAAACAGTTACGAGACTCGCATGCATTTGACCTGTACTGGGCAGTGGCAGCAGAACCTCGGGGACAGGCTTCATTGCACAATTTGTGCAACCTGCATATACACTAAAATGCAGAATGATGTACTTATGCTAATTGTAGATGTACATGGCACTTTAACGTAGGCTTATGACAGTCATAGTGCTTTGTGGAACGGACCCCAGGACATTAAAGTATGTGAGTGAGCTACGAAGAGTATTTCAGTTATATGCCGAGAACATCTTTTAACGGCTTTTGGTATGACGTGGCTTGAAATCGAATCACCGACCTTCCGCTCTCCGCGCAGAAACCCCATCCACTAGGCCAAGGTAGCAGTCTATTATGTGCACATGACACTGTCCATGTACATAACAGTATTTACGGACGTGACGCTTAAAATGTACATGCCACAATCCATGTACGTGGCATTCTATGAGTACATAACTCTGTCCATGTGCATGCCACAACATACTAACATGACACTATACACAGACCAGGCGCTGTGCATGAACATGCTAACGCTCGTCCGTGACAATTTCCATGTACTTTTCATATGAAACGTCATAGCCAGAGAATAACCAGTCTCGATTATCTGACAAAACAGATTAAAATGACTGCACGATGTCAAAATGGACGATGAGATGGACGGGATGGCGATGTTGTGTTGGTACGGACGGTGTTGAAAGTGATTATACAGGTGTTGAATAGCTCATTTCAAGATGAAAACTGTTTAAAAATATGCTGCTGCAAAATATATCATCAGGCAAGACGTAGAGTCGATAATTTTTATGGATATTCCTTTCCTGGACAGAATCATGGAGAAGATGGTCCATCAAGGCACACGCGGTCGTAAACAAATCTCCATGTTTTTATCTTAAGCAGAAACACTGGCTGTAAGATTTAAGTGCCTAAAGGATAATGAACAACTATTCGTGTGGTTTTTTGCCAAAGGATTGTTGGGAGAGTCTGACAGTGTTCAGAAGATTCGTGCATCGCAGTAAATTAGAATCATCATGAAAAAAACGAGTGAGTGAGTTGGGTTTAAAGCCGCTTTTAACAGTATTCCAGTTATATCACGGAGTGTCAGCTTAATGTGGGAGGAAACCCCGAAGTGATGCAAGTCTCAGACGTTTACCACTTCGGTGAAACCCACGAGCACGGGTATTGTGCTGACAAACCTAGAAACATAATCGGGGCGAACCGGGATTTGAACCCACAATCATAGGTTTCTGGCCCGCCCAAGGGACGAGAATGGAAAAACGAAACCTGTGTGCAAATATTCAAAGTAGAAACAGAGCAGTGACTACTCGGTTGACCGTAGCCATAGATCTTCTCAACCACCATCGGGAAAGAATCCATAGCGGGACTGGATTCATTAGTTTCACTAGTTTACGTGACTATCACGTGACAGAACACGGTCATTCGGAAGTCATGACCCGTAGGTAAATGTTGCTCGATATCAAAATGTAAACCAAAATTCTTTTTACCATCAATAACCTGATTGTAAAACTAGCCTTCAAGGTATACGAACTGAGTTGCCGGGCAAGAGTAAGACGTATACACCCATGTCTGATGGTAGCTAAGAATGAAAGGAACAAGAAATAGTTATACGATGGTGATGTATATGACAAAGGTATCAAAGTTGTGTTTTGGACCCTAAGTGTGCAGTGTTTCGGCGACTGTAATTCTTTGGTCATTTTCAATTGCAAGTATATACTTTCTTTGGTATATATGCTGAGGGATTAGTCGGTAGGCGGCATATGGTGAACTCATGTGACGTCACTACTTCACTGCAAAATGAGTGAGTATTGCTTTACGCCGCTTTTAGCAATATTCCAGCAATATCACGACGGGGAACACCAGAAATGGGCTTCACACAATGTACCCATGTCGGGAATCGAACCCAAGTCTTCGGCGTGACGAGCAAACGCTTTAACCACTTGGCTACCCGACCGCCCTGAAGCATAATGAAGGTAACGCCATAAGCTCATTGGGTCAGAAGACATGTGACATGAATAATAAATGAGTCTATACCAGCCATCATCACTTATAGACGAACCAACTGAATTGTAAGTTTTGTTTTTATTCAAAACTGGGATTAGTAATAACGTGCTGGGCACAAGAAAGAACCAGTATACACACGTATATATTTGATGGTGGTTAAAAAATGAAACAAAGAAGAAATGGTTATTCGATGGTGATGTATTTGATACGGGTATCAAAGACGATATCATAAATTATACATCATTTCAATGAATATTTCACAAATGGACAGCCTGGTAACGTTCTGATAATGTTGGGAATTGTTTGAATCCAATTTTAAAGTATACACTGCAACCTTGTTTCCCTTCATGTCGAGCAGTATTCCTGCAGCTCTGGCTGTCTACATTTCACAACTTTTGAGGTACAATCGAGCATACTCTTTCTATCAAGATTTCAAAGAGCGTCGATTCTTGCTCAGATGTTGTTTGATCAAGTTGCAACATTCAAGGCCTCAGTGAAGCTTTCAAAAAGTTTTATGGTAGAAATTGTCTAATGTTCATTTTGACGTGTGCCATATGTTCACGTGTTTGTTTCAGGTGAACGATTGACTTTCCTTTGCATGTGTTTTTGACGGGTGCCACCGATGGGGCAGATTACGCTCGCGTTTTCCCGAACAGCTGGTATATCATCACTATTTGATAGTGAAATGATTCACAAACACATGCTCATGATATAGTCGGAATCGCACATTCAAGTCGATTTCTAATAGCTATGGGAAGGGTTGTGTCGCTTTGATTTGCCCGTCAATTTAGTTGCTGAAGCTAAAAAAACTTTAACCCGGCCTGTTTGTATGTCAATAAGTCATTCGTCGTTCTTCGTGTGTTGCGGTAAACGATAACGTTAATTTCTTAAAGTGAAGAACACATGACACATATGGGCGGAGGTCTTCAAGATACGTATAAATATAAACATGTGTGAGGTTACACAACGCGTGACAAAAGAGCTGGCGAAAGTGTAAACATGTGCGCCACAATGGACACGTTTGCATTATGATATCAACTGTTGCTGATAGTGAATACTGGTTTAAGGATTATATTTCAAGGCAGTTAAATGAGTCCATGACAAATCTAGTCCACGTTAAGAACCAGGTTGTTTAACGCCGCACTCAGCAATATTCCAGCGTTATGACGGCGGTCTGTTTGTAATCGACTCTGGACCAGACAAACCAGTGATTGACATTATGAGTATCGATCCACACAGTTGGGATGCGATGACATGCAAATTCAATTCTAGCCCGGATCTTCACGGGTCCTAGTAAACGTACAATAAGCAAAAATTCAGCGGGGAGTGGAGGTTAGCATCTGCCCCTGTACTTGACGATGTGCGGAGGGGCGGTCAGGTAGCCTGGTGGTTAATGCATTCGCCCATTACGCAAAAACAACAGTTCGGGTCTACTCATGGATATAATGTGTGAAAAGTTATGTCCACTGATATGATATATGCTGTTATATTGCTGAACGCGTTTACGGGACGGCGTCGACAGACCAAATAAAATTTATCAATATTAACATTGTTCCATACGTTGGGGTATAGATTTATCGTTTCTGATCATTTGGTCGAAAAAAATAACCTGTAAAGAGAATTCCAATTGTGACTAATGGATGGAAATAGATACCGAACAGCGTAATATTTCTCACGTACATTGTAATTCCATGTTTGTTGCCATGAGATACGGATCCATGGAACATAATCAGGGCGAATTCGAAGGGATGGTCATCGGATCCTGAACAGGCAAACTCTACTGAACCGTTTGCAGCATTTATGTCCTCTCGGACACGTTGTTCCGTACACACAAAGTTATGCTTGATGATACATGTTTCTTCTTGAAATAATAATACTAATAATAATAGTTCCTTAGCAAAGAGGAAGGTTATCATCCTGGACCTCCTCAGCATAGATCCCCAACACCCCTTACTCACCTCCTTTACATGGATGACCTTGAACTTATTGCCAATTGAGGATCTACACTCAAAAAACAGATTCTGCTTGTCGAGCCCTTTTCTAATGATATCGTAATGTCCTTTGGACTCAACAAATGCAACATTATTCATTTGAAACGTGGCAAGGTAGAAGAGGGAGGATCTCGTAAGTTTACTTACTATTGTCCATCTTGTGGAAGGTCAGGCCTATACCTACGGATGCAGATTGGGGATAAACTCCCGAATGCCCATATGAAGGAAAAACTCGGGCAGAGAACAAATGTAGACTTAAGAAAATCTGGAGTTCAGAGCTGAAAGCTCGCAATAAAGTAAAAGCCACAAATACTTATGCTGTACCCGTCCTTTCATATTCTTTTGGTGTTGTTGATTGGACGAAACAAGAAATTCAGGGTATTGACACCCTCACACGAAAAATCATGTCATGTCATGTCCCTCAATCCCTTATATTAACCAATCATAATGAGAGAGCGTGATTTGATTAACGTTGGGGCTCTTCATGATGGAATTGTATTGTGCACTTTTGCACACATTTATTCTCATTTATACTCAGTTTTTCAAGGAGAGGCTATCTGTGTTGAGAAGATCAGCAACCCTACAGTGTCCTTCGCTTGGATAAAGTCGGCTGGCCTGAAAAGTGAAACAGAAGGATTTCTGTTTTCTGCTCAGGACCAGTCACTTCCCACTCGAAACCGTCAATGAGAGATTTTGCATCAAAATGTAATGAATTTAATGAGACTGTCCAACACATTGTCAGCGGATGCCCAGCTTTGGCACAAACACAGTATCTTAAGCGACATGATTGAGTGGCTCGATCATTTTATTACCGTCTTCGCAATGCATGTGGTTTTGACACAAATGGCCATCCATGGTACGACCCAGAATATGTAGAGAGCATCAAGGAAAATGATAAATATAAAATTATTTTGGAATTTGCCCGTATACAACCTCAGACATATCCAGGCAACAAACCCGATCTTGTCCTTTTTTATAAATCAAATAAATCATTTAAATATTTGAATTTTCTGTCCCTTTTGACACTAATGTGATTAACAAGATTCAGGAAAAACATGTCAAATATGCAGACTTCGCTTTCGAAATGTCATGCCTGCATCCCAAGTACCAAGTTGTCACTCCCAATTGTTCTCGGTGCCCTTGGTTTGGTACACTGTACCTCCTAAACTGTTGACTCATTGGGAGAGTTCCCGGGTTTCCAACCAGGAATACAACCCTTCTGATATTCTGGGGAATGCAGAAGGCTGCAGTTTTGGGGATCTTCACATTCTCCGAAAAGTTGTCGGTGGGTTCGACTAGGTAGTCCTTCCTTGGAGAAGTACCATTCGCTGTCAGGGCTGCGCACAGAGGGGGGCAAGGGCCCTGAGCTGATGATGAGCCTAACCAGCCTGACTGTGCCAGGATCACTCAACCTCTCTTTGCTGCAGTTTATATTTTAATCTGTCAATAATAATAAAATACACCTTCACATTTGATTTGCGCTACTCAGCGTGTTCATGTGTCTATACAATTATTACCCCCGTCAATGGATAAATGTGCTCTCAAACTGTAGTCTCTTGTGCCTGGGGTGTATACAATCCATGCTGCCTTTTAAGAAACTCCGTTCATATTAGGTACCCATTTGCAGCTAGGTGAACAGAGACATAGTTTTAAAAAAGTCACTTGCCAAAGGAGACACCATATCTAACATGTGTTTGATTGTGGGAGTAGGATCGAAGCCCTGCCCCCGACCATCAGGCCCATCGACCTTCCGCGACCAACGTTGGGTGAACTTGCCTTTGCGTGTGTTTGTGACGGATGCCTCAGCCAGGGCAGGATAGTTTTACGCTCACCTTTTCCCAAACATCTGTATCATCACTGTGTGATTGTGATTCATTACCACATGCTCTTGATATAGTAGGAATCGTACAATGGACTCTGCTTTGAGCTGCCTGAGAGATTTCTTATGAATATAAAGAAGGGTTTTGATGCTTTTATTTTAACGAAGGCAAACGTATTTTTCCCAGCAGTTTCTGGAACGAATTATTATTAAAAGAATCATCCCCAGAAATAAAATGGTCGGTTCCTTTCAGATATAATCTTCAATATAGACTATCTTCATATAGATCCGCTGATCCTGTAATTACGTTTGGCATATTCTAGACTCTAGACGTGTAAAGAACATTAAAACGGCTAGGCCGACAGTGTGGCTGGTTATGTGTTTTTATCACTCTTGACCAGTTCTCTATACGGCACTAAAACAGAAAGTGTCTCGGCGGGAAAATATCACATTTATTCACTCTGCAAATTGACAGACATGAAACGAGTTTCATTGGCGTAAAATTACAGCGTATTAAATAAAAGTTATCATAAACCGGGCCCGGATGCCTTAAAACGTATTTGATAGAATAGTGCGAATCTTCTATCTGCGCATGTGACTGCTCAAGTTAGAATAAATGTAGTAATAATATATTCCTGGTTACAGTGTTTTTCCTTGGTTGGGAGAGGAAATGGTATCACTCAGTTTGCATTCCGTAATTGTAGGCAGCTTAGAACTACGAAATTGAAGACTAACAATAATTTCCAAAAACAATAATTTACAAGATGTATGGGTTATTTGTCACTGAACACAAACCAACAATGTTGTGAATGTTTCTAAATTAAGGGGCAAAATGAAATACACCAAGTTTTTGTTTTTATGTAAATGAAATTGAAAGAACTGTTGTTAAATTTGATTGTGTCTATTTAACCATCACCCATTCCTGCAACAGTTTGTGAAAATTATTCTGCGGCTGGGTAATTTTATGTAAAAATAAATTGGTTCAATAATGAAATGAATATAGAACACGTGACTCCTGCCATGTTTTAAATGTAAATTTGTGCAGAAAAAAGCAAATTTATTGAATGTCAAAGAAAATATGTCTGAGATACCTATCAGCAGTTCTATATTATACCAATATTTCTAATTTTTTAAATCAAATTATATTTTGAAAATCAAACCATGAAGAAGTATTCTAAGTGCTGACTAAGTGCAGTTTTGGATACAATATCGCTAACTTAAGATATTTTCAATTCGAAATCAAACATTTGATAAATGGTATGAGGCCTCACAGGTAGCTGTGTTGTAGCTAACATATTACCAACTGTTGTTTAAATTATTGTGCCAAGACAGCCAATCGGCCCCAATACAAGTGATGTGATTTAAAATAGTACTTTTATTGAAAACGTCATCATATCACCAAATGCTGACACCAAATCAAAATATTTTTTCAAGAATATTGACGACGTCATCCGGCAAAGAGTGATCTCACTGACAACAGAGTGACACATAGTTCAGTTAATTAACCTTGATCAACCTTATCACTGAGTCTAAAAATGAAAACTACTACCACTACTACTACTACTACTACTACTACTACTAAGCACACCATGCTTGTCGAAGAGGCGACTATGCTTGTCGTAAAAGGCGATTAACGGGATCGGGTGGTCAGGATCGCTGACTTGGTTAATGCATGTCATTATATCCCCATTGCGTGATTGATGCTCATAATAATAATCACTGGATTGTCTGGTCCAGAGTCGATTATTTACAGACCGCCGTCTAAAGCTGGAGTATTGCTGAGTGCGGCGTTAAACAACCAAACAAACGTTGACTAGAGTTATCATGGTCTCATTCAACTGCCTTGATATCAAATCTTAAACCAGTAGCTGATGTAATAATGAAAACATTTACATCTAATTCAATATCAATGCTCAGCTACCTGGGCAGTATACGGTCCTGCATTCGCTATTCCGTCGCATCCTATAGGGTACCTATTCAACGCTGAACCTCTAAGGGGCGGTCGGGTAGCCTAGTGGTTAAAACGTTCGCTCGTCACGCCACAGACCCGGGTTCGATTCCCGACATAGGTACAATGTGTGAAGCCCATTTCCGGTGCCCCCCGCCGTGATATTGCTGGAATATTGCTAAAAGCGGCGTAAAACCACACTCACTCACTCACTGAACCTCTTAGATCCACCGCCCAAATACCTATTCGCTTGAAATAGCTTTAGAACACACACCCTCTGTATCTGTTATCTGCATTTGTTTACCACATACAGTAATTTTACGTTTTATTGGACAAAGCCTAAGCAGTGTTATCAGTACAATTACATCCTGACCGTTCGAAAACCTAAAATGACGTTGATCCGATCGGTCAAAAAACGCCTGAGTGCATTCCTTCCAATCGGTCGTATCGGTGTAGCTAGCAAGGCACGGTAGCCCCTTGGGATCTACTTATTTATACTTATTTTGTTAGGGTAAGACATTAGTGAGTGGGCAGTGATTGGCGACCTAGTGTACAGCTTTGTACTTGCGTAATTCAAGGGACCGCCCAATCCGCGGATTACGCAAAAGACTGTGTGACAAGAGGGATAACTTCAACTTTCCAATAGTCAATTTTCCCTTTATGTTGAGCAATATTCCAGCGGGCTATTGGTGTCGACACTTCACAACTTATGTGGTACGATGGAACATTCAAAGAGCGTCATTCGACTCTTGCTCAGAAGTTGTTGATCAAGGTTGCAACTTTTAAGGCCTCAGCAAAGCATTCAAAATTATACGCATCATTGTCAAAAAATGATTCATGCAATGGTTTAATTTGACTTGTACCTTAACAAAAATAATTACGTTACAATGGGTATTTTAGGAGGACAATTGACTTGCCTTTGCACGTGTTTGTGACGGGACACGATATGCTCACCTTTTCGCGAACACCTGGTGTCATCACTATTTGATAGTGATTCATAAACACATGCTAATGGACTTTTATGAAAACTTTTTGTCGCTTTTATTGTGTATGTGGGCCCTCGAGGATGTCAGGCTATCGAATCTATTGTTGTCGATATCAGCACGCACATCGATGGCCACCAACGGATAATTGTTACGCTAGTTGTATGGAGTAACGAAATGTTACAACAGGAAATGTATCTGCTGATTGGGTCATCCTGTCAAAGCTAATCAGCTGAATCTGATTCAAGAATCCACAACACTTGATTAAGCACATGTGATTTCTTCATCAGCAAAATCGGTGTATACCACAACAATTAGACAAATTGATAAATGTTCAGTTCCGTAGCCCGCCGGGCCGGGGGGTGGAGGGGGGGGGGGGGGGGGGGGGGGGGGATGGGGTTATAAATAAAAGTTTTATTTGAATCATGAAAATACAAGTTGGGGACAAGTGATACAAATATTTGTGTTGAGAAGTACGAATCCGAACTTATTTAGAAATAAAGCATTTTAAAATGGGACTTTTAATAAATGTAAAAATGAATTACATATGATCTCAGTATGTGAGATACGGGAATGTTAGCAAATGTAACGCTGCGGTACAAATGTCAACAAAAAGTTTTCACTATTACATATTAATTATGTGAGACCTCATCAATCAAGCAACGTAACGTTTGTAGAGATCGCAATAATAAGAAGAGAAGAGAATTAGTATATTTGTGTATCCCACAGTACACAAAGTTACAATCGTGAGTGAGTATGGTTTTACGCCGCTTTTTGCCATATTCCCGCAATATCACGGCGGGGGACACCAGAAATGGAGTTCGAACATTGTACCCATGTAGGGAATCGGCGTGAAGAGTGAACGCTTTAAACACTAGGCTATCTCACCGCCCCCTACAATACTGAAGACAATGATGTATACTGTCCGGCCAACATGGTCTATGAGTTGGTTGGTTGGTTTGTTGTTTAACGCCGCACCAAGCAATGTTCCAGCTTATAACGGCGGTCTGTAAATAATCGAGTCTGGACCAGACAATCCCGTGATCAATATCATGAGCATCGATCCGCGCAATTGAGATCGATGACATGCCAAGTCAGCGAGCCTGACCACCCGATCCCGTAAGTCGCCTCTTATGACAAGCATAGTCGCCTTTTACGGCAAGCTTGCGTTGTTGAAGACCTATTCTACCCCGGAGCTTCACGGGTCACATGGCCTATGAGAAGCAAAAAAAACAAAAAATACATTTAAAATGGCATATCAACACAAAATCATAACACTACATAACTTACAATTCTAACACCCTCACCCATACCTACATTCATCGCCCCATACCCATCCACCTACTCATCGGCTGAGCCATCCACACATCTGTGCTTTCTTGTATAAACACATGTCTCACTTATTCAACTTGTTTCATTGGTGTCACTTACTTTGTTTGTTTGTTTAACACCGCACGCAATAATAGTCCAGCTATATGACCGCGATCTGTAAATAATCGAGTCTGGACTAGACAGTCTAGTGATTGGTATCATGAGCATCGATCCACGCAATTTGGAAAGGATGACATGCATCAACCAAGTCTGCGAGCCATCAGATACCGTTAGTCGCCTTTTACAGCAAGCAGTTGTCGCTGAAGGCCTAGTCTACCCCGGATCTTTAGAGGTCGGTCACTTACTGACTTACTGACCACTTGTTATTCTAGTGAGGTTAATGTAAATCTCTCACATTCTGTACATATCAGTCATGAGCATTGTATTATTACTTGCCCGTGAAGAGATCACCCGTTTAATAAACATACAGCTGTATTACACATTGTGTAATACCAAAACGCGTGCTTATGTACTCTCGGAACACGTTTCACGAACAAATATTGAAAGCTCTCAACATACCTTGGCTTATTCAACGACATTGTGTGTGGAGATAATAGATCACTGAGAGGAGCTTATGCACACTCGATGACCCCAGCAACCTTGTTGCTAGGCTGACGTCACATGGCATTGTTTCGCCGAAGGATCTTGCAACAAAATTCCACAAATTACGTCATCGGGTATTGTGACGTGATTGTAAACTTTGAGGTGCAAGGCCCCGTTCCACAAGGCGATCCTACTGTAGCGCAACGACAGTCGTTGGTCTAAGTTAAAGTATGTGAGTTGCGATAACCTTAACGCTACGATAATTTTGTGGAACGGACGCCTGAATTCTAAAGGTGGACCGTTGTATGGTATTAAATTCATACGTTTCAACTATTGACGTGTTTGAAGTATTACTCAACTCAATCCAACTCAATTGGATTATGCCGTGGATCGTGTAGGTGTCAGCCTATTCACACTCTAGAGGATAATTCTAAAAACGTTACAAATGGCAAGTAATAAATAAAATACTAAACTCGCTCCCGTGTAAAACCAATTTTATGAAACTCGTGAATAGTTGTGGTATCTGACTCGCTTTCGCTCGTCGGATACCACAACTATTCACTCGTTTCATAAAATTGGTATTACACGGAAGCTCGTTAAGTATTCTATATTTTTCAATTCCCACAATACTGTCAATACTAATGATCATGTGAATTATGTAAAAAGTGATCGAAAATTGGAGGACAATGTCCACGTCATTACAGAGTCTATTATGACAATCCAAAACACGAGTGTGCAAATCCTGACCTGCGAAATACCCTCCCACGTCCTTTCGTCCCCAATTTAGAAGCAATTTCCGGTACTACCAGTATTACTTGTATTGATAATGGACTTGATGTTCTTCTCGCAAGTCTGTATGTGGTCTCAGAAAAAGTCTTGAATTTCCCGAATTTGAAAAAGAGAATTCACTCTCTTGATATAATAGGCTTTCAATGATCGAAAACTGATGTATTGGATGATTTACACATTGAAGGCTATCAGCTGTATCTGCAACAGAGAGCATGTGTAGGAAGAAAGTCGGGAGGTATTGACCTTGAGATGAAGAATCATTATTCTAAAAACATCACTCAAGTAGAAGAGAAACATGATTCCTGTACATGGTTTAAATTATCAAGATCAATGTTTGGAATTGACGGTGATGTGTATTTAGGAGTGATGTATTTGTCCCCAGAAGGGTCGAAATTCTGTTCAGACGATATGTTTTATCAATTAGAACTTTAAAACTGTCAATGTTGTCTGCTTTTGAATATGTCGCATTACTGGATGATTTTAATGGTAGAACAAGAAACCTAAGCGATTATACTATATTTGATAAACATATGCTCGAAGAATTAGAATAGGTTTTAGAGGATCTGACATATGTTTATGCCTGAATCACTGTTTGACGACTTAAACATCCCCTGTGTCAGAACTACAAGTGAATATTATTCTGTTAATATTAATGGTAAAAAGTTCATTGACATTAACTTTTGTAAAAAAAATAATTTGTTTATATATAACGACCATCTCGGTAAAGATCGGTCTACCGGAGCTGTTACGCATAAAGGTAAGAGTGTTTTTGACTACAGACTTGCATCTTCTTCATGTATATCTTTGTTTAGTGGCTTTGAGATAGGTGATTATGCGCCGTTATATTCTGACGTTCAATGCCCAAACCTCTTTACATTAGCAGACCCGTGAAGATCCGGGGTAGAATAGGTCTTCAGCAACCCATGCTTGCCGTAAAAGGCGACTATGTTTGTCATAAAAGGCGACTGACGGGATCGGGTGGTCAGGCTCGCTGACTTGGTTGATGCATGTCGTCGATCCCAGTTGGGTGGATCAACGCGCATGACACTAGATCAATCACTAGATTGTCTGGTCCAGACTCGATTATTTACAGACCGCCGTCATATAGCTGAAATATTGCTGGGTGCGGCGTTAGACAACAGACCAACCGACCAACCAACATTAGCAAGTGCAGTAAGTGATAATAGAAATGAGGATTTAAATACCCACGATAATTAAAACAATAATCAAATTCATATACAAAACCAAAGAAGTATGATCCAGACAAACCAGGGGTATTTTGTAGAAACATACATGCAGATGAAATTGACGTTATTACTAAATTCTCTGAATCAGCACTCGTCGGTCATGATGACCCAGTAACTGCCACGTGCTCGTCGGTGCAGCACAAGAAACCTTGTACGCATCCTAATCATACATAAAAACAGAAATGTAACAGTAATAAGGTACATAAACCCTGGAATAAGGCCAGAAAAAAAACTATTCTAAAGCTAGAAAACTCTTCAGAAATTTCGGAACTGAAAGGAACTGATTGCATTATCGCCAAGTCGCAGAAAATTATACAATATGTCTTACAAGACAAATTAATAACACAAAAACGAAATTGGCACCAAAATTAGGAGGAAAGTAAAGGCCTCCCAAAAAGAGTTCTGGAAAATATTAAGCGGGAAAGACGACAGCACTGATGATAGTTCTATCCGGATGAAGACAGATTTTGCGAACTTTTCAAAGACATTAATTCTACAAGATATGGCGATGAGGAGTTATTAGACGTCACTGAACGAGACAACTATGACACAACTGTACTGAATAAAAAGAGTGAGTTGGGTTTAACGCCGCTTTTAACATTATTCGAGTTATATCACGGCATGTCAGCTTAATGTGGGAGGAAAGCCCGAAGTGACGCAGTTCATAGACGTTTACCACTTCGGTGAAACCCACGAACGCGACAAAGTTTAGCTGACAAACCTAGAAACATAATCGGGGCGAACCGGGATTCCAACCCACAATCATAGGTTTCTAGCGTGCTTAAGGAACGCAACTCTGCACAGCGAATCGCGGCGCCTTAGACTACCCGTGCCCCCGTACTGAATAAAGCAACATCGGAAGAGATACGAGAAGGAATTATATCTCTAAAACGAGCCTGTGGGTTAGATTTGATAGATAATAGCTCTTTAACTGACGCATTTGAGTTACTACAGGCCCCACACACGTTGTTATTATTTAATCTTGTGTTTACTACACCTATTATTCCTAATGCATGGTTAACTGGCATCATTAAGCCTATGTACAAGAGAAAGGGTATTCGGCTAGACACTGCTATTTATCAACCTGTTACAATACTGATTTGTCTTGGTAAGCTATATACTGGCATTTGAAACACCAGATTAACTAGCTATTTGAATATGAATAACTGTGTATCGCCAGACCAAGTTGGATTTCGTAAGGGAATTGATAATATTTTTGTCTGGAATATGCTAAAAATAAATAAACTGAAAATTTGTTTTGTGTATTCAGTGACTTTTCAAAAGCTTTTGACCGGTGGGTCCCCGGTTGTAATTTTTGTATACTATAGGCTAACCTGAAGCCCTCGGATATGAATTCCAAAAACAAACTACAACGATACTTTGCTGGAACTATTCAGAACTTCCACATCAGATCCCAAAGAGCAGTATCGTCATAGATGCTCGGTCTATGGATCATGCAAAGTTCTACTGACAAGGTTAAGCTATTATATGTTGGTCGACTATGCAGGACTCAACACAGTTTGTTAAAAAAAGTGTTCCACAGTGTTAGACAATATATATATATATGTATGTGTGTGTGTGTGTGTGTGTGTGTGTGTGTGTGTGTGTGTGTGTGTGTGTGTGTGTGTGTGTGTGTGTGTGTGTGTGTGTGTGTGTGTGTGTGCAATAACATTTTCAAGAGTGTCGGTGATCCATGACCCATTGAACACAGTGACGACATATGAACTCTTCAAATATATATAAACTTATTGGAATGATGGACACCTCCCCAAGAAAACAACTTGTTGCATCGTTACAAAGATCGTACCATAAGTCTTAACAACAAATACAAGTCAAAGAGTGAATTCTATCCTCAATGCTATGACGATGGCATTAATTAAACATTCTATTTCTAAGGGGACTTTTGGACGTGCAAACCTTCCCAACACGATTTGGAAGGGCAGAGTGCCTGATCGATGTTTACTCTGAACACTGCGGTGTGATCTATATAGAGGAACACTGACATATTGTTCAACTGTTAACGTATAACCTTGAACAGGCGATATGTGCAGTGTTCGTTTCCATTTGTTTACCCCTTGTCATTCCACAGCTGCATAGTAAACCCAAACTTGATAATCTAATGATATTAAACAACTTTTAGCGTGATAACATTCAGCTAATGGAATGTTGAAAATAAATGGGTAGTTGCCAGGAAGTTATTAAAAAACAACACAATTAAACCAAAGATTTTCTAAAATTTGCAACCGGCGCAAAAATCGTAAAATTGCAATTTCTGTTAATGGAAGATTCCAGCCAATGTCACCACCGACAGCAAGATTTGGGATCTTACTGCCTACGGCAAGAAAACATCGACAGGCACGAATCTGAACAGAATTATTACAGTTAAACCGCCTTGTTCTCCAAATTGCCAACCAACACGATAGAATTGGCTGAACTAAATGTCCATAAAGTGTATTGTCAACATCATTCGCCAAACCACCGGCGGATTTAAATTTACAAATAATGACACCCAGTGCTCGGCTAGCAGGCTCAGCTGTATCATTAGCTGTGATATTCAGGTCCAAGTTTTCGTAAAACCAAAGGTCAAGGTGTTTATAAGGATAGGTATAATCGATGGTGTTGTTACAAATAGTGACCTGTGAAGATCCGGGGTAGAATAGGTCTTCAGCAACCCATGCTTGCCGTAAAAGGCGACTATGCTTGCCGTAAAAGGCGACTAACGGGATCGGGTGGTCAATCTCGCTGACTTAGTTGATGCATGTCATCGTATCCAAATTGCGTAGGTCGATGCTGAGGATGTAAATCACTGGATTGTCTGGTCCAGACTCGATTATTTACAGACCGCCGTCATATAGCTGGAATACTGCTGAGTGCTGTTTTTCAGTGGCAGGCAGGTATAAGATCAGCAGCCTTCCCACGTTTGGACATCTATAGGTCACTAGTGTCAAACATTGTGTCAAGCTCTTGACGTACCTCACCTAGGTGATCTAACTCCGACGAGGGTCTATCCACGAACAGAGAACTGTTATGCAGTTTCCACTTGTCAAGCACGTTGGCTGTCTGTAGACATAACATCGCTTTGTAGGACTTCCCATGGCACATTGTTATCACCGTCACTCAGCAATACCTAACTTAACTATAGTTTTCAAAAAACGCACATGAACATGTTGGTCGCGCTGAAGAGAACGTTTACGTAATACCCCCATCACATACCCCCAATATGTTCGTGAAAATATCGAACGGGCTCCAACTGTGTATGAACGTAGTGGACGTAGTAGCAACTATTGACAGTCTTTTTACGAACTTCATGGACGGGTTCGGACGGGGAGGGTGCTCTAGAACTGTAAGTCTGCTCAACATTTTATCCCGTCCATCCCGTTCGGCAATTAGTCGGATTGACAACATACTTAAAACGTATTACGAACGGATTTGTCGTACTTCGAACCTACTAGGGACGTGTTACGACGTGGTGCAGTCGGACATAATTTCAGTACGTGTGCACACCGACCGGGTCCGTTTGTTGCTCGTTCATGATGTGTACAGCTCGGAGCCCTAGAACGCGCTCGGTTTTCATAGGAGTCGGGCCAGTACGGGCCAGGAAGCGAATACACGCGCACTGGGGACGAGATGAGGACGTCGTGCGAACGAGTTGTTCGGGTTAAGAATTAGTAAGAACTGGCTTGGACGTATTGTGAACGAGGTAGAACGAGGTTGAACTGGTTAAGAACGGGTTGAGAACGGCTACGGGCGTGCTCGAACTACTTCGAAACCTTGTCGGCATGAGGTGAACGGGCACTTTTCTCGATCTGAACTGGATACAAACGGACTGCAGACTGGCTCTGAACGAGATAAGAACGAGATAGACGTATTGAGGACTGCTTATGAACGAATTAGCATCGTATTTTACGTCAAACTACGCCTTCTCACGTGATCACAGTCCGTTCTTGTATTTTTTTAGAACGGGGTAGAACGGGATAGAACTACTTTGGTGTGATGGTAGCACAATACAGAGTCTTGAAAGTCCCCCGATCTGCAGTACACTGCTATCTTAAAGATGTTCTTCGGACAGGAGACTTATTTTCCAGCCCCAGATAATAATAAAAGCTGGGCATCAGCCGAGAGGCTGACAGTTCTCTTCGAGCACCAAGATGTCTCATAAGAAACAAGAAGCAACTAGTATTGTATGAAAATATTAATTTTTGTTTGTGTTTCTCTGCAGGGCACATGCACGATTGCATGCATCGAGTCGATGCTTTACGATGACTTTGTAACGAGCTAGGGGAACTTGGTAGAGACATAGTGCTGTTTTCTGTTGGATATTTTCAAAGTGGGAATTCCTTGTCACCTGCAGCCTCTGCTGGTCCTTCGAGACGACTAAGCTGATCGGGTGACTTGGTTAAAAAGAGTGTCAGCGTACGACGACGGTGTGTGACGTTGCTCGTGATATCAATCACCTGTTTATCTAGTCTATAATCAGTTCTTAGATGCCCCATCCTATAGCTGGAATAGCGCGTCGTTTAAAAATGCAGATCTCTGTGTGTTTCATTTCTTCCATTCAGCATACATCATATCACCATGTTCTTTAATGGTTTAAACAAGGGAGACAGCATCAGTACAGGCCACAATTACTACTAGAACGTCTTATAGCATAAGACATTCCCTCCCCTAGTCTTAGTTCTCAGGAAAACATATTTTTCAGCTAAACATTTACAACAACAGTCTTCAGATTCGACTGAATAAATAGCCCGCTAGAACCAGACCGTGAGTTTGAAAGTAGTTTTATGCTGAAGACAGATTATGCATTTTGGGAAGTTGATTTCAAGCTCATTGGCGAGAGATATGCTGTACTAAGTCAGTGATAAGATATATTGAGCTTCTGGCGTCATTTCTGAAACAATTATACAGTGTCGAATGCGTTCAGGGAATGTATCCCAATACTATGGAGATATAACACACTTCATATTTCAAAATCACAGTGGGTCACGCAATAGTATCGCACTGGTGTATTAACTATTGCAATAATGTTGCAATAAAAAATATTTTCGTCAGTCATCCTACTTCTTTTCACTCTCCTAATGAAACGTATCATAAGTTATCACCAACCGCAACAAGAACGCCACCTTCAGCCGAAACCACACGGAACTAATAACACGAGTGTTGGCCAGAGATAATAAGCTAGATGTGTAGTCCCTGCAGATTGGGTAATTAACCATATCCATTTACTTAAGCTTTCATAGCTCCTTCAAGAAGCCAACAGGCCGGGAGTGCTTACACTTGATTGCAGTTTACTGGACACGATATTGCTGCTTCGTTGAGACCGAGCCCTAAGTAAAGTAACGCGTGCCTTTCATGGATTGTGTACTGTAGTAATTGTGGTATGTTTGTGTCAGGAATGATGGCTAGAATAAATAAACTTTAATTTTTCACCTGTGATGGGTTCCAACGAACAGGATGCTTGGGAGTTGTTAAACGCGAAGTTCAACTTTCGTTGTCATTTTGTTAGGCTAACCTGTTATTCTGGGGTCATTCTGAGGACAACGTAATTTGATCATAATTTGAAATATTCTGTGAAAAGGAGTTCACAGAGCCTCTTTGTTTGAGAGTTGTTATTTCTGGCATAGTTAATTTTAGAATGTTACAAATATGGACCTGCCAATCATACTTTGAAAACGCCATGATCAAAGAAAGATCATGACGTCATTACCTTGAAGCCAATTTAAAAAATGATACCTTTTTGTTTTAAGTTTCACGGTTAAAGCATATGTGTTTACCTATTGAAATAGTGTTTAATCTCCCGTTGGGCATGGCTCTCTCAAATTATTGACATGGCGAGGAAATAGAAAAAGAGAAAATATAATAAATGTTCTTATTACAGACTTAACGCCTGTTTCCAACAGGAAGCAATTGAAAATAATGGGACGATAAAAGTATGAATGAATCATTTGAAAATAAATTGCATGTCATTATCAGCAACTGTTGCAATGACGATAACAGTTTCAGTTAAAGAGTTGAGAAGTTTATAAGAGGTACTTGTGAACATGCTGCCTTCACTGTTGTGAAACATACGTTAATTCTTGCCATGTACTGTAAATATATATTTTATTTATGATTGTACATGATGTCCTTACTTTTTGTGTTTGTTTGTTTTCTTAGCCACCCACATTCTGAACCATTGAGAAAACACATTGAATTCAACAATCATGGGCCATCAAAATATACAACTTGTAAAAACGTTAATTAGCAAACAACATTCAACCCAACGTTTCATCATCTTAACAACGTCTTAACATTGTGGATGATTAGGTCGGATACCTAATTCTGCATCTACAGTGCATGATGTATGTAAGTTGTAAAAACTATGCATTTCACTTTTGAACTTTGGAACTGAGGGAGGGCCATATCAGAGGAAATTCAAAATTCAAATCGTCAACACCAGAGAATAACCAGTCTCGATTATCTGCCGATATACACAAAAGGCAAAATAGTGATGAACGTTACATCAATAGATCACTGTAAATCAGTGATGACACCAGGTGTTCGCGGACCAATTATGACCGTTCTTTTATCAACAGCGTCATTACCCCCCTGGATTCCTGAAGGAATTTTATAAGTTCTCCTCATAAAGCACCGTTCTCTGAGTTATGTTTACGTCTTCAACCTGAACATAATGAGTTTTCAGTACATCCAAATCCGTCAAACTGCGCAAATGCGTAAAACCAAACTACTCTGATAATAATAATATAATCATAAGGAGAAGAAGAAGAAAATCTGGAGTTCAGAGCTAAATGCTCGCAATTAAGTTAAAGCCACAATATTTATACTGTACCCCTCCTTTCATATTCTTTTGGTGTTGCTGATTGGACGATTTTTCAGGGTATTGACACCCTCACACAAACAATCATGTCAGACAATAGATCCCACCACCCTTGCTCTTCCCTCAAATGCTTATATTTACCAATCATTATGGGAGAGCGTGGTGTGATTAAGGTGGGGGCTCTTCGTGATAGAATTGCATTGTGCACTTTTGCACACATTTATTTTTCTCATGATCCTCTTCTGAAGCATTTCAATCCATGGTAAGACCCAGAATATGTAGAGGGCGTCATAGAAAATGATAAATGCAAAATTTCTTCGGAATAGGCCTGTATACAGCTTCAGACCTATCCGGGCCAACAAACCTTATCTTGTCCTTTTTGATAAATCCAATGAAATCATGTGTATCATTGAATGTTCTCTCCCTTTTGACACGAATGTGATTGACAAGATTCAGGAAAAACAATCAAATATGCGAACCTCGCTTTCGAAATGTCACGCTTGCCTCACAAGAACCAGGTTGTTCTCATTGTTCTCGGTGCCTTAGGTTTGGTACCTCCGTATCTGTTGACTGACATTGGGAGAGTACCGGGCTTTGTTGCCAGGAATATAGCCTTTCTGACCATCTGCAGAATACTGCAGTGGTGGGGAGTCTTCACATTCTCGGAAAAGTTCTGGGAGAAGCTCCATTCGCTGTCTCAGCAGCGGGTAGAGGGGGCAAGGGCCCTGAGCTGATGATGAGCCTAACCAGCCTGACTGTGCCAGGTTCACCCAAACTCTCTTTGCTGCATTTATTTATTTTATCTGTATATAATAATAATGCTCCCACCCTCTTAAAAACACAAATAAAAGTCCAAAGTTGCTTCGTTTGGCGAATTGGCGAGCAAAGGTTACTGGGGACTAATTCTAACCCTGAATTCCCAGGGGGTCCAATGGCACGTACAAAACCTTCTTAATTTGAACTTTCATCATTCAACCTTATAACATAAGGGATGTGTTATTTAACATACAATAATTAATGTTCGATTGGATGAAATCACGTTTTTCTGTCGTGGCCGGCACATAACGTCACGCTTACAGCCTGTACAATCAGCTAAAAATACACGAACAAACTGTTATTAGCTAATACTTGATCCCACAAGTGATAAGGTTTGTGTGAGATCAAGCGATGTCACAAGGGAAGATATCGCTTTGCCGATCAGTTAATGTTTGGTAGAAATTAGCTATTGAGTAAGGCTTGACTTGAGGATCAGCAGTGTCGCCATTTACTGTAAAAAATATTTTTTTCCGCAATACAATAACAGTAGGGGTATTCTCAGTTATTGGGAAATTGGTTGAGTTTGGTTTCAAAACGTCTTGGTTGTGATTTCGTAAGGATTTCGTAGATGATGAGGTTAGGCTGAATCAAGTCGAAACGTTAACACATCGATAAACTGTTTATTTATGAAGATCTCAGGCATAAACGTACTTTTAAAGTTAAAACAATCTTTTTGTAACTGATGGTTCAACATGAAATAGGGCAATAACTTTAATCATAAACTCCTATTTTGACATGAAATAACAAACATTCGTCCATTAAAGTATCAAAATCCCTCGAAAAGGATTGGCAGTTTTTTCCACTTTAATGGACTAGTGTCAGATGACCCTTTGATGAGATTCAGTATGTAATCACACATATCACAGGTACTCACGTAAATGCCTTTGCTAATATATTCAAGTTGATGGAAATTGCAAAACTCCGAATGTAAACTGATCGGTTGACTCAATGAGTGAGTCTTGTTTTACGCCGCTTTTAGCAATTTTCCAGCAATATCACGGCAGGGGACACCAGAAATGGGCTTCACACATTGTACCCATGTCGGGACGAGCGAACGCTTTAACCACTAGGCTACCCGACCGCCCCTGACTAACGAATGGCGGCGACTCAACTGAACATTAACGTTACATAAATATGTGATTTCACATATATCCAACTTAATGACCTTGCAGTAAATCAAATTCTTGAACTGAACTCAGCTCGGTATTTTGACGGCTAGTTCTTCTATGCAGAGAAAACCTGATAGAATTACGATAGAATCGCATGGTTCAGAGTTGAACATTAAACCCAGATAAGAGCGCTTATGCCAGGCGTTGTTTTTAGTAAATTAAATGTTGCGTAAAGGTGGGACAAGAAATCGGTTTTACATGTGGAACTCGTGTCTGAAATCGATCTCTGGAAATGGGCGTTACGAGCGAACGCTCAACCATTAGGCTATCCATTGTCCCTCACTGACAAGAAAGCAATATTTTCTTTGGGAACCTGAAATTCATAATACATAATATTTTCTTTTAAACAGTTTCGTTCGTTTGGGGCAGAGAACCTTAATAGCCCAAGACGCATAGCTCAGTTGTGTTCCCTAGCTTGCACGATGGGATTCGAAGGGTGAGAAAACCCAGATGGGTACACTTTTATATTTAGTCTGCTGTAACCGTCAAAAGTCACTAGGACTTTTTATTCCCTGGTACAAAACCTATGGAATAACTGAACTATTGTCAAAAGCGTCTTCAGACCACAGATCCCGATGTAAGTCCAGTTTTGTCAGTTTTAACACAAGTGTAAATTCTTGCGTCTTCAGAAAGTATGAAAACTATGCTATGGCTACATTAACTTAATTATCAGTTGTCTAAGCATTGAACAGCTGGATATTCAGGGAATTATATTGACTATTTAAGATGACCCGATGCGTGTAATGCACTTAGCACGGTTCAGTGCATATCTTTAATTAGAGCGAGCATTATTCTCGTTCCTTGGCTGCAGATGATGGCACCGGGGATAGATTATATATTGTCAGTAATCACCTTGAAGACGGTTAAGCATTGGTAAAACCCCAAGACACAGACATCATGAATCACTGGCACCATTATCACACATTTACATTAGGCTTTCAAGGGACATTACTTTCGGAGGTTTCATTCATGGCTAGAGTACATATATCGCGGAGTGAGTGAGTGAGTTGGATTTAACGCCGCTGTGATCTAATTATACCACGACGTGTCAGCTTGATGTTGGAGGAAACTCGAAACAGGTACCGTCTCAGGTGAAACCCACGAACACGGGAGTGGTGCTGATCAACCTTGAAATACAATTGGGCCGAACCAGAATCGAACCAAAGAGCATAAGTTTCAGGCTTACCCAAGGGACACATCTCTGCACAACGACTTACGGCATCATAGACGACGTTGTTTTATGTTTCTGCCAATTGTCGTCATCATTAGATAACTTGGCATAGATATCCTGGGAAAACTGCGTGTCATCGTTTCCCGGCGGCGTCGGACGTAGCTCGTAATATCAATCCCTGAAATTGCCACGTCCAGACTCGATTGTTTAGAAGTCGCCGTCATATTGCTAGAATATTGCGAGAAAACGTCAATTCAAAGGGCACATGTTACGAGACTTAATAATGATTGTCTGTGTTTAGTGTGACTGTCAAGCGTTCAAATTGTTGTCATAGTTAAATAAATTAATTTGGATTACCTTTACTTAAACTAGTACTCCAAGGATCGGGGATCTACCTGGGTAATTTTGGAGGGCCCATGGGATGACAATTACCTGTAGGGATCCCAGGTTTAAAAATAGGGTCCCAGAGAAAGGCTAACAATTGAATGATAACATTATTTTTCTTGCCTGTTTTTTCATCTTATAAATTATAGTATCACATATATATGCTTACAAACTGACAAGCACAAATGTCCCGACTCCTTTTTGTATATTCAATGCTTATACACCAAAAATCACTTCATAAATCACTTATATTTTGTTTCTTCGGTTGTTGTTTTTGTTAAATTACTAATTTATTATTACATGAACAAAGGGAACATGATAATCATTGGCTCATAGGTATTCTCATATCAGAACAAACAAACATGTTATGTGATCATGTGTTACATGTAAGTATTGAGTAAAGTAAATCTTAAGTTTATTTCATAATTGGTAGATATAATATTAAGTAATAATGTTATGTAACAAACCTGAAGCTTCTTATAGTTATTCAATGACATAATAACTTAAGCTTCTCTAGTTTTGAGAAATACCTTTTAAACCGTATGAACAGAAAAGCAATAAATAAAATAAGTATAATTCTTGAAAATTAATGTTTTCATAGTTAACACATTGAAGTGATAGTGTTGTGATGACAGATGAACATCGTCCTCATCTTCGTTCTATGTCCACCAGGCCACTCCATCAACCCCTTTCAGTCAAGGCTTGCATGCATGGGCACTGTTGAGAGAGACAATTTTGCTTGAACTAAAGAAGTACTTGAACACATAGTTTGTTTTATTTCGTGTATGTGGTCATGATTTGTCTCAAATAATCTATTTGAATCGGCAATGACATTTATTAAGCATTCATTGACAAGCTGTAATTTAACAGATATCAATTTTATTTTATAACATGAAATCATTATATACAAATGTGTAAAGGTTTTGAGGTCAGGAATTGTGTACCTAGTCCATTTACCGAAACTCGAACTTGGATGTGTCGAATTTTCGGTTGTCTCGAACTGACTTTCCGGTACCTAAACTTCCTTTAATATTTATCATCATTATATTCGGATCTGTCAAACTGGATTCCCGTTTGTCTCGAACTCATTTGGGATTCCCAAGTATCGAAATAAGCATTTAATTCCCCTGATGACTCGAACAGTTCAAAACAACGCCCATACACCCACACTGGTCTGGCCAAACTGTCAACATTCAAATTACTTCACTTAAATTAAGTGGCTTCACTGCGACTGACGCAATAACATCAAAGCTTGATACCTTCTAACAACATGCCAATATCCAATAAAGCCTAATTAGCTAGCACACCTTACATTAAATATACAAGCTCAAGCAAGTCACTTGCGTGGTTGTTGAGGAGAGGTAATAAGAAACATACAGTAAACTACGTTCATAACGAACACGCTTATAACGAGCAGTTACTGTTTCTTGGTCCAGTCCATTTTGTGTATATATTTTACACAGATGCTTACATGTATATTGACAGTAGCGGGTGACCTCGCCAAGGTGAACACTACAAAGCTGACTGTCGTTCATTTCCCGATGAACGTCAGTATGTCACGTGATTACATTGTCAATCGCGCGGAGACATACAGAACTAGTTAAGGGGAATTCCTCAATGTCTAAAAATAAGACTAAATTAAAACTGAGAGTGACATCGATTTAGGCTATGACTGATGCTGGCTTTGAAGACAGACAGATGATGTGTATGTCGGGTCACCAAAATGAAGCGTCCATTCGAAGCTATAACAGAGAATGCTCGACTTACTAAAAGAAATCACCGACCTCCACACTATCGTGCCTCAGTAAATCCAACCGCGCCGCCTCCAACGGTAATCCCCGTCATCAGCAGTCGTAATATGACTCAAACACACACCAATAGTTCAAAGAACGTTAATATGTATCCATTTTGAGCATGAGTTCTTTCCAAAACTAACTTTACTGGGTGCAACTTGTATTTCAAGTGAATGACATTGCGGTAGCCGCCATTTTCTGCCGTTTGTAAAACCAAGGGATGTCACTCCAAATAGAATGTTTGGGACGGATGACGTCACGACGTCACTACTCTCCGCGTTCAGTGAGTGAGTGAGTTGGGTTTAACGCCGCTTTTAACAGTATTCCAGTTATATCACGGCGTGTCAGCTTAATGTTGGAGGAAAGCCCGAAGTGATGCAGGTCTCAGACGTTTACCACTTCGGTGAAACCCACGAGTAAGGGTATGGTGCTGACAAACCTAGAAACATAATAGGGGCGAACCGGAATCGAACCCACAATCATAGGTTTCTGGCGTGCCCAAGGGACGCAACTCTGCACAGCGAATCGCGGCGCCTTAGACGACTGGGCCACCCGTGTCCTCTCTCCGCGTTGATATAGTTCTCTTTCAATAATTAAAGTTTGATATTTAATGGATTGTTTTGTTATGATTTATGTATCTGTCAATATGAGGATTGAAGTTGCATTTGTTGACGTTCATCAGCTGATGAAGAAAGTGCCTCACGTGAGCAAATTCCATGATGCGCGAAGCACTGTCTTCATCAGCTGATGAACGTCAACAAATGCAACTTCAATCCTTAAATAACGAACTACGGTATATTCGAGGTCCTTACAAATGTAAAGGGTGTACTTGCTACTATAGTTAGTGGTCCATCTACATTCGTGGCCATGTACCTACCACAGTTGATTTATTTTCTATATTCTGATATAAACATATTTATTTCCACAAAGTGGGGGGATTGGCAAGCAAGCAAATTTTGCTTATCTGAAAGCCTCTCCCAAACATGATACATATACAAATAGCAATGTATTGATAGTGACATGAGAAATAGCATACATTGTATAATTGGCATTAAAGGTAAGTATTGTTCTGTAAGTGTTTAATTACTGGATTATCTTCCATAACTACAGTTACATTATTATTAATTTTACATTCAGCACAACAACATCGCAGTATCATATAGCAAAGCCATCATATATTCAATAAGAGAATCACATTTTGTTACCCAAATATTTCATAATAAGAGAATCACGTTTAGTTCCCCATATGTCATCATAAGAGAATAATGTTTAGTTCCCCATTAATTGTATAATTTCAAGTGGCGTTAGAAAGACGGAAGGTAGACACGTCGTCTTCCACTGCGCAACAAGTGTTATCACGTTCCTGCCGTTGACACGTGTAAATTAAGATATAAGTGAAACGAATTAAGATTACGTTAGTGAATCTATTATTTGAGCAACAACGCGGATCCAGACAGTGATATATATGATACACGTACAATATTACATGATACACTACTGCCTAGAAGTTCATTCCCCTTACACGCATGGGCAACGCGTTACGCAACCAGTGTGCATCGGGTTGGTCACGCGTGTGAGACCCGTGTGCAACGCGTTGCACACGGGTGTGCACCCCGTCCGCCACTCGTGTGCAACGCGTGACACACTCATTAGAGGGGGAACAAACTTTTGACCAAAGGAGGACCCGTCTTAAACTGAACCTGGAGGTGGTAACAAGGAGAGAAAATTTTGTTATCCTGACGAAAAATGATAATACACATGTATTTCCTAATGTCTCCTTTCTTTATGTGATTTTGTGGGAATAACATGAATACTGTTGCGATTAAATATATCTGTTTTGTTTTATACGACCATTGCTTCTAAATCCGATGGTGTTAATTAAGAGAATACATGGTCCTGGAACATGTTATTGCAATTGAAATGCTTTTATTGTGATTTGACATTAACCGTCTGTAGTACGACTTTCAGTGATAATATGTATGAGGTTTGGCGGCGCATTGTTTTTATTGGACCCTGATTACTTTATGATGACTTGGACTCTTTATCACAGCTCCATAGCCGTGAGGCTGGAAAAGAGCAGCATGTAATTAATGAGGGTGGGTTATATCATTGAGGATACACTTGAGGGAGAGAATACTAATTACCGTACTACAGGAAGAGACCTGTAGACGTAAGCGCGGGGTTGTGTTTTAGCTGGCCGTTTGATAATGGCCGCCAGGAGAAGTGAGCTTTGCCTGCATCATCTAAAATAAATAATAAGATACAGCAGTGTTATTTTCACGGTCTGTTGAATAAACTCCCAGCGCAACGGTCAATGTATCTTCTACTTGATCCTTGATACATCATTTTGACTTTCACAATATATAGTATTTCAACGTACAAAGGACACTGATCTAAAGCAATTCCGCGGGAGTAGTTGTTACCTGTGCATTACTGTATTTTCCCAGTGAGTACCCGGATGATATAGCAGAAATCTAGACTTGTTCGCGACCTGTGCTCGCCATTCGTAAGCGCATTTTAATTGAAAGTAGAAGGACGTATGGTCACACTGATCAACAAAAATGAAATACAGTTTTTGAAATGTAGGTATATTTGTGGGGAGCATCGGTAATGGTGATGCAGTTTTGATAAGTCACTTGCTTAGTAATTGTGCAATCTTCGTGTACACTATTTTGACTTGCAACACAGAGTAAATATTTCACTGAACATTGCTTATTTTACCGTGTGTATATGTTTACATTCAAAATGTAAACAGATTTCACTAAGGAAATGTATTAAAACGCCTAAATATTCAGTTTATTTCACAAATTAACTGAAAAATATGTCCATCTTTATTAATATGATAACGAATTCCAAATATGTTTAATACCATCACCAAGTACAGTTCTGTATTGTTTGGCTTCTTTTCTTAGCATAATTAATATATTGTGATGTGTTTAAGCTCTCTTGGTCGTCTTTATCATTTTTAGTCAGTCGGTTAAATAAATGAATGGATTATTCAGTCAATTTGTAAAATGACTGAAATATTTAGATATTTAATAAATTGCCTGAGTGAATCATATTTTACACATTGACTGTAACATATACACGCTTACAAAAGAAAATACTTGTGAAAACACCGTCTATCGCGCATCGAAAAACTTCCCAACCAAACGGAAAGGAACAAGAATGATTCTATTCAAAGCTGCAGCGAATGAATGAAAACAAAATGCAAATATCATTATAACAACCTACCAAAGTTATAATGTATCCGGGAATATCAACATACAGGAACAATATCCATTGCGTCTGCAGCTGTACAAAAATACTTATTCGATGTAAAATGTCTATGTGAGAATCAAATACTTTAATAATAATTATTTGGAAACAATATTTGGAAACAATATTTGGAAACAATATTTGGAAACAATATTTGGAAACAATATTTGGAATATATATGAAATATATTAAAATATTTAAATATATCGTTTTTTAAACGTTATTTAAATGTATCGAATAGTATAACCCGTGTTTGTTTCTTAACTGATCACTTATTTTGTTTCAATTGTTTCACATAGGTGCCAAGTTAGCTGAGAAAGCCCACGTGACAACTATTTTTATAATGTCCACGGTTCTTAAAAACATACATTGAGTTAGATAACAATGAACAACTAGTCAGTGTATTATCGGTTACCCTTTGAACAAAGTACATTCGATGGTCCTTCAGCATCAACATTGTCGAGGTGTAATTTCATTTGTTTCTTATAATAAAGCTTGAAATTCTTTATGATCCTGGCATCTAGTGTTAATTGTTAAAGTTAATCTCTGCAGCCGGTGCGTGTCAAAACATGGGGTTGTGTACTCGCGGGCAGATGACCACGGAGTACGCTGACCACTGTGTCGGATTAACGAGACTGATTAATGAGTGATTTCAGTAATTCGTTGCAAATTAGGTGTGTCGGAGTCGGAGTGCGAGAATGTCGGATTAACGGGACTAAATAGCGCTGAATCAATCGGTTCCCATCATTTGTGTCGGATAAAGCCGAGCGTCGGATTAACGAGTGTCGGATTAACGAGACTTGACTGTATGTTGTTTTTACATCTGTACTTCACGCCATGATATGAGTATTCCCTAGGTTTAGTAACCCTACCTTCACATGTAAACACTTACTTTTGACGTATCCACTGTGCAAGATAACAGTAATTAATCAATCAACGTATTTCCTGTTGATCCTTTGATGTCTGGGAATGATCAGTTGATTTACAAAAAAAGTAAAGCAACTGATCATACATCACTTGCTGGGCTGCGACGTGCATAACTCACATTCCACCTCACTTCAAACCTGGATTTAGATTAAATAATTACCCCACGTACAAGAAAGACCAAATTTGAACCTTTATCGGGTAATCTGAGTTGTGCTACAACTAAGTATACATGTTATAAATTCATTAACTGAGCAGCAAGTGAATTACGACAAATACACAAGTGTAGGGTTATACCAGAAAATGTGGATGACAACAAGGGAGTAGTAATTGTATCATCCACGCAATCCGAAATCCGCAAATGCTTTCACTCAGGGATACTTTTTTATTATCAAACTGTAACAATCAGGGGTATTTCCAAATGACGACATCCGATGAGCTTTCGCCGTTATTTGTCTGTTTGTTTAGGCTGAAGAAATTAATTACCATGCGCCCTTTGTTGAAATCTTCATAGATCACGGGTAACCAATCAGTTTTCAAAAATGCGTAAGTTTATTTAGCTGTCCTTGCAGACTGGTAGCCCAGTCTCTTGTCACGCTCGGTTGCGTTAACGAGCAAATTGACTCACGGCAGCTAGTAAGCCCAAGCGGAAATCCAAAGGTCGTGCTACCTGAAGAATCAACCTTCATTTGCGAAATATCTACTGCTCTCAAAATCAATATTTCTCCCAATACTAAAAGTCAGAACTTTCTAACCAAGGAGTACCAGTTGAAACTGGTCGATGGCTGAACATTCCCAGGGAAGACAACCAGTGTCCACTCTGTGATTCTATCGCCGTGGGAGATGAATTGCATTACATCCGATGTGAAGCTTTTCACCAACGGCGATATGAACTCTTAAATAAGCAATATCTTAAGTTTCCAAACATTTAAGAAAATGATGACCACTAACAGTGTAAGAAATTTTAAAGGCCTATCTAAATTCCTTAACAATGTGTACAATACAATTGGTAAATTGTATTAGTATCCACGTATCCTATTTTTATTAAATTGTACATAATAAAAATTGTAGATAATTGTATGTCATGTTATTCTAAGAATAAATGAGTTTGAGTCCGACACCCGAGAAGAAGCCAGAGATTAGTGCCCCTTTTTGAATAGTTTACAATCATGTGTTTTACCGTTAGCTGTGTTGGCTTAAACGTATTTTTATTTCAAAAGAAATCTGTATCGGTAAAAAAGCAAAACATGCTTATGTAATACCTCTCCAGGTAACAACTTAACAACCGCTGGATATATATAAGAGAGTGATGAACATAAACATACAAAATGCACAAATGAAAGCAAGCAAGTGGTGTCTTTGAAATAAGGTAATGCAGTTTTCCTTTACTACATGCATAAACTTAAGCTACTCAAACCTTTTGCTTTTGACAATGATGTCATGAACTGATTTAAGAAGAGTCATGTTTGTAGAACTGCTTAACTACTGCCATGTAATATAATTTTTAGAACATACCCATGTGTGTAGAAATACACAGTGTTTCTGATATTATCGTATTTTTTAACAGTTATAGAAAAAGTGAATTGCATCTTCAAGGTGATATCCACAAGTGCAGTCTGGTATGTCTGATACATGTCGTCTAAACTTATCAGCGTTTAAGTCACTGCAGCCGAGCCTAAGGCGACAGTGGACAATTTGGCATGATCTATGAAAATATTTGAAGTCAAAATTATTAATAATTGCATCAGAACGATTAATTAAGGATTTGATTTCTTTTAATGAGCGAGCATTAGTTACTTCATCGGATAGAGGGCTCCGCAGGTTGATCATATCCAGAAAAAATGATAATAAGCATAGGACTGTGTTCTACATTTGATTGTTTGTATGTTGAATCTTTTCCTAAGGTTATATTTCCTGTTATCAGAGAATTGAATATACACTTTTCAAATAATTTGGCTAAGCAACTTGTGAGTGCTACAAGTCTATAATTTGAGCATTCATGTTCATCGCTGACACTGACACCGCATCAGCCCGGCAGTGGACTTGACACAATTATTTGCGCACCGATTATATAACTCCTACAGACAGGTGGGGTGGTTGTTCAAAGCGAAACGGACGACCCCGTCTGTTATCTAATAAATGCTGTGCGGCGCCTTTGATCTTGCCTCCAACCATACACCTTATAGTAGTAAACGACGATCAGGATGGCCTGGAAATAAACACAATTCTGTCTGCCCGGTGCATCCACAATTAACTAGAATGCTTCATATCTACAAATATATATAGAAAATAGATTGCACTTCTTTATTTAATCATTACCCTTTTTTACCCTAATAGTACAAGTGCTTCCCCGTGTGCGAGATAGGCTTAAGTCGGAAAGCGCACGTTATATCTCCGAGGTACCTATCTACCAGAACTCTATTTGCTGTTCTGGCCATACATAAATATATGTAAGTTACGTACATGGGGAGGCTAGATTATTTACAGCTTACAGCAATATAGTGCAAATATTATGTTCAATAAAAGAAAACGTTGATAGATCTATAACACACTTTTTGTACTATTAAACCAACTGTGGACTTTTAAGACATTTTCGCTTATTGTAATAACATCTAGCTAACCAATCATGTCTATCTCTGAAATCCACAAGCATAGTTGCTGTCAAACCTAAAAAACATATTCAGGGAGGTCAGTTTTGATTTGCCAAGCACCTTAAGGTGAGTTTATTTTTAAACTGTCAAAAGCGATTGTCCCTTCAATACTAGTATATGTCTGGAAGCTGTCTCTCGGACTGTTATGGGTTATGATGTATTTTATGATATAACTGGGGAATGTTCAAATTAGTTACTGTCGTTTAATCCAACGTTCTAACTGTCAACTGTCTCAACAGGATCATAGGTTTGGTTATATATCTCCTCCCTGTCTCTATGTCTTAAGTTGTTAATCGGTAACTGCGGTCCAAATGTATCAACTTATTCATCTATTGTTGCAAACTTGACTGATTTAAACATATCTTATTGATCATGAACTACTCAGTCAGTCAAGCACCTGTATCAGAAATGTAAAACCAGCCATGTTTCATGTAGTCCCAATATCACTGAAAAATGCCGATGTAACGTGACAAATAAATTTACTCACAGGCAATATATTTTTCGTGAGAGTGAAGCACAATTTTATTAAAGTTTTATTAACAATTTCATAAACTATAATAATATTAATATTAAAATTCATCATCACTTGCCAAGTTTATGAAAATGTCCCCATTTGGGAGATGTCACATATAAACAAGGATTCGAACTAAGTTTGATCGTCTTTGACACTGAGGTTTATCCCCACTTTGCCAGCAAACTGCAGAAGATTAACAGTGAGTGAGTGAGCATCGTTTCTATGTTTATACAAGAAAAGATGTCATGCCAAAAACGCTCACAGTAGTTAGTAAGTAAACTCACGACCTGTCATGACCTGGTTGAGTGACTTCCTCAAATGAACGTGAAAGGATTACCCACAGAGAAAGAAAGGATTAAAGTCACCCATAAATCTTATCCTAACGTAGTACTCCAACTTCTAAATGCCTCTCAAAGAAGGATTAAAATCCTAAAGATATCCTATCTACGTGGTATAGGTACTCACAACCTCTAATAATAAACTGTTACGTTTGGTATCCCCAGCAATACTCACTATGGTAATTGGGCAAATGTAAAAATCACAAACCCTAACGAGATTCTGTCTACATGGTCACACCCGGTGATTGTGAAGATCTCAAATTTTATCAACTGTCAGACAGCATGGCTGTTCATATTCATTTACAACATCCTCTTATAATTAGTATAAAAGTGTCCCACACAAAACCTTCTTTTATTTATTTTTCAAAATACAACACAGAAAGTTGGGTGTGGGGAAATGGGACATATTCCTACGTGAAATAATAAGACATTAGTAGTGGTGACGGCTATGTCATAATTGAACTGTCTAAAGCATAAATTTGGCGAACGAAAAAAGTTATATTTGCAATCAAATGGAATGACTCGTGTGGGCAAATGAATATGTTCGCAATCCACAAACAATTATTTTATTAATGGCGAACATTTACCAACCCGCGACAATCGTGTCAACACGGGGGTTTCTTAGCAATAAACTCGCATCTAAATTCACTACTGTTCTACTGTCGGCTAGCCACAATGGCTAGACTGGACCCTAGTGGAATGGTTCATGCCATAAAAGTCTAGCAACCGAACACTAATTAAGATGGGCCGACCTTGTATTTACGGTCTGGTGAACACAGCTCAATGGCCGCTCATTAACTCAAATTTCACATCTCACTGTTTTGTTTTATTTCACTATTCATTTGATAAATTTGTCAACTTCAACTGGAACCCGGTCCCGTGTTACACGCGTGGCACACGCGTGTGCAACGGGTTGCACACGCGATTCACACCCGTTGGACACGGGTGTGCAACGGGTGTGAATCGCGTGTGCAACCCGTTGAGCACCCGTGTCACATGCGTGTTACACGCGTTCTCAACGCGTGTTAGGGGAATGAACTTTTAGGCAGTAGTGTACATGTATTTTATTTTTTGGTACAATATGGTTATCGACATCGAAACGTTACATGGACTATCGTGTCTGTTCTTCGGAAATTTACCTTGTTGGTTGTCTTAAAACCCGTATAAGTCGAACTTTTTCCAATGTCCCCCCGAGTATCTGTTAAGGACCGACCATTTGATTTTATCACTGGGATTTTATCGAAAAAGATAAATTGTCCCCGATAATTCTTGAAAATAATAATTTGGCTTCAGATCTTTGAAAAAGGAAGACATTACCTGCCACAATAATTACATTGTTGCAAAGTGTCTTTCTTAAATTAAATTCAAGCTCATAGGTTTAAATTTTAAAAATACTATACCAAATGCCAGGTTCCTAAAGAGGATCCACGTGTTGGACGAGCATTATTTTTTTATAGATCACTGTACGTTCTTTGTTTGAAATCAAGACTGATTGAAAGGTAACATAATAAGGATGCCCACACTCGAATGCAGCTGGAGTACTAATTCTATGATAGTGATGTCTACTGACAAATTCATTCCAATCGACTATCGAGGCTTGTGTTTGGACATAAGTGCAGTCTATCGCTCCTCAGTTGACTTCAGAAACGCCGTCGCATTCCGTCGCACATCGTGTTCCACAGACAAGGAATCACTCGCTGAACTACACTGTTCGATGCCAGAATTTGTTCAGTGACATGGACGCCACGGGAAACATTGAATTGACTCATTCCATGGGCAGCTTCTTCGCATAACTGAAACTTTCCGGCAGCAAGAAAGCGCAAGATTATCATCGTTTTATCGTGGCATGATGAGCGAGTTTGCGTATAGTTTGAGGCGGAACGCCGAGGGCAATATAATCAGAAACAAATATTATATATCTAATATGAACCTCCGAATCTACTTGTCATTATAATATTCTAAATTCTGACGTCTGTAGTTGACGTGGTATAGCAAATTCCGACGTGTTATAGCAGCCGTTTTGTTTACTAACGTAAGTCAAACACCTTTTAGTTAAGCATACCCCTACCCTGTAAGATTTAAGTCAGAAATTGCCAAAACTTCAGCTTAATGAATGCGACCTAAGTAAACTCTAAATAAAAATAAGTCAGAAAAGGTGAAATCATTTTCCCGTTGCTTAGCTTTTGTGAGACTTACTTCTTTGGTAAAAACTGTCCCTGGACACACCCGACCAATTGAGAGCCGCTGTCATATAACCCGAATATTGATGAGTTAATTAACAAACAAACAATTACTCTCTAATCCATCATACTTCTTTCATACAGCCTGTTTGAATCTATATTTATCAACGTATTTTATGTTTGTAATGGAATATTTGACAGTAATTGCGATATATAACTAACTCAGAACCTTTTGCTTTTCTTTATTTTAACAAATCGCTGTCATAATGCTTGCTAACATTGACAAACGTATGTTTTCTGCCAAGCAGGGGTTTCTCATCAGGCAAACAGTTATTCATTACATACGACTTTCTTTCTTCATGGGGCGGGCAATCGATTCAACAAAGACATGGAATATATTCGATTCTGATTGGTCAGTCACAAGGTGGTATATGATGAAAGCGTCCTCTGATGGATAATGTTCGATTCTTTTTAAACAAAATACATGATGATCAGTGTTAACCGTTCAACTGACTCGCAATAAGCCATGGATTCTTTGCCGTTACTTTGGCATAGTTTGGTCCATTGTTGGTTAGAGTCCGTTTGTCATGATCTTAACTATTTATATCATTGAGGTTAATGGTTTGGCCATTTGTGAAAGCATTCGTTTCCCAGCGACATTTCGCGGTACTTTTAAACACCGATCGTTCAGAAAATGGTGTTTAGAAACACTGCATTATGTAGTGACGTCTCCATCAAGGTGACATGGAGGAAAGTGAATCCGAGCCGAAGTTCCTGTTCAAGCCTCAGAAAGCAAGCAAACCGGAGTTTTGTTTATCAGCATTCCCAGCTTGTACTCCGTGGACACTGAAAGTCCGACCCACCGTGAGTTAGCAGTGGCCTAGCTAAGAAAATCAGTGGTCAAGGTCGTAACGGATTAACGTTGGACCAATAGAATATCAGTTACCATACAATTGTTCTCTATCGAGAGCAGTCAACATATGGTTACACACAGTCGAAACAATCTTATGGGTTTTTTTACTTCAAGACGTACGATATTTTCTTTGAAACCAGGAGCAGACCGATTTTAGTTTATTTAACACATTCTTTTCAGGACAATCAGCATTTCCAGTGAACAATTTCTTTTTTAAGGCAAAATTCTTTCTGCTTGTCAAGAATGGGTTGCTGAAGACCTATTCCACCAAGGAACTTCACGGGTCGGTCCCGAAGAGCTATAAACATTGCGCTGACGCATTAGCTTTGCAACCTACTTGTGTAACGTAACTGTGCCAACGGCATTAGCGATCTCCGGTACGGGTGGCATAGTGTTTTTAAGGTGCAATAATATGACGTGCAAAGTTCAGTTCTTCGATTTGATCACTAACAATGTCGTATGTAATAAACAAAGCCTTTTAAGCCAACAATATTCAAATGCCATCTTAAAAGAACCTCGCTAATTGTAGAAATGACACCGTGAGTTCTCAAGGGCAAGGTGTTGACAGGCCAATGATCATAATTGGCTCGAATAAAGAACTGACAGTACAACCTTGACGCCAATACACTTTCAATGAAACTATGTACAGCATGAGTTTACTTATATGTTACTGTGTATCAATTCAATTCAATTCTTTATTGTATGAAAGGCCACAGTCCCATATACAACAGAGTTACATAACATATTTTATAAAATACAAAGTCAAGGTAACAATTCACTTCGTAACAAAAAAGCATTATGTATGTACAAAGCCACTTGATGTTGTGTTATAAGATCCTTGCAAGACAGTAATGAAGACAATCTTTTAGCATTAAAATGAGATAAAGACCACTGCGGTAAGTACTTGTTTCTTAGATTTTCGTATATAGAGCAAATAAACATGAAATGGTATTCATCTTCGACAACAATGTCACAAAATGGGCATAATCGTGTCGATTTCTCAATAGATGAAAATCTCCCTGTGTTAATTTTTAGATCATTCAGGCCAAGTCTAATACGAATAAGGGTGTTACGAGAATTCCTGTACCGTAAATTTGATAAGGTGGGCAAGGTGTTGACAGGCCAAGGATCATAATTGGCTCGAATAAAGAACTGACAGTACAACCTTGACGCCAATACGCTTTCAATGAAATTATGTACAGCATGAGTTTACTTATATGTTACTGTGTATCAAAGCTTGCTACATTTGAATGCCTACGACAAAACTATTTCAAAGCTCCGAATATCTGGATGCTGTACGAGCAACCTTGATCAAACAGCCTCAGAACAAGAGGCATTTGACATCTGTCAATACGGTCATGGAAGGAAAACTGTCGTGTGTATTTGAGAACTTAAAATAAATTAAATGGTGCCCGACATCAAAGGGGAACTGTCTTTCAAATAAATCAAATCCACCTTTTTCACATAGCTGGTGATGAGCTGAATATGCAGCCGTACTTCAGAACTTGACTGGGTATTAGTGGTTGTTTGAACCTTCCTCGGTAGACAGATAGGCAGAAGATATGAAGGAAACTTTTTTATAAAAGTCAAACATCTGTGTTCCAAAACATATTGATCTGTTTGTAAAAAGATATTGATGTTTTTCGATTTGATCAGATGCCTGCCATTATTCCTTTCGGAATGAAAAGTGAGGAAAAGTGTTTACACGATGTGTATCGAAATGATCTCAGTCAGATTCCGCAGGTCGTAGGTTCAAATCTGATATCGCTTAGATATTACGCTTCATGTTTCAGCTCTATAGTTATTGTCTTTGGTAAACGTCTACAAACCGCGTCTGATCGGGGGACCATTACACATTCAGCTGACAAGCAGTGATCAAGCTGAAATACTTGCCAGAGCAGCGTCCCTTGAACTCTGTACCTCAGACCTATTTGTACTCAACACATACCTTGTGTTTACTCATTAACTTCTGGCTTTATCACCTTCTTGACACCAGAGAGGATGGAGAATTAATATGAAATGAGCGTGGTGTAATTTGCGAGAGCACTATCCAGAATGACGTATCCTCAAGAGGTTTTGGTGATGGGGAAGTCTTTGTTCGGGTTCGATTCTTATCATGGGTTCAATATGTAAAGAACATACCTGCTCCCATCTCCGTAGTAGCGATATCCATGTATGAACGATACCCATGAATCAATGTACTATGTTTTTCTAGCTTAGAGCCGTGGCAGAAACAAACACGTATCCACTGAGACAGTGGTGTAGGAGCACTCCAAGTGATGCAGGTCTTCAACGTTAATCACCTCGATGGAATCTAGTTGTGCGGGGGTAGTTTGTAAAAAACAATGATATTAAGTTCAAATAGGCTTTGACATATTGCAATGAATATATTGAATACTATGAGTTTATATATTGAGCGTGGAGTTGTAGAAAAAAACATAACTATATGAAATATCCACTAAAAGCAGAGTCTACGTGTTTATGAATAACTCTCAAAATAGTGATGATACCAGGTGTTAGCGAAATGATGAGCGTATCCCGACACCGGTGGCAACCACATGTAAAGGTGAAAAAAACATGGATTATATTGTACAAGTCAAAATAGGGGATGACATCGGCTATCAAACTTGGAAATCATCACTATTTGCTTATAAACACTTAACCATCATATATATAATAGCATCAATGTCTTTGATGTTTTGCATTTACCTGAGCATGTGTTTTGCTTAAATTCTTGCCAACGAGGCTTTCTCTTAACTGTGCTTAGAGGGAGAATGAAAGTATTGATTGAAACACGGAACAGATCATCCCCGAGAAGACTTTTGTTTGAGCCTTGTTTTCCTTTGAAAGTCTGCTGAACAGTTGCTTTGTCATCGATAAACTCGATAATCACTATGTCCCAGAGAAAAGAATGTAACCATTGGTATCTCCGCTATATGGCCTACATCTGTACGAAATAAAGAATTGAACATATGTCCCCAAGTAGCCCATGCACTAAAAGGATCGTGTGGGCACGGTAATTGCTGAGAGCGTCCACTCGTTAAACAAGTTGCCCATAGTTGTTGTAAGAGGTAACTAAACGGATCGTTTGGTCACGGTAATTGCTGAGTGCGTCGTTAAACAAGTTGCCCATGGTTGTTGTAAGAGGTAACTAAACGGATCGTGTGATCACGGTGATTGCTGAGTGCGACGTTAAACAAGTTGCCCTTAGTTGTTGTAAGAGGTAACTAAAAGGATCGTTTGGTCACGGTAATTGCTGACAGCGTCGTTGAACAAGTTGCCCAAAGTTGTTGTAAGAGGCAACTGAAAGGATCGTGTGGTCACGGTAATTGCTGAGTGCGTCGTTAAACAAGTTGCCCAATGTTGTTGTAAGAGGTAACTAAAAGGATCGTGTGGGCACGGTAATTGCTGAGTTCGTCGTTAAACAAGTTGCCCATGGATGTTGTAAGAGGTAACTAAAAGGATCGTGTGGGCACGGTAATTGCTGAGTGCGTCGTTAAACAAGTTGCCAATAGTTGTTGTAAGAGGTAACTAAAAGGATCGTTTGGTCACGGTAATTGCTGAGTGCGACGTTAAACAAGTTGCCAATAGTTGTTGTAAGAGGTAACTAAAAGGATCGTGTGGTCACGGTAATTGCTGAGTGCGACGTTAAACAAGTTGCCCATAGTTGTTGTAAGAGGTAACTAAAAGGATCGTGTGGGCACGGTAATTGCTGACTGCGTCGTTAAACAAGTTGCCCATGGTGTTTGTAAGAGGTAAATAAAAGGATCGTTTGGTCACGGTAATTGCTGAGTGCGACGTTAAACAAGTTGCCCATAGTTGTTGTAAGAGGTAACTAAAAGGATCGTGTGGGCACGGTAATTGCTGACTGCGTCGTTAAACAAGTTGCCCATGGTGTTTGTAAGAGGTAAATAAAAGGATCGTGTGGTCACGGTAATTGCTGAGTGCGACGTTAAACAAGTTGCCCATAGTTGTTGTAAGAGGTAACTAAAAGGATCGTGTGGTCACGGTAATTGCTGAGTGCGTCGTGAAACAAGTTGTCCATGGTTGTTGTAAGAGGCAACTAAAAGGATCGTTTGGTCACGGTAATTGCTGACTGCGTCGTTAAACAAGTTGCCCTTAGTTATTGTAAGAGGTAACTAAAAGGATCGTTTGGTCACGGTAATTGCTGAGTGCGTCGTTAAACAAGTTGCCCATAGTTGTTGTAAGAGGTAACTAAAAGGATCGTTTGGTCACGGTAATTGCTGAGTGCGACGTTAAACAAGTTGCCAATAGTTGTTGTAAGAGGTAATTAAAAGGATCGTGTGGTCACGGTAATTGCTGAGTGCGACGTTAAACAAGTTGCCCATAGTTGTTGTAAGAGGTAACTAAACGGATCGTGTGGTCACGGTAATTGCTGAGTACGTTCTAAAACAAATAAACAAACTTTCTGTCTCATATTTTCACCTCTGATCATTTGCAAAAATGATATCGATGTAAAAAAACAACCCAGGTAGCATGTAATGCACATTTTATAGAAAACAAAAATATAGAGCTAAACTTAGACGCCCCAAGGTGTGCATACACACATACCAAAATAAGGCCACCAACCATCTATCGTCGGATCCGAGGTCAAAAACAGAAAAGCCGTCTGTGAAAATTTATTTTCAACAAAAAAATACACTCCTAAGATAATTAAGCATTGACTGTGTATGGTTTAAATATTTTTGGTTCATTGAGGTATCAATCTAAAACCAATGTGCAAACCTACAATAGTATGCACATCGGATTTTCGATTCATGCTCTAATGAAGTGTAAAAATACACAGTCAAACCTTAAAATTGGAATTCGACAATGAAAACATGTGTTTCATGAAAAAATTCTATACATCGAAGTAGAAAAACATATGTCGGGATTCCAGGCGAATACATACCGTGGCGTGACTTGAATCAGTTGTTTAATTTATGCGTATAAAATGACACGCCCACAAAGTGAGTTGACAAACAACGGAGAGTAACATCAAAGTTTATAGGAATTGTCAATCGATGCAAAAGGCCAGAAGAAGGATTCTCGTACTTTTAGGGGGTTGAGTGGCTGAGAGGGTTAAATTGCTGACTTTGCGTGCTGGCGATTAGGTGCCTTATTTTGGCGGTATGAGAATACCGGACGGGAGTCAACCAACAAAAAGTACGAGAATCTGTACTTTACTATGAAAGTCTTATCCCAAATGTAACATTTGTTACATTTGACCACTTTCTAAATGACATTGTGTGTTCAGAGCTTTCGGTCATGGGAGACGTGCCAATATACATTTGTCAGGGGGATACGCAACGTTCGTGATGCCACCAGTTGTCGGACCTTCATTTTTTGTGGAAGCCTCGATGGCTAAGTGGGTTAAATTGCTGGCTTTGTGTGCTGGTGATTAGGTGCCTCACTCTGACGTTGTGGGTTCGAATCCCGGACGGGATTCAACCCAAAAAAGTACGAGAATCTGTACTTTACTTAGAAAGTATTATCCAAAATATAACATTTGTTATATTTGACTTTCTAAATGGCATTGTGTGTTAAAGACAACAACTGTAACGATTCTTTCCGGAGAACTGGATAACACAATTGGCAAAAGGCGAGTTATAAACGAAATCCGAACACATGAAAATTGTGGAACTGAGATTATGCCATGCCGGTTTGTGTGCAGTGAGTGTGGAAGACGACCGTAATTGTATTTAACTGTATGGTGGTGTGATGCAGGGTTTGTGGAGTGACACTGGCTGTTAAAGTCTAGCTAATTCTATGTTTCTCGGAAGTTGTATTGCAACTGAAGCTACGCACAGAACTTTCGTTTCTGTCCACTCATGAACATAATGTGACGAATATCGAAACCAAGACAACTCAGCTTGGACAGATGTTGCACGAAGGCAGTAGGCGATGTAGGACTTGCTGCATTTGGCGTTGCTGTTTTATAAACTAGCACAAACATGTTACCAGGCCTGATAACTTCATCATGATACAGATATGCAGAAAGGGAATTCCCTCGACTGTAATTGGGATTCCCCGACATTCTGCAGTGATAAAGGTAGTCCGCTTTGGTGGGCGTGACACAATTCAGCTAATCAAAATGCAGGAGTTACTATGAACACAGAAAAAAGTAAAAATATCGGAATAGTGAGTGAGTGAGTGAGTGTAGTAATGATCAATGCCCTTTACTCCAATTCGACCAATATCACTGCGAGTACCGGTATCACACTTCGTACCAACTTGGAGAATAAAACTTGGCGTGTGTTTTAGTTTGCTTGAGAACAGATTGTGTTTTACAAAGTTAATCCATTCATGATTTGTAATGTTCAGATTCATAATCTGACAACAGCATTTAAGCCAACTTATCACATTTACTTTGTACCAATAGTTTAGACCATTAACATAAAATAAGTTTGTGACGTCAATAAATACAGGGGATGAACTCGAATCTCCATATAACATTTTCAAAGGCGTACCTTTTTTACAGACAATATAACTTTTAGAAAATGTGACTGTACATTTTCTAAAGCCAATATATCTAAACCCCAAACTGATCAACCGTGTATTAAAATTGGCTTTTCTGTAGATTCGAAGAGTTTCAACTGAACATTCTATAGAACAGTAATGATATTTACTTTGATTCACAACATAGAAAATTGCTTTGGTGGCAGATTCGTGTAATAATACATCTGTATAATGCATTATTCTTTCAAATCCATAAATATCATAGTTTACAACAAAACATAGCGAACCTCAAAAGAAACGTCACCATGGATAGATATATGAGAAACCATATTTGTCCAAACACTGTAAACATACTTTGAGACATATTAAAAAGATGAAACTGATCATCAATGTTGAAATTAAAGTGACAAATGTTCTTAAAGTGAAACACAACACCAGTCTCTGAAAAAATGGCATCACAAGTCAGTATCTCGTGTGTCCGCCATGTGCATTGATGACTGCCGTGCAAAGTCGATACATGGAATGGATGAGGCGGTTGATGAAGGCCATATGCACTTGAGCCCACACTCTGAGGAACGCCTGACGCAGTTCAGCTGCAGTTGTCGGCCTTGGTCGGACGTCAATCAGCCGTCTTTGAATCTCGTCCAACAGGTGCTCAATTGGGATTTGAATCGGGACTGAGGGCAGGCCACTGCATGGTTCTGATGCCTTTCTGCTGGAGAAAGTCTCTTGGTGCTATCGCAGTGTGGGTACGGGCGTTATCATGCGGAAACACGTGGTTGTGGCGACGTGTCAAATGAGGTATGGCGTATGGTTTCAAGACATGATCAATGTACCAAGCTGCTGTGACATCATTGCCTCTCCCTGGACCGATGTTTTGGATGACCACAAGGCCGACCCTCTAGATCTGTGCAAGACCAATTCCACCCCACACCATGATGCTCGGATCACCCCACGAGTCTCTCTCAACAACACAGGCATCAGAATAACGATCCCCACGGCGTCGCCAGACTCTCTCTCTCTCTCTCTGCCATCTGCTGTTGAGATACAGTAACGGCTCTCGTCTGAGAAGACTCTTCTCCACTGCTGGTGGCGCCAAAGCTGGTGCTGTGTTGCCCACTGAAGAATGTCCCGACGATGTCGTGGTCTCAGAATAGGTCCTCGGTGTGGCCTGTGACAGTGGAGGTGTCTGCTCGTCAATCGTCGACGCACGGTGCCCGCACTAATGTGTCGCTGGTGTGTCCCCATAGTCTGTCGAGCAGTTTCCGCAGCAGTAACAAAGCGATCTTGAAGATGCTGTCGCCCAATCTGATGATCCTGACTTCCACTAATTAGTCGGTTATCTTGGATAGTTGCCGGGTGGTTTGTCCAGGTTGAAATCGTTCAAGGGCTTAGTGACGCTGATTTCTTGTCAATGTTGGCATGTGGTAGCAATTCAATAAAGAATGAATGTTATCCGATCTGGGTTGATTTTTATAGGGCAAGAAATGGGGGGAGGCATGTGCATTTCAACTTGCACGGAACTCACGTGCATCGGGTTACCATGGCCGTTGCCGTGATGCGTTTGGGCGATTGGTTTTATTGTCATCACTTTGTTGCTTTTCATCAAATTTCATTTTTCCGGACAAGGTAATGTTAAATTTTAGAAACTTTGACAAAAATGACCCGGATATTTAAATGACTACTTTTCATGCAATTTTACTTGGGTTGACGTTTCTTTTGCGGTTCAGTATATAAGCCAAATAATACCTTAGGCCGTAGCTGCCGATACATTTTTTACTAAACATCAAACATAAATGATTAGAGCGTTCAAAGATTCTTCGAACTGATAGAGTGTAAACATATCCAGTCTTTTGAAGTACATCACCGATAAAGAAGAGAATCTTCAAACTTTAGAAAGGAACAATATTATTTTTGCCTCTCCTTCGTATTCCCACTTACACTTCACAAAAGACATCTGAAGTGTTCTGCCGGATTGCCTTTGTTTGTTACATCGATTTAATGTCCGCCTTATGTTAATAGCGTTTATTCCTTACGAGCATATGATTATGAGTGGTGTCTTTGAATGAACGTTCACACTAATTGATAGTGATGGAAGCGTTTCTGAAAAGCCTATTGAGAGTGGACAACGGTTTGCCATTTGTAGTGTTGTACGTGCTTGTCAATAGTGTTGTTTGAGTCTGACATTGAACGTCACCTTGACACCTTGCGTTGTCGTGGCACATTTAAACCGCCCAATGATAAAATATCTGGACCATATCATGCAAATGCTGGTCTCTAAAAACACCAATACTATATCAACAATGAATAAGAAACGCTGAAGAATCGAGTCACTTACGAATGTAATTTATACCAGGGAGAAAGTCAGCATCACCCCTCCGTTATTTTCATGTATCCAGAATGTCCTTGTCTTTATCCTTTATTTGTTTGTTTGTTTGTTGTTTAAAGGCACACTCAGCAATATTGGAGTTGTAAAACGGCGGTCTGTAAATAAGCGAATAAGCGTTAGTCGCCTCTTACGGCAAGCATAGTCGCCTTTTGCGACAAGCATGGATTGTGTCTTTGGAAATATATACACATGACATTGATCTGATCAAAATGTCCAAGATAACACGATACGTTCCTCCAGGTGGTCGCATTTACTTGGTCATACCATATGACTACAGACGTTCATTCATAAAGTAATTCAAAGGGTAGTGAAATAACTACTGCACTGGAGTAAGTCAAAACATCGATTTCTGTATACCAATGTGAGTATGTCGCTTTGTGAACACAACATGTGTTTTATAATAACACTCAAAATATTTAGATGTTAATTTGAAAATCTATGGTAGGCAGTGCTTCACCTTTTTGCCAGTGCATGCACATGTATATTACAGGCATATCGCGGCGGAAACAGCAGGGAAGTGCTTCACGCGTGGTTCCGATGTACAGAAATCATGAACAAGAGACCCGTGAAGGTCCGGGGTAGAATAGATCTTCAGCAACCCATGCTTGCCATAAAAGGCGATAATATTTTTGGTAAGAGGCGATAAACGGGATCGGATGGTGTGGATCGATGCTCATGATGTCAATCGCTGGATTGCCTGGTCCAGATTTTGATTATTTACAGACCACCGTCATATAGCTGGAATATTGCTAAGTGCAGCGCTAAACAACAAACAAAGATGAGCAAGACGAGCGAATGCTGTACCTACTATTCTACCCCAGCGTCTAGAATTGCGTCATACAACTCTTGCTCAAAAGATGTTTGATCAGGGTAACAGAATTCAAGGCCTAACTAAAGCATGTAGGTGACATTTCCAATGTGACGCATCAGTGACCATAATAATGTCCGATGCAATTACCTTCGTTTCCGTCTTTGTTCAGGTGAACAATTTCCTTGCCTTTATATGTGTTTGTGACGGGTGCCGCCGATGGGGAAAGATACGCTAACCTTTTCGCGAACATCTGGTATAATCACTCTGTGACAGTGATTCATAAACACAGTAGACGTTGGGTGTCTTATGATTATTGAAAGGGTTTTGTCGCTGATATATTCTTAAAAACATAGGGGATCATGAGATATAAATATGAATACTAAGTATTAGAACATAGGTAAGTGTTGACAACAAACATCCTATAAAATATATGTAAATTGCAAGAGAAATACCAGTATAAATTTTCCACCGAAGCAGATACCATTTTGCGAAAAAGGAAAAATAGCTGTGAAAATGATATGAATGGACCACTGCAAATCAGTGATGACACCAGGTGTTCGCGAAATGAGAAAGTTTATGTCTGTAAAACGTAACAACGAAACACGTCATATAGTTTGCACATGCCTCACACAGTAGCACCACACACGTGTGTAGGGTGTCATTCCTGATTTTAACACTTTCATGGAAGGTCGATAAATCTCTGTGGACCATTATTTCTGCTAATCGTATTGATTCTGCTTATCATACAGTTGTGATTTACTTGATTTCATTCATTGTTTGTGTATGAACTAGTGATGCGGCATCTGCAACGTGCGGAGCGTCTACAGGTTATTGGCCTGCTGGAACCTGCGTTCAATGGCCAATGCGTTCCATGTTTCACGGTCTGTGATTTGCAGACTAGCGAACAGGTACCAACAAACCAAAATGATGACGATCGACAGCTTTCAGGGCGTTTCAGGTCAACGACACGAGTACTGGATCGAATGATCCGAAACCAGGCTCTACGAACTCGCGATCAAACAACGAATCAGGGATCAGGCTACTGGAGTACAAGACTAGAAATCGTCTACGTGCCGCTCATCTCCATGCTCGAAGAACACGTGTTGTGGCGCCCCTTATAAATCGTCATATTCCCAACAGCCGCCAAAGGTGTAAACAACGTCTAAACTGGTTTAATCTGATCACGTCGAAGCTCGTCACGTGTCTTATGATTCCCAGGTGGCATGACTGACCGAATCCCAATTCACGCAATTGGGATCAATGACATGCATCAACCAAGTCAGAGAGCCTGACCACCCGATCCCGTTAGTCACCTTTTACGACAAGCATGGGTTGCTGAAGACCTATCCCGGAATCTTCACGGGTCCGACGTTTTAAGGACAACGCCCATGCTCAGCATTCACGAATCGCCAGTGCTCATCTCCAGCACCACAACATCCATAGAATGCCATGGCCAGCAATGGGCCCAGACCATTCCCCAATTGAACACGTCTGAGGCATGGTAGGGAGAAGTGTGCAATCAACGTCATAGGCCTTCGACCACGTTGGGTCCCTAAATCGCCATAGGGTGAACCATACGCAGTATGCCTCGTCGAGTGAGCTCGGGCGTTGTCGTCCTGAAAGACAAAACGTTATCAAGATAATAATGGCTAATATTCACCAACGTTTGTGATTACAACATACCATTATTTATGATTCGTTTAGAAAAGATCTTTGGAGACGATTACTGTTGTGTGATGTAGGCTTTAACCAATCACACATCTAATGCCTATGGCTAGTACGAGCGGATACCAGGTGTTTTTCAACTGAACCTACACACGCCGTGAATCCTGTTTGATTTCATCACATGAGCTATATTTTAAGCCCTGCTGTGAGATTGCCAGAGCCGTGTTAAAAGCAAAGCGACTTAAAGGACAAGTCTACTGAACAAAGCAACTTTGTAAATTTTAATACTACAAGCTTAATCACAAATACTTGACCAAAATCAATTTTTTTTAAAAACGGAACTAGCGTAAAACAGACGATAAAAAATGATAGGCCAAATCGTCACCAAAACGAAAAAAATCCGCTACTAGGGTTAAAACGGCTTCCTGGTGTTTGTCGAGCTGCGCAATTTCAACGATCAGGTCGGCGCCCAGTCTGCCCGCTTCCGACACGAGCTTTTTAATACCACGAGTGTTTTTTTCTGTCTGCTCATCCGTTTGATTACCATGTCCACAACTTATGCCAAGAATACGCTACATCATAGAATATGCCATCAGATGTCTACTGAGAGGATTAATCCCTGACACGTATTTATTATGTGGAATAGGACCGAGGGCTTGTTAGTCTTAAAAATATCTTAGTCATAAAAAAGCAAGTTAGGACATTAATTGTTATTTTGACTATTCACAATGCAACGATGAAAGGTCCTTTTAACACACTCAATAATGTATGCTATGTTGACTATTTTGTAGGATTGACAGAAATAGCCACACATTCGGATTTGCTTTTGATTGATGTTTGAGTTGCGGCTGGCTGTTTCCTGAAGTAACTAGTTGCTAAGCATCCCAGGATAGATTATAGAGTAGACAGACGTTGCAACCAAATCTGTATATCAACAAATGAAAACATTTGTCAAGCACCGATGGGCCCGTAGCTTTTTAGACCACGCCCCCAAATAGTTTTTTTAAAAAGTTGATTATGGCGTATATGATTTCAGCACTTAAATACTTCCCACGGACGGTATTAAATATCCCCTCCGAAATTAACTTCATGTATGAAGGAAAATTTATATTCAAAATTGCAAAACAAAATGTTTATTGTACCTGCAGTTTAAAGCCACTTTCTCTCATTGATGATGCCCTAAGAGGCGACTAACGGGATCGGGTGGTCAAGCTCGCAGACTTGGTTGATGCGTGTCATCGTATCAAAAATGCGTAGATCGATGTTCATGGTGTCAATCACTGGACGGTCTGGCCCAGACTTGATTATTTACAGACCGCCGTCATACAGCTGGAATATTGCTGAGTGCGGCGTTAAACAACAAACAAACATTAATGATGCATAATTGTGTTGAGGAATGCAGTTCGGAATAAAGTTGTACTGATGTCACAGCATCCCCAACATCTCTCTCAGACGCGTCATTAACGTAACATCCTTCTCTACGAAAGGATGCTGAACAAGCTAGTTACACTAATATAATCTCATAAGGAAGTGCATAATTTTTAACTGCAGGATTCCAAAACTTATATTATTTTACAATGATTTATGAAAATACATGTTTGCTTGAGTCTTCACGTTTTGCGTGACATTTGTCTTGTTAGAGTGCACATGTATCATTGAACGTTGGCAAGGACGTCGCTGTTCAACTTCAAAAGGTTTGGCTGTTTCGGGGTCGAAGCCCAGGTGTCTTTGTCGCAAGCAAACACTCTGTTAATTGGACAATAATTACGTTACCCTCTAACGATACTGAAACAATCTACTCAGTGTTGAAAAAAAGACGTAAGTAAAATATTTGTTATATTGATACTTTGCAAGATTTAGACTAAATATTGAAACGTTAAAACCAAAATATTAAACTGCTAATACCAAAGATTGTTTTGTAGTACACCAAGAAAATATATACCACAACGAACTTGAATCTAAGTTAAAATCTATTCCAACCAAATTTAGGGGTGTTCACACAGTCCCGGTCATCAATGAAATGGATACTCCATCGCGAGATCAGGTCGCTGATCGGAAACGTGTTGCGATTCAGCCTTATATATAGGAGAATCGATTTAATGTATATAATACCACCATTGTGTCATACATTCACGTGTCTAGCCCAATTACACGAAAATTACCATCATCAGCGCATCTTATATTTCCGTCCTCGAACACGACTCCTTGTTAATCGACTACATTGTGACAAAGTAAGGTTATTTCGTTTTCCAACATCCTGGCACACGCTGTGAGAATGCAGCGATAATAGGCCCACTGTTCAGATGACCAAAATAATTTAATTTTCTTGATGATAAGTCTTAGTGCTTTCTTTCACGTCTCTCGAGAAAGAATGTCTCCGCGCCGAGATGAAGCTTACACACTGAGGCACTGCATCGATCCCAATGGCGATTCAAAATTAGAATAGGTCTAATACTGAACTGAACTGATCTTTATTACTTTCAGGTGGTGGTCCACGGCATCAGAAGAACATATACATGTTCAGTACAAGTGCAACATGCAGTGGCATTCAGAGGACAGGCAGTGTTGCAACATAATAAATAATAGTTGATAAAAGATATACAAAATTATATTATCAATTTTTTTGCATAATAACTTCACCAAAGTTCATTCATTTTTTTAACAATCCTATTTTTGGTGTGGAAAATAACAGGAGAAAATTCGGAATATCGGAATAGTTACGATAATATAGTGTGATACAAAATAACATTTCTCTGAGCCCATTCATAGGTATGAAACTCATCACCGATGTATCTTGTCACATAATGGACATAATTCATTTTTAATGGCATATTGTTCCATCTGCCTTTTTCAATCGGAAGTCGATGATTCGAAGTTCGAAAATGACATATTGATATCCTAATTTATCATCCAAAAGTTTAAGATATGGTTCAAAATATGAATCAGATTTAATTAACATGTTGCAGTATTTTCTATTTGTTTCTCCATACTTGCAGATATTGATGAATTTATTAATCTTATGAAAATAAGATATATTGGCTGAAAGGTTGTAAAGTCATTTTGGGATTGACATATATTACTGAAACCCAAATTATCCAGATTGTGTTTTACGAATTTAATCCATTCATGATTTCTAATGTTGCAGATTGTGCCAGTTCATGTTTGGCTTTCAGAAAGAATATGTTTCTGAGATTAGTATGCCAAGATATTTGTATGTATTTACGTTTTGTAAAACAACATCACATGGCTTAAAAACGTGCTTGTAGTCTTTCGTTAGGCCGTTTAATATAAGAACTTTAGTTTTATTCGAGTTTGAACTAATCTGTTTTGTTTACAATGCTCTGCAAATATATGCATGGTATACTGAAGATGTTTACCATTGACTGACATCAGGATAGTATCGTCTGCATACAGAAGTATTATAAAACGTACATCCTCATTTAAAACACAATCCAAATTAGAAAATATAACGCCATTGCACATCTTGCACATCATTAAGGAACGACGAGAATAGCAAGGGTGATACATTTTCGCCTTGCCTTAAGCCGGTACAACAGGGAAAGAATTCTGAAAATTTAGTATTATTAACTATGCAAGATTTTATACCTTTATGCATATTCATAATTACTTTGCATTTTGCATTGATTCCATATGTAGCTAATTTATTCCAAAACCCAACTCTCCATATACTGTCAAACACAAATATAGTTTCTGTTTGCGTGCTTTTAAGTAGTTTAATAATATTTACAGGGTGTAAAAATATGATCCGTTGTTGAGTTGTTCAATGCAGTCTGCATTTCAGATAAAAGTTCAGTTTCTTCAATGAAATTTGTCTTGTGTTTAATATTGTGAGCAATTTACAAAGACTACTGATAAGGGGTATTGGTCTATTATTTTCGAGTAACCATTGGTCACCATTATTATATTTAGGTTTGATAATTCCACTAGGCCATGATGTTTGAAATATACCTTTGTCAAATACAAAGTTGAACAAGTTCACGTGCAACGTTAAATATTTTAGAAGAAAGTATCTGACCCGCTCATAAATAATATCGTCCATATGTTTTATTATTTATCAACTTTGTACATGCCGTCATTATATCTTCATCCGTGATAAGGCCATTGATATGGTTAATGCTGTAATCGTTCTAATAATTGAGAAATTGTTCAGGAATCTCAAATTCTTAATCTGAAGAATTAAGATAACGAAAAAACTCATAAAACTTTTTTATTTGAATAATTTCCAATAGGTTTTAGCGTCTGTTTGTTGTAATTCCGATAGTTTATTTCTGTTTTAAAGTTATCAAGTCTAGCATATTTCAAAATAGTTGTTTTGTATGTTATACTTGCATTTACTAACTTTTGTTTGTTCTGCATTGTATTATTATGTATAAAAGTTGAACTTTGCATGCAAAGCCGAGCCAATTCTTTACTGTTTAGAAACAGGCTTTCTTTTAGGCTTAACAGTTCCGAACGAAAGTTTCGATGAATTATGTAAAACTTCACCAATTCCTCATTTATTCTACTCGATCGTGACTGCATGATATTATCAATTTCCGCTACTTCTACATCATGACTGTTTTCGATAAAAAGGTTGATTTGGAATTATTCCATTTCCTTATTGTTTCATTTTTAACTATTTTTAATAAATCCATCTACATCAACAAAACCTAGGTTATGCAAGGTCAATACAATCGGACAGTAAATGTCAGAGAACATTAACTTTGTTCATATGAGTATGAACTTTCATAGAGTAAGGGCCAAATTGTATAAACGGCGTGTAAACTTCACATTAAAAAAAATATTTGATGTTCAACAACATCACTTTGAACAGTTTCAAATGTATCGAATGAAGTATGAAGTATGGTAAACCCTCAGGGGGATGTACACGGCTCCGATAGGTACAGGATTCACGACGCCTCTGAAGTGCAGATTCACCCACGATATGTAATCAATGTTCTTATGAAAAATCACTTTATTACAAAGTAAATCATCTTTAGCAGCTATTTAAATGACACTTGATTTGTTGATGTGTTAACGGAAGAAATAAATTCTGGAATTAGAAGTTTACTCTTTAGGCTACATACGTGTAAGGATAAAACATTCAGAGAGTGGTTTCCAGTCGTAATTTTACTGTTACTTACCTTTTGATTACATTCCCGACTTCATGCTTCCCCGTACATTATGGGCAGCACCTACTTTACGTCGACGTCAGGTATTTAGGTTAGATGTTTGACGTGTCCTCTTCGTTGTCCCTATTTCGGATCGAATTGACTGTCCATTCTGTCGTCTCGTGGGACTGTTTCCTGGGGAGAATATTCTGGGCGTTGTCTCTTACTGGGGTTGTGAGCTGAGGACAGTGCTGATGCATGTTGGCGGTGATATCTGGAAGCTTACCGCCTGACGTTGATAGTACAGAGTTGTTTAATTGTCTGTTGTCTATATCATTGTGATGAATCCGCTAATCATTCTCAAACAGTTTGTCTCCATTGGATGAGCTCGCAGTCCCTTTTGCTTTTCTTCCCTATTAGCTTTGCTTCGTATACAGGTCATAGTGTTTGTCTACAATATCTTTAGGGTATTGCTCACTTATGTAACAGAAGTTGGGTTTTTTTCAAATTTCGTGACTCACCCCTTATCAGTTCACTTGGTTTATAGTCCATGAATTTGGCGACTACAGGGCGAGGCTCATAAGATCGTTTTGGGCCCAATTTGTGAACTCAGTTGAAAGGAACTGTTTCCGTTATTTTCAAATTTTGACAAATGATATTCTGGATTACCGCTGCTGGATGTTCCTGGTAGCAATGCTTTTAGTAAGAGGCGACTAAACTGATCTGGTTGTGACCTGGTTGATAGCGTGTCATCATACCCCGACGGCATGCGAGTATCAATCACTTGTTTTCCTGGTCAAGTCGCCATAATATATCAGAGTCGAGCTTACCGCTTTTACTATTGCAGTATTTAATTCTGTTTTTAAGAAATAAATGAGTGGGAGCTGTTTTTACGGACAATAAAACAAAGACCACGAGTCGTTTATTTCTTTGTTTGTTTGTTTGTTTGTTGTTTAACGCCGCACTCAGCAATGTTCCAGCCATATGACGGTGGTCTGTAAAATAATCGAGTCTGGACCAGACAATCCAGTGATTGACCACATGAGCATCGATCCACGCAATTGGGATCGATGACATGTATCAACCAAGTCAGCGAGCCTGACCACACGATCCCGTTAGTCGCCTTTTACGACAAGCATAGTCACCTTTTACGGCAAGTATGGGTTGCTGAAGACCCCGGAATCTTCACGGGTCCGTTTATTTCTAATATGAGATATCAACATTGTGTAAAGTCCATGTAGGGATGTTGATAAAATGTACCAGGTTTATGAATATTTACCCAAATTTTAATAATGATACTCCCTGAATAAACAAGTCCATTTTACGAACAGGTAGGTTAAGTTTGGTATTTCCCGCATGTTCTCACAATCCTCAAGTCGATTATCTGTACTTCTCCTAAGACCTATTTGCCTACCTCTTGTCATATCTCTCTCAGTTTTGGATGCGCGTTCGGCCACTATGTTTATTTACGTAGCCAAGCTACATCTATGGAGAACAACTTACTAGACACTTCCATCTAAAAAAAACGTCGTCCAATATATGACGTCGTCAAGTTACGAGCACATATTCGAATCTCCAGAAATGACGTCATGACAGAACAATGATTTATCGTGAAATAATCCACGCTTCGTGTTTCATTGTTCTTTGCGATTTATCGCGTAGCTATCTTATATACAAGCAGGTAGTAGCAGGAAGAAAGGACTGACCACTTACTACAAAGTCCATTTCTTAACCTGCAATGCTTATCTATATCTATCTGTCGCGGAGCGAGATTATAACATATTCTGGACCAATATTTTGTACTAAAAACATAGCAAGTGTGGCACCAAAAATTGTTCTCAGCGGATCAATATGAAGTTTTTTTCTGTTTACAAGTATCCCATATATTGGAGTTGTAATCGAGTACAGGCAAAAATAACGGGTCAAGCGGTATTTATAACTCCTGAAGCAATTAATCACAGAACAAGCTTTCTAAATGTCACTGATATGTTCATGCCTTACTCATTAATGCTTATGAGAGGCTACCTTAACTAATAATCTTTCCTTCCGCGGACAACGGTTCTCTTTCTCAAGGTGGACCCTTGCGTAAAACTTAATCACATATCCGGACACTATAATTTCCTAAAATCTGAATTCGTTTTTTTGTCTCCGTTGACTAAATGAGCCTTTTTTTATCCCGGCGTATTATCGCATTTCAGAACAATGTCAGCATTTCCTGTCCAGGGAATAAAAAGACAATCAATGTCTCAATTTTTTTAACTGCCGTTATGGAGTCTCCTGTATTTCATCAGTTTTTCTCGCCTGTAAACGAAGGTTAACATCTGAATGATGATGTAATCAAAGTTTTGAACAACTTGTGGTCCTCGGAAGTGAACGCAGCGTTTATGTTAACTGTCAGCGATATATATTGCATGAGGAAAAAACAAATTGGCCATGCAAGATAACAGAAAGGACGAAGCCCACATGATATATGTATCATGCATCTTCTTAGGGACCATAGAGACTGCACAACGTAAGAACAAAACTATTTTCTGTGTCATTGGTTGGTTGGTTGGTTTTTTGTTTAACGCCGCATTCAGCAATATTCCAGCTATATGACGGCGGTGTGTAAATAATCGAGTCTGGGCCAGACAATCCATTGATTAATATTATGAGCATCGATCCACGCAATTGGGACCGATGACATGTATCAACCAAGTCAGCGAGCCCGACCACCCGATCCCGTTAGTCTCCTTTTACGACAAGCATAGTCGCCTTTTTCTGTGTCATTGAAGGAAATTAAACGACTCAAGTAACTTTTGGTGATGGGTGGGTCTACATACAGTAAGAGAGCACAGTATCGACCAGAGAGTATAGTGCTTGGTATTGCTTTGAAACGTTTGGTCAAACCAGAAACAGACACTACTATATCAGACAAAGTCCGCATCTTCTTGAATTTGATATTTGGGGATTAGATGCCTTAAGTTTAAGTAGCATTCTAAGACAACAATCAGCTTCCCAAAATGTGCCACATTATTTCAAATTTCAGGAACTACCAACAATTTCCTTTTCTTATACGATTTCTTATTTTATCCAGGTTGTTCAGTTATAGGAAAGTGTTGCAGAACGTGGACTTGGCAGCTCGTGATGTAAATTCCACTACTTGTGGCTATCAAGACTCATCATACTGCTATCAACCAGCAGGTCATATAATCACAGGTGACTTCTCTATTGTTGACCATAACAACCTTCGTCAGTTATTCAAATATGGACCAAAATATCGCGAGCAGCCTCCTACCAATTGGGATTACAGCTTTAAAATCATTATGGTTGCTGCCGAACCATATGCCAATAAATGGGCCAAAAGGGAAGATGAACCTGTTGAATGTCCTTCTAAGTGGGTTTATTCAGAGTGTGATGTTGTCATTGGTAGAATGCACAAACTCACAAAGAGGAACAGAATTAGTATAAACCCTGCTGGATGCCCTACATGAAAGGCCAGTGTGTTAACTGAGGAGGAAATCTGCCAAAACAATGCATCTGTACTATCAGCTTTTGGCTTGACTCTGAAACCTGAAGACATGTCTAGTCCTCTTCTGTACTGGATTCCACAGCTCCATAAAAATCCGTATAAAGGGAGATACATGTATATTGCTGGGTCTAGCAAATGTACCACCAAATCCCTGTCTCAACGATTAACCACAATCTGTAATACAACCAAAGAAGGACTTTCTTTACATTCACAGAAGTATTTGAGGCAAGTAGAATTTATACCATGTGAATTCTCAATCTCAGAAAATAACCAGATCCAATTCTGTCAAAACATTTTTTTTTTCAACTTTGTACACCGCTGTCCCTCGTGACAAACTTAACGAATAACAACTTCCTTGATCCATAGGGTTTTTGTTACAAAACATGGTTCAGGTCAATTAGTCTAGGATGAAAGCAAAAGCCATTTGAAGTTTACTGAGAAAAACAGTATGTGAAATGCTGGACTTCTTCATTGATAACATCTATGGAAAATTTGGAGTGAGACAAAAAAAAAATAGGCATCCCCATGGGCACCAATTGTTTACCCCCGTCTTGCTGATTTGCTTCTTTATTTCTGCTCGACCTGGCAAAGTCAAAACAAGGTAATTTGGCCAAGAAGTTTAACTTAAGCTTCAGATATATAGATTATCTGATATCGTTCAATACTAGTAACCATCGAATAGCCAGTTCCCTTACACTTCCAGTGATGTACCCACCTGAACTAGAAAAAACGGAGACCAGTGAGACCGCCTCATCTGTTTCATATTGAGATCTGAGCATAAAGATTCAGCGTAACAAATGCTCTCCACAAGTCAGTATGACCTCAACTTTCCAATAGTCAACTTTCCCTTTGTGTCGAGCAATATTCCTGCAGCTCCAGTCCTTGGTGTCAACATTTCACAACGTTTGAGGAACAATCGAGAATGCTCTTTCTACCAAACTTGCAAAGGGTGTCATACACCTTTTTTCTTTTTTCAGGTGAACAATTGACTTGCCTGTACATGTGTTTGTGATGGGTGCCACTGATTGGGCAGGATACGCAAATCTTTTCGCGAACACCTGGTGTCATCACTGTTTGATAGAAATTCATTAACACTTGCTCATGATATAGTCGAAATCGTACAGCGGAATCTGCTTTTGGCAGAGATTTCCTATGAATATGGGAAGGGTTTTGTCGCTTTTATTTACGTCAGGGAAAAACGTTATTCCGTAGGCCTATATATGACACCTTAAAAACAAGATATTTGTTTCTATTGTTACATTTGCCCTGGTATCTATTTCAAGAATGATTGTGTCGCCCTTGAGTCGACAGAGTGTAATAGAGAAATAGACAACGCTGAGTAAAAGTTAATGAAGTATAAAATTGAGCATTAAGAAACATACTTGATATCCAAATGTAATGGAAACAAAGTAGAATTCACTGAATCATACAGCCATGGTCGTAAAACAGTATCATAAATACTGATCGTATCATGTAAACTTTGTTTTCTTATCGTTCGACGTAAATGTTCCCACATAAATCAACTTCTTTATTCTTGCTTATGGTTTTTATCTGAAATACAATTTCCTTTTGAATACCAAATTGCATCGTTATATTTCAGCGAACTTTCCGCTTGCTCTGCACCAATGCCGTATTCTCGAGAAAAAATGTTTTATCTTCTATTTTTCATGGGTACTGAGAGAGAATACTTGATTGAACAGTACTAATATCCCTTAGAGCATTGGCCTCTTGTGCGTGGTTCAGCAATAAGTTTGCAAACTACACAATAAATGGTAAGGGCGATGGGTATTTTCTATAAGTATGCCGCAGTACTCTGTCCAATGACGAATATTTTTGTGATTTATTGACTTAAAGGTTAAGCCTCATGATATGTCACATTTACGGAACTAGATATGTTTACACACTTTACATTCATCTATTCGGAGGTCACAGATATGTTAGGTTGTGGTTGTAAACGTGATGGCATGAAATAACATTGTATCGGCGTATCGGAAGAGGTACTACCGTTGTGGTTTAGTGTCTTGTAGAGAGGTGTTGTTTAGACGAGGTTGTTGTTGAATGTCTGGTCGAGCTGGTTGTTGGTTTTTTTGCGTAGAAGAGGTTGTGTTTGTGTGTCGGGAAGGACGTAGATGTTGCGCAGAACATGTCGTGGCTAAGTGTCTGGTAGAACATTTTTGTCTCTAAGTGTCTTATGAGACCTTGGACCCGTGAAGATTCGGGGTAGAATATGTCTTCCACTACCCATGCTTACCGTAAAAGTTGTCGTAAGAGGCGACTAACGGGATCGGGTGGTCAGGCTTGCTGACTTGGTTGATGCATGTCATCAATCCCAATTGCATGTATCGATGCTCATGATATCAAACACTGGGTTGTCTGGTCCAGGCTCGATTATTTACAACAAACAAATATATGACCTTGAAGCTTTGCGTCTGCACTGAATTGATGAATTGTGTTCTCTTGATAAAATATATCTTCATACCAAGGTCACTAGTATACCTGTTGCACCATGTCTGTTACAACTAATGATCGATGTATGAATTAACTAATAACTGGAAGGATTAGGTATTTAAGAATGATTACATAAAAGTCCTTTACAACATTAATGGAATCATTATGCAGATAATCCCAGATGTTTTTTCACATTTAGTTTGTTTGTTTGTTTGTTGTTTAACGCCGAACTATGCACTGTTCCAGGTATATGGCGGCGGTCTGTTAATAATCGACAATGAAGTCATTGACACCAAGACCATCGACCTACGCAGTTGAGATACAATGACAAGCATCAACTGAATCAGCGAGTCTGACAACCCGATCTCGTTTGTGGCCTTTTACGACAAGCATGGGTTGCTGAAGACTAATTCTAACACGGAATGTTCACGGGTTGATCTCATTAAGTGTAGTTGGTAGCTGACTGCACAAAGCTGAACAGAGACACACTTAGCTTTTTTGGGATTGGGAAAATTCGAAAAGACAATATGTACATAAGAACTTTTTTGAAGGATCGGTGTAATTTCCTATTTTGACTATTTTGACCAATGCTTCCGTGTTTTTCAGGTGAACAATTGACTTGCCTTTGCATCTGTTTGTGAAGGGTTCAAATTCAATTTCCAGCTTTGTTTGAAATATTCATAATTATGGTGTTCATATGTCCCGAAATAAACGTTTCTTAAACATCGAATGGTCACTAAAACTGTACCGGGGAGAATGTTGCAAACAATAAGTTTCCCCTTTCAATGATTATGTGACTTGAACAAACAACAACCTGTTGTAAAAGGAGATTACACTGAAATAAAAAATATATCTTTGAATATTTCCTTAACAATACTCATCGTTCTATTGCCAGGTATGAAACACAGTGTCGTCACTGATTTTCAGTGATCCATTCAAATATTTGGCCCCTTAACTCACTGGAATGTGTTTTATTGGAAAATCGTGATTGGTTGTTCTTCAGCATGGACGTTGCATATTTCCTGTATGTTTACCTTTACGAACTGACAATAAGTAATATTCTCTCTTCTGATTTCAAGTAGCACTCTCAGACTGACATATTACTTCTGTGACTGTGTCTGTGAAAGGTGAACGTGTCTTGATCATGAACGCTGAAACGGGTAATGCAGGCGATTATCACGCGGAAATGAATGGGGTTAACATGGACTTGAACATCAACCAATGATACTGTCATGGATAACTCAAGTTATCATAACGTGTAGCGTCCTGTCGTACAAACTATGAGCAGTTGAGAGGCAAAGATGCAAGATTAATTCACATCCTGATATATTGCATACAGACCATTTGAAAGAATTCGCCGCAAATGGCACAGATCAGCATAACACAATGTTAGGATACGTATAATTGTCGCGATTTGGGATAACTGGGATGTTGTGTACATGATTATGGAAAGGCGTTGAAAGTTGGACAGCTTTTGTCTAATAAATTTGACCATTTGATCCAGGTTAATTAAACAAAACAACACAATTTGAACCTTGCAGTCCGGCTGCACATGGAATAAACACTTAAAGGGACGCTGGGCAATTTACCTGTTCGTGATTCCATTTGGCATTAAAGGCAGTATAGAGCTAAAAATATAATGAAAGGGTCACTTAAAATCAGCGATGTCATCAGATGTTCGCCAAACGGGTGAACCTGACCTGCTTTATCGGTAGCAGCCGCCACTCACATAATTTGCATAAAAAAGTAATGAGGGAATATTCACTAAATTGTGACGAAAATCCACATCGTGTACATAGGGTTTGATGAAACGTATGTGTTTCATGTACATGCTGTATGCTACAATGAATAGTATTACTTATTCCCTGAGCTTGTAGTGTTTTTGTATAAGGTCGCAACTACTACGTCCGCATACTGCTGTTTTACTCAAGGAAACAGGACCATCTAAAACAGTAACATATACTTAATTTCTCACAAACATACAGTGTCCCATGACATGTCGACTGGACATCTTGTTAACAAGTTGGACGGCAAATTTTGACATTGACTATGTAGGGTAGTCTGATTGTTCTACATCGCACACCCCTGACATCAAGTTCTCACTACTTTAACTGGATTCGTCTGTAGAAACCTTCATGCACTTGTGTATAGTAGACCCTCTGAGTACGATGCCTGTCAAATACAAAGATTACATGCCGAACTTGTCTTTCTCCTGTCATAATGGATACTAACTGCTTTTCATAACTCCTTCCAAATGGAGTTTCGAATGCGTCTGGTTTCTTGAATGAAGTGTGTTATCTGTCACAATGTCATACATATACCCTATCATAATTTTTTTATCGTATAGTTTTAACATGTGGGGAGACATCATTGGTTGTTTGCGAAATGTCATTCCTTGTAAACCGCCGCTATGGTGTAGCGAAAAGAGCATCTGCCCGGAGAGCTGAAGATTGGTGGTTCCATTTCCTGGCCACGTCATGTCAAAAGAATGGTATCTCATTGGGCACTATACAACCGACGTCAGTACGGACTATTACAATCACACACACACACACATACACACACACACACACACACACGCACACACGCACGCACGCACGCACGCACACACACAGAGAAAAGCTGGATTGGTTATCGGAAATAAGAAATGAATTAGTTGGACATTTCACAAGATGCCTTGAGAACAAAGCGAAATAAGAGAGCACCGATAGATAGAGGTTATCACGCGAGTGTGTTTGGGGATGGTAAATATCCTGCATTAGGAATACACATTGTATTTAGCGAGCCTTGGCGAGCTTAATACATAGTGTTTATTCCTAATACAGGATATTTACCATCCCCAAACACACAAGCGTGATAACACCTTTATCATATAATGTCATTCTTTAATTCTGTGCTTCAAAATCTTCTTCCCTCTCTCACAAACATTACCGAAACATTGCGAGTTTTCCTGCAATGCGCGCATTAATATACATTTCGTCACAGGGTAAGTGATGTGTCAGTCGGACAGTGACAGTAGCCAATATAGTTCCAATTGAAATCTGGCGAAGCAGCATATACGCAAAACAAAATTATTGTTTTTAATTGCCTTTCGCAGCAATCCATCGGTCTGTCAATTAGAGTAACCGCCCTTTGTCAAAGGGAAGCTACTCTAACCCTAGTCCATCAGACGTCACGGCCACAGTCAGACGTTGTTGACAGTCGGTCTGTCCTATCATAACGTTAAGAAGTGTAGTCAGATGTACACACAGCGACAAAACGAAACAAGGTAACAATTCAAACATATTTCGGCCAAATCCAAATAGTTTAATTTGTGGAGAAGGTTTCAAGCCGCAGAGGTCTACAAGCACAGATATGACTACTGATCCCGCTTGGCTAGGCCTCGTGCCCTCGCAAAATTGTTTCGAAATTTATATCTCCAAAGTTGCCAATGCCTTAGCTACGTCACAGTTAGACACTGATTTTCAATATATTAGACTGTTCTTTTGATAATGATAGCAATTATCCCTGTAGTTTATCCAGATTCCCGATGGTTAATTCTGACTCGATCGCCGAATGACGAGGGCGACGCCATGTTTGTTTATAAACAGTGAAAGTAGTCCCTACTTGACCTTTGAAATTTGCATCTCTATCCGCATATGACCCCAACGGATATCGTTTTTATCCGTATACTCCCCAACGGATATCGTTTTTATCCGTTGGCTTTATCTTTCCGAGAAACCAGCCCATTATATGATAAAAACCGTTTATGAAAGTTAACATATTTCGCCCAATTTAACCAGTTTGTTCATTATGACATCCAATGACATGAGTGAGTGAGTATGATCTTCGGCGTGACGATCGAACGCTTTAACCACTAGGCTATCGACCGCCCCTCCAATGACAGGCGATAGGGGTACAGCTATTTTACCTTCTAGGCAGTTTGCACAGGTCACAGAACATGAAAGCAAGGGTGACTTAGAATATGTTTTCTTCCCTCTTTGATTATATTATCTACATACCTATTGTAAACATGACAGATTTGAAATCCCTTTGTCTCCTTTCAAACATGCATGCAATTTATTCATAGTTAACATGATTCTATTTTAGTGATATTTTTAGGGAAGTGAGGTGAAATTGGGTTTAACGTTGCGTCCAAGATTATTGCACTTATATAGCGACGTGCATGTACGTGTGTGTGTTTGTGTGGCTGTTTGTACTAGTCCGGACTGATGCCGATTTATAGTGCTAACCCACTGAGATACCATGCCGCAGTTTTAACATGAATACCCCACTCAGACACAGTATACTGACTCCGAGCCGACCAGTGTTCGTTTTATCCCCTTAATGCCGAGCGCCAGACAGGGTAACAACAAGTACCATCTTTTAACGTCTTTTGGTATGACGCGGCCGGGGATCGAACCCCGGACCTTCCGCTCTCCGGGCGGACGCTCTACCACTAGACCACGGAGGCGGTCTTCAGGGAAGTAAAGTAATGAGTTATGGTTGTAACATGCACATGGGGAATAAAACTTAATTACATCAGTTGGAATGTTGATGTCATCTTTTATAATGCGAAATTCATACAACAACTTTGCAAAAATAATGTAATATGTTTTGTATATATTGAATACGATACACTAATGAAATAAGCTTTATGTAAAGCTAGTCCAAATAATCCTCTCAAAGGTATCACTTGTTAATGTCGTATAATCAGTTTAGTTACCTGAGACACTTTGTTTCCTAAACGGATCAGCATCTGAGGTCGAAGAACTTAAAGGCGTGATAACAGAAATTCTGGTGGCGCGATGGTTTTCTTATTAGATTACGCCATGTGCCGACTTCCCCTGGGTATTTGAACAGGTAGAGGAGCAAGACGATGGGCAATCATTCAGGAGCAGTAATATTTGCACAATTACATGCAGCAGGCGCATCAAGGCGTCCCTAGGTAATATACAAATGTATCTACATTTTCGCCATTAATATTGCATTTTGTATGCTGTTGAGAGCCACACGCTTAACGAAGTTACAGGTCCAGCTGTACGATTATACACAGTATGCGCTTGCATGTTCATCAATCTACATGAAATATTTAGAGACATTATGACAGGTTTGACCGTGTGTTCCGACGTCTTCACAACATGATAACCCCAGGACCAACACAGCGGGGTGTGTTCAGGACCAACAACATTAACGTGTTATGTGGCACACTTTTCCGTGATCGCCTCCGTGGTGTGTAGGATGGAGAGCATCTGTCTGGAGAGCGGAGGGTCGGTAGTTCGATCCCCTGGCCGTATCATACCAAAAGATGGTAAAATATGCTATTTGTTACCGAGTCTGCATTACGGAGTAAAACAAGGACGTGCCGCTTCGGAGTCAGTATGTGTCTTAGTGAGGTATCCATGTTAAACGTTAGCGTGGTATCTCACTGGCATAGAACTATAAAGATGGCACGTTCAGACAAGTGAAATTAATCTCTGTCTTCAAACCCCATTTGGGGCGGTCGGGTAACCTAGTGGTTCATGTGTTCGCTCGTCACGCCCAAGACCCGGGTTCGATGCCCGACATGGGCACAATGTGTGAAGCCTATTTCTGGTGTCCCCCGCCGTGATATTGCTTGAATATTGCTAAAAGCGGCGTAAAACCATATTCACTCACTCACTCACTCACTCACTCACTCACTCAAACCCCATTTCACATCACTTCACCTTCTTGTGGCCGCCAGTTTAGATTTGAGTGAGTGGATATGATTTTACGCCGTTTTAAGCAATATTCCAGCAATATCACGGCGCCCTAGTTTATATTTTGACACGAAGTTCGTAAGATAAGTAGAATATGTAATACACTCTTTCTACTTTGTGCGGATAGTCTGCGATGTACTGCCATGTGATGTGAGAAAGGTTTTGCGGAGTGTTGCTTATAACTGATTTTGATCACTTCTTTTCGCCGGATATCAGACAATAGCAGTCGATGAGAGATTTAGTCTGAGAAAGGTATTGCAGTCGTGAGAGTATGGCACGCGTATTTCAACAAGCTGACTAATGGCTGATGATTGCTGTAAGACTGGAAGAAGTCAGTGAGGGATGATTACCAAACTGAAGACAGTTTTGATCACTTCTACATTTCCGGATGTCAGACAACAGCAATCGTTGAGAGATAATCATATATAGAGAGAGGCAATAATTGGCTGTCTTGACTTTCTACATTCTCAGACAGAATGATAACCACCAGTGGTTCCAGGCGTCTGCGAATTACAACAATGGTGTACCAGTAATGTTTAGTGAAAAAACGTACGAAGATCAGTTGTCATACTGATTACACGCGTACTGCATCTGTTGGTGTATGAACTGGAAGGGCAATCGTGCTTTGTACTGAGTATTAGAAAATAGATGTAAATGACACAGACAATATTCATCATGATATGAGCGATATGAGCGGTATATCATGCTATATATACTAATACATGAAATATCCTCAGTTGCCTTTGAGTGTGGAGTAAACTACGGTTATAACGAACACGCTTATAACGAACTGACGGATATAACGAACTAGCCTCTTTGGTCCCGACGATTTGCTGTAGTTATGCTGTATATAATTATGCTTATAACGAACTACGGTTATAACGAACTAAAATTAGTAGTCCCTTTGAGTTCGTTATAACCGTACTTTACTGTATTTGTTTCATTACCCACGTCTCATTATCTTTAGTGATATCATGCATATACATGTATGTTTGTCAAAAAGACAGCTCACTTTTTGAACGTTAACAACAGTATTGAAATCGGCATGCCCGAGTAAGGAGAATTATCAGATTCTCACTTATATAACTCTCTCAGTTTATTTATGTTATTAATATCCACGTGACCATCGTGATGGTTTAAAGGATTGCAATGTTATATACACTATTTATTGTTATTATGGTTTCGGCAATTGGAATATTTATTTGAAAACAGGACGTTACTTCATATCACACCTCAGGAATTGTTGCTTGGATCAAAATGGAAGTTTTACCACAAAATCTTTGTGGATATGAATGTAACTGACTGAGAAATTTCTTGTTCATTCTGCGTTGCAGATCAACATATATCCGCGATAAATAGTGTCCGATTCTATTCCCTAGTTTGACCTGTACCAAATGTTCCCGTGTTTTTGTAGGTGAACACTGGAATTGCCTTTGTATTCTGTTTGTGAACAGTGCCACCTGTGGGGCAGGATACGGTCAACTTTTCGGGAACACTTGTTCATTCTGCTTTGCAGATCAACTAATATCCGCGATAAATAGTGTCCGATGCTATTCCCTAGTTTGACCTGTGCCAAATGTTCCCGTGTTTTTTGCATGTGTTTGTGGCGAGTGCCACCGAGGAATCGTACATTCCATGAATTGCTAGAGATTTTTTTATGAATATGGAAAAGGTTGTGTCGCTATTATTCTCATAACATTAATCCTGTTCTTCCAATTACCGATCGATCGCGAGTGGTTGAGGGAGTGGCTTACCGAAACGAGATATTAACACTGTATATTTGGATCTACTGAGCCATCTACTGTCAAAGATAATCAACTTACATAGCAATAAAAATATGCCATTGAAACAAATCAAGTTCTGACAAACAGCAAGCTTCTGTTCCGAAAGTGGTTTTGTAGAAGCCATTGATATAGATCACTACGGGCAAGACAGACAAAAAATATCTTGATTAAATAAAGGATAGTGTTCAAAAGTTTACTTGTTATTTACGAAACATATGTGCAACCAAATGTATCAATTTGTAATATTTCTTAGTTTGGCTATGCTTTCCTTTTCACTTTTTGAAAGTACATAGCTGATTTAAGTTTATATTCGAACATATAAATAACTGACAGTTTACCGCCCTTATTAAAGCAAATACCTTTCTCAAACTGTTTTAAAGGCGATTACAAAGATTATTACATAAATAAACAGAGAACAAAAACATTAAACACAAGAAATCTATATGAGAAGCATTGCACAATTCAGACAATTTCATAATTGAGAGTCTAGTGTACGATTCATCATAAGTGGCTATATGATATTAAACAATACGTGCAGAAAACATTATACCCATGTTCGACATTGTCACAAAGCTCACTGTTTTTTAATTTGTTGAAACAAGTATAAACCTATCAAGTGCTTATTTCAAAAAGGTATAATGTTTATATAGGTTGCAATAATAATAATTGAAATGATTCTCATAATTTGCACAAAAATGTAATCACAAGATTTAAACAGTGACTATCAATGATCTTAAAACGTACAAAACTAATATACTGGCAACTAATCAACATCTAGAAACTGTCGCAATTATCCTCATCGTGATGTTAATCAATTCTCTAATTCTTATACCACTGGTACTTTGCAGCAAATCACACACTTTATAAATTATTATTTTCTGCGTTTACTTGCATGATCCTAATCAGTCCATAGATGCACATCTTGTTTACTGGGCAAGGAAGATAGTTTAATGCATATACCACCTCTTTATTGCAATGAATGCGACGTTTCGGTGTAGATACTAACACCGTTATCAAGCAAGTGATGTTTGCTGGGGTCGTAAAAATGAAAATCCAAACCAAGATGTGCCGGTTGAGGCAGTAAACACGTATGGTTCTCTCCTCAAGCACGGCTATGTTTGCCCATGGCCTTGTCTAACTGTGGATTCTGATTGGTTTAGAGGACGACGGCGAGTTAGAGCATGCAAACAATGGCGGCTAATGTTGACTTACACGGACGTGGTGGTCACTGGCTGAGAACCATGAGTGACCTCCGATACTAGTTTGACCTCTGTCTGCCTGTCTGACCACAGTCGGTCTACATCAAAGGTTCTGTCACTGCAATATTGAACATTATGTATCAATTTGTCTTCAGACCAAATAGCAGCAACATGCATTCGTTCGTCAAATTTGTTTTTTCGTTCATTCATTTGCACATTCATCCCTCTTATATGCTGGAACAAGATTAAATATTTCATTCTACTGAACTTGTTTGATGAATATATTTCGTAAGAAGGAATACAATTCATGGCTAATTTCATCTTGCTTGGTCCCGAAATGGGTTTATCTTTCATGTATTCCTTTAATTCAGAATGCTGAAAGGGGCTTTAAGACAAATGAAGAAAAAACAGACCATGATTTACTGACATTTCCACAGCGACGCAAACGAATCTGCGTCACTTTACTCCGTACCCATATACTGCGATCAAATATTCGTTGATATTAATGGAAATATAAGTACTTTAAGAAGATTGATACGTGTATTTAATATTACTACTTATCATTACTAGATTTATATACGTCTTTACTCAATCGCTGCTTCAAAAGAATATATCGCAAAGGTACATTAAGACTTAATATGGTCTATAACTTGTGTCATATAATGCATAATGCATGTCGATGCGAGCAGTCAAATGCATTTTCAAACGTTTAATGCTTAAAAGGTAGGTTCTATTGTCAATGTTAGAAAATAGGATTATACGATTTTTCTACCTTCCTGCATAACTAGTAGCTGGACAAGCATTGTACTTTATACAGCTCGAAGATTGTTACTTTTTAAAAGTCACGTTATTGATGAATGTAGTAGTGAGTGAGTAAGTGTGGTTTAACGCCGCTTTTAGCAATATTCTAGCAATATCGGACACCAGAAATGGGCTTCACACATTGTACCCTCTTAATGTATTTGTAAGAATCAGGAAAATATTAAAGTTTACAAATTTGAAAAGTATCATGGAAGATATTAGAGTTTATAAGAGTGAACAAATTTGTAAACACATTGGATACCATTCATTTCATTCACCTGAAGAAGGAATAAGTATATACTCCAAAATGTTGTGTTCCTCAGAATAAAGAATTTGACATCCATACATTTCTCTTCCTTACTTGGTTACGTTTGGAGATTTTGGTCATTTCCAAATATTTCCTAGGTTGCAGGGGCGGTCGGGTAGCCTAGTGGTTAAAGCGTTCGCTCGTCACGCCGAAGACCCGGGTTCGATTCCCGGCATGGGTACAATGTGTGAAGCCCATTTCTGGTGTCCCCCACCGTCATATTGCTGGAATATTGCTAAAAGCGGCGTTAAACCATACTCACTCACTCACTCCTAGATTGGAAACTAGTATTTTTCAAGTACATCAACTATCGATTTTTCCTTACAATATATTTCATTCTATGAGCAAACTAAAATGTAATTCGTAAAACAATGTGTCATCGCAAAAATGCGAAACTACAATATTCTATCAGACTTAATTACAAAGCTTTTTGCTTCCTTATAAATATAGTATTATGCCTTTCTCCAGAAAGGCATGCATACATTCAATTTGTTTAATATCCCCGAGAGTGAGCCGGATTACATTGTCAATATATTGTCAAATAAATCGAGTACACTCATCCACATGTGCATCCTTGAAATAACTTACATGACAGAAGCTTGGGCTGTCTTATCGAATAGAAGCGACAAACCCTTTCCATATTCATACGCTTGAAGAGTCGACTCCGAGGCATGAATTCTTAAATAGTTGGAAATTTAATGAATAATTGAAACCCATCACAATTTACAGGCGTTGACTGATAGGTCTTGAGCCTAGCATCGAAGGAATTGCATATTAGCGAAATAATTTGTTGTGGCCATTACGTGATGTCAGAGAGGTATACCCAGAAAACCTTGAGTCAACTGAGCAAATCGTTACACTGTGACAGGTCAGTAGTTTGTGGTCTTTGAAAACTAGACAAACGTGAGGAACGATCAGTGATGACGTACTTGCAGCAAAAGGGGCCACCCATGAAAATATAAGTATATTACTTGGGAATGGTGTCCTTTCCTTTGCCACTAAACATGGGTGGGCAGCATAGATGCAGACACCCGTTCTGAAAGGCCTATGACGTCAGCAACACTAGAAATGATCCAGGATGACTGAGCGCCATATTGCTAATTAAGTTGAAACTTCCAAGGAGAGAGTACATTCCATTATCACAGAAACTTGGGCAATGAAGAAGGTGTCAGCTCTCTGACAATTAATGGAACGCACACAAGGAACAACGTGTTTCGTTATAATGTAGTTCTGTCTGAAGTTGAACCAGAAAGGTTCTTGCAATGACATGTGACTTCCAATGAGAACTCAAAATAATGGGAAGCTGCGAACAGTGCATAAATCAATCATATTTTCTCTCAAGAAAATGTAGGTGATAATGTAGAGATAGTAGTTGTTGGTAATAGTTGTATGACAATAATGAACGAATTGAGAACACATTACATCAGGTTGTGCAGTATGACTGTGGATGTTAGATGTTATGACAGCCAACGCTGTTTAAGGACGATAGGTATAAGATGGTAATTTTTAAGTTGACATTGTTTTTATATGTGCGTAATACCGCAACGATTGGTAAAAAATTCATTCATTCGACGAGGCATACGGCAAATGAATCTCCCAATGTCGATTTGAGGGAGTCTGCCCCACAATGTAAACCAAGGTGGTCGGCGGCAGGATCTCCCTATCGTGAAGCAGACGTTTCCAAGTAGGGAAAGGTATGGGATCATTGCTAGTCGGTATTGCTGGTCACTATGCTGTCCCGATAGTACCGTCCAGTGACCCAACATGGAGTAGGATTCGGTCAGTCATAGTGATGCCACCCCACAACATAACCCATCCACCGCCAATTGAAGCTGTCATGAGGTATCAGGTTGACATTCGCTTGACGTACATTTGTGTAGACCATTGACTTCTCTTGCCAATATGACGGTTTTTAAGGGGCGGCAAAACACGTGGCCGTCTGGCTTGGAGATCAGCTGCATGAAGACGATTTCTAATCGCCTTGCCCGTAATTTGTACTCCTGTGGAGTGATGAAAGTTTGCAGCAATTTGATTCGCTGTTTGAGCTCGATTTTTATAGAGCCTGGTTTCGGATCTATCAATCCTGTAATCATGTGGTTGACTTAGGACGCCCTGAACGGTGTCGATCGTCAATATTTTGCTGTTATTTTTGGCGCCTGTTCCATTGTCCGATAATCACAGACTGTTAAACATTGAACGTACTGCCCACTGCACGCTGACATTTGCCCGTTTCGAGCTTGCCAATAGCCCGTCGACGCTCCGCGCGCTGGAGACGCCCCATCGCTAGTTTATACACAAACAATGAATGAAATCAAGTAAATCACAACTGTATGGTAAGCAGAATCTACTAGATCATCAGAAATAATGGTTCTCAGAGATTATCGATTTTCCTTGAAAGTGTCAAAATTAGGAATGACACCAAACGCACGTATGTGGCGCGACTGCAAACTATAGGATGTGTCTTGGTGTTTACAGGTTTACAGACATCAACGTTCTTGCATAGGATGTTTGTCGTCAACACTTATCTTTATTATAATACTTGGTAATAACATTTACATTTCATGATCCCCTACTTTCAAAAAATTGATCTCCATAAAATCAAACTAAACTGCAGATTTATCATTCCATTAATCAGAGTTTGTTGAACAATTTCCTTTCAACAAGTAATCTGGCACAAACAAAGTTTACTTTCAATTTTACAACATTCATGCACGATCCATTGGCACATGTTTTTTCCACCGAGCTGATAAAACACATTCGTTTTCAACGCTGCCAGAGGGGTTAAATAATGTGAGCATTCTCTTGAACTGTAAGATCGACATATTAAGAAAATTAAACAAATAAAAGTACAAGTATAACATTGAACATATTGAGAAAATATTTCTATGAAAATGATTGCATGGAAACATAATTTTTATGGTTCGACCTAATGGATATTATATATTCCTGCTCATGGTATCTATCGAAATATAACTTCCTATTGAGGACAAAACTGAACCGTTTTATATCTGTGTATTTTCCGCATGACCGCATCAAAGGAGTATTCCTAAAAATACTGTTATTGCTCTACTCTACACGGGCAAGAGGCGGAATAGTCGATTGTATTCTCCTTTTAAGAAGAAGCTTTGGCCACTGCTCAGCATACATTTCAGAAATAGACAAAAAGAGGTCACGGCGTGGAGGGATTTTTTTCTGGACAGAATATCAGTTGGGGCTATCCTATCCAGGGTATGCATACAACCATAACCTGACCTATTATTAGATGTCGTATCACAGAGCTCAGTCACAAAAATGAAAGTTGTTTTGGGACCTCTGCCTCAACCTCAACAACCTCAACGTGGCCTTACTAAAGGAAGGTCCTCAAAAAGCATTTTGCATACACCAATGACGTTTTGTCAAAACAGTCCATCGTTTAAATCACAGTGTATTTATCAGACACTGATATTATTAAGCTATCAATTCATATTTTTTGCAGGCGGGGGCACGGGTGGCCCTGTCGTCTAAGGTGTCTCTCTATTCGCTGTGCAAAGTTGCGTCCCTTGGGCACACCAGAAACATGTGATTGTGGGTTCGAATCCCGGTTCGCCCCGATTATGTTTCTAGGTTTGTCAGCACCGTACCCGTGCTCGTGGGTTTCACCGAAGTGGTAAACGTCTGAGACCTGCATCACTTCGGTCTTTCGGTCTTTCGGTCTTCCGGTCTTTACTTTAAAGCGGCGTTAAACCCAACTCACTCAATCTTTTTGCAGGCTATTCATGGATGGTTTCGGGAGGAATTGTCATTTTGGAATATCAAGAAAATAATTTGCAGTTGTTTTCCGACGGGCAGTCTGAAATAAACACAAATGATGTATTGGTGACAAACATTTGTTTAACGTACAAAGGTGTATGTGAGATATTACCACCGACTAGAACTTGTATAGATCATATACGGATGTAATACAGTTTAGTGGACCCCAATTCTTCCCTAATGCACACGTATGCCCTAAAATTTATTGTTAAGGCACGAAGTCCCAAATACATAGGTCCGTACAGGCCGGTAATAGAGCCTTTGTGGTTGTTCACTTGTTAAAAGCACAATGTATCTAACGACATATTGAATGGAATAACTACTTGGTAAGAAAAAGGTAGGACCCAAAGTATTTCTGACTGACATGAAATAAGATAATCATACTATCTCACATTTCTCGCCCCTTCCTTTATTTCAGTGAAACATCATGCTTCGTATACAAGTTTAACATCTGTGTCTGTCAAAGCCAAATATTTCACGCCTAAACTGTCTTTCTCCTATCATAACGGTACACAAAAATGTTGTTAATCCTATTTCCGTTCAAACGATACCTTAATGTGTGTCTGGTGTGTGTTGGATCAAGTTTATTATCTGTCAAAGTGTCAGTTTTCACGCAAGCATATATGTGGGGAAACCTGGTTGCCTGGTTAATCCTAGAGATACATGTATAGAGATGTATGCAATATGGGTGGGTAACATCAACGGACAGATATTTCGCCAGATATACATACCGGGGATAAAGAAATTGAGCAAAACAATTTAGAACACTTTGGGGCAACATTTGCACACTCGCGTATGTACACACATTTTGTCATTCTCACAATCTCCACTTCGCGCAATATATGTTAACTTGGCTTCCGGTTGTCACAGCCAGTGTGTAATTGACCCATTTGAACGGCTTCCACCCGGCACAAAAGTTATTCCTGGTTAAGATGGTGGTGCCACAATACCTCATGCTTGTCATGAGAACCAAACAGTTTGGATCGGTTTGTCATGCTCTGGGATTTTAGTCATTTGACTACTTCACACAATACCTAATGCTTGTCATGAGAACCAATCAGTTTGGATCGGTTTGTCATGCTCTGTGATTTTAGTCATTTGACTACTTCACACAATACCTCATGCTTGTCATGAGAACCAATCAGTTTGGATCGATTTGTCATGCTCTGTGATTTTAGTCATTTGACTACCTCACACTTACGAATGTACTTTGTGTCGATATGGAGGATAGGTCAATGTATTTCACCGGAATTCTTTGTACAGAGTGTCTGGAGCTGATGATGGTGAGTTCGTATCCTAGTTTTGTATTGATTTCCATCCCTGTTGGGTTTTTTCAGCACCATACCCGTGCCCCTGGAGTGTACAATAATGCATGACATGCGTCAATGTGGCTTTTGTTCCAACATTACTCCTTCATTTACACACCGTGTTATACTGAAATACTATCAAAGCAGCGGATATTCTGATTCGTTTATATTGTACAGACAGCGGAACGCGTATCCCAGCAGGCTGGCTGATAGCTGATGATGACTGCCTTCAGAACTATAACATGGTAATTCCATCGTGGGTGTCAAAGAATTGTCTTTGTCTATATGAGATATGTTCAAGTTATCATCCAGGATAACCAATCATTCTGTGTGTTGGCGTGTGTGTGTTCTTATACATAGTCAATATTTGCCTGTCATTTGACTACCTCACTCTTCCGAATGTACTTTACAATTTGTGTGGATATTTCACCTGAATTCGTTGTACAGAGTGTCTTGATCTGATGATGCTGACTTCATATTGATTTCTATCCCTGTTTTTTTCAGCACCATACTCGTCTCCCTAGAGAGTTCAATAATGCATGACATGCGTCAATTTGTCCTTTTTGCACACATAACTCCTTCATTAATACACCGTGTTATACTGAAATACTGTCAATGCAGCAAAAGACAAAACACAATTTTACTGATCATTTTCATGTTGTAGAGACAGCGAAACTCGTATCTCAGTAGCTGATGATGACTGCTGATCCTTCAAGGCTGGGATGTGTCAGTAAGGTATGATGAGAATACCTGAAGACAGTTTTGATCACTCCTACATGTCCGGATATCTGATCGTTGAAAGATAATCATCTATGGAGAGAAGCAATAATTGCCTGGTATGATTTTCTACATTCTCAGACAGAATAATAACCATACCGTTTCTAGTTGGTGATTGCACCATTGGTTCCAGGTGTCTCCGAATTAGAACACGCTTGTACCAGCTATGTCTAGGAAGACCTTCACAAAACGGCTGTGATACTGATTTCACGCATATGGATCTGATGGCATATCGACTGGAAAGGATGACGTTTCGAACACAGATTCTTTTTAAATATATGTCCATGGCTCGCAGACCATTCATAATAACATTCCGTTTTTCCAATAATGATGTTTTATCATCCTGTGCACTAAATTAGCAAAGGTCGTTAGCTCTAGCCTATAAATGTTTTCATTTTATAACTGACACTTAATTATCTTTAGTGGGATCACACTAAAATCTGTTTTGGAAAACGACAGGAAGCACTTCAGTTCAAAGAAATCAAGTACACAATAGTGCACATGGAAAAATTACCGAAATTGTCACTTCACAACTTCTATATGCAGGTCTATTAAGTGAATGGTTTGTTTGAAGCAAGCATAGGTGAGCACCGGTTAAGTGAGTTATATATAAATACATTGATCTTCGGAACATCGTTAGATGATATTTGCAAGTTAGCAATGTTATGAACACTACTGATTTCAATGTTTCAGTGGTTGTGGAGAGGAATAAGAATTTGAAAGCAGGAAATGACTGTCTAAAGCTGATATAACATGGATGTGTTTCTTAATGGTCTCAGTAGATAAATATAAAACTGACCGTTGTTTACCTTCCATGAGCCATGATTAAACAAAACACATTGTAGTCACAGCATTGTTTTATTCTGGTACACATATACTTTATATCCGGAATAAAGAAGTATTCCCAATAGATGGGGTGCATTATTTGCAACTACCGAGTTTGTAGAGAATGTCTAACATAGCTCAACAAGGCTAAACAAGACCAAGGATTGTGATAGTCAGCAAAATATGAATACCGTTTTCTTGTGTCACTGTTGCCGCTAAGGATTTAGGGGAAATACGATTTTGCCTTATGCAAGATGCCATTTCAAGGGTTCTTTACTGAAACCTACTTTGTTAAAGAGATTGTCTGGTCCAGACTCGATTATTTACAGATAATATAGCTGGGATATTGGTGAGTGCGGCGTAAAACAACGAACCAAAAACAACAACAAAATACAAGAGGACCTAAAGCATTGCAGCATAGTCAGACAGAATTAACCAAGATTCCCCGCGTTTAACAAGGCTATGAATAAATCTACTGACGCGGAACATAGAGAAAAGACCTCGGCACCGGCACCGGCACAGACAAAAGCCTTGACCCCACAGAGGGTGAGAGTAGGTGCCCGTTATCACTGTAGTTGGACAACAGCAGCAATCAGTGTTCGCTCGATGAAGGCTTGCTTTTAATCTGTTATGAAGACTAACATATCGGCCAGTAAAAGCAGACTCTCGAACAAGTCAATAAAGCTGACCAGTGCAGTATAAGGGTGAATTTAATTATGACTGAAGGTGAGCTCCATTTTGGATTTGGAGATTTTAAAATGAAATGAGAGTAACTTAACCCGGACAATGTTTTAACCAATCGCCTGTCCCATTCTGTGATTTAGTCATGTTTCGTAATGTAGATAATCCATGCAATTTGTTCATTTTGATTTTAAAAGATGTAAAAATCTTTAGGGGAAATATATCTCCTTTCGCTAAAGTTCACCGGTTTATATTTTGTAAGAATATACTTTTGCACTTTGAGCGATTATTCTTCTTTAGCTATAGGCGTAGTATAGAGCTTTATCTCGCACTGACCTTGCAATGCTGAATATCGTATATTATTCAAGCTGTATCACCGATAGTGAGTGATTATCTCCCTTAAGCGCATAGTTTCATTGCGCACTACCTTTGCAATGTATAGGATGCTATTCAGGCAGCCAGCGAGAAAGGTTCCAGTGAGGAATTCAGGTCAAGCATGTAACGCGCACTAAATCTTTCACACTGCTATTGCAACTTATTGGTCAACACGGTTACATACTTCTAGGCTTCTATATAGGCTTCTATAGAATGAGTGAGTGAGTGAGTGAGTAGTTTTACGCCGCTTTTAGAAATATTCCAGCAATATCACGACGGGGGATACCAGAAATGGGCTTCACACATTGTACCCATGTCGGGAATCGAACCCGGGTCTTTGGCGTGACGAGCGAACGCTTTAACCACTAGGCTACCCGACCGCCCCTCTATAGAATGACTTTGTTCAATGAACAACACAAGTAAAACAATGGGTTTGATATGAGAAATTTGTAATTAGTTGTCTTCATAATCACATGTATGGTGCTTGCTGTGCACAGTTGAGCACAGTGTTGTTTCAAGTAGTTCACTGTATGTAATGTATGATTCATACTGTTTTATGCGGCGGTTTACGGTTCTGCATGGTTTATTGCTTTGACCTTTTTCTAAACTCCCGACAGAGATTTTACAACCGTATGTGTGCTTTGCTTCTGGATACATAGGAAATCAACAGGTTGGACTGGAGTTTGCAATTATTTTCCTTAAAAATAATATTCATATATTCACGATATTTGGGTTGAACATAATAATATCCTCCTAAACATACTTCAAATCTAAACCGGAAGTAGTCACAACACAAACCAAGTTAACCAAACAGAACCGTACACAAGAGTAATGAGTGAGGGAGTGAGTGAGATGGGTTTAACGCCACTTGGATAGTATTCAACTTATATCGAGGCGTGTCAGCCCGAAGTGATGCAGGTCTTAGACGTTCAACATTTTGGTGAAACCCACGGGCACGGGTATTAATGCTGACATTAACATAATCGGGGCGTACCGGGATTCGAACACACTGTCATAGGCTTCTGGCGTGCCCAGGGGACACAACTCTGCATAGAGAATACAGCGCCTTAGGCCAACCGCACCCCCATACACAACTGTAAACAAAGTATTGATGTTTTAGATGAGATATGTATTGCGTAACATTCCATGAAGAAAAAGCGGCAGTATAACACTACCATAAACTTCAAAATATGTGCACAATAAATGCAAAACACTCAGGTACATTCAAAATACAAAGGTGGTACATTACAACAGTATTATTCTAAAACAAGTGTATTATGATGGTATGAAAACACTATGATAATTGTGCAAAAGTATGGTTATGTTTAACATTCAAGGAATTTATATTTATGTTTATATTTGTAGATATGATAACCGATCTTGGACATTGTTTCTGTATGACAGTTGGTAAATATTATAAAGAAATGTTCCTTTTAACAGAGAGTACTAAGTTCTTGATCATGATTGAGGATTACTTATGACTCTCTTTCTTGGTTGTATTTCATACAAGACATAATCTTTTAAGACATAACATGCTTCACAGAGACGTTGTTCCAGTGGGGTTGGTGCTTTTGTATATCTACCAGTTTCAATGTTTAGTTTGTGATTACTTAAACTTAAAGTTTTGAGAAATGTGACCTATGAGCTTTGTTTTTACAATATGTAAGATAATTCTCAATATTTATAGATTGCTTGAATTAACTTGTTCTTAACTTTCTGATGGATAAATGTGAATCCCTTAATGAATGCGTGAACATAAAGATTGATGTTTGCTGCCAAAGCATGTTTAATTAACCCCCTTGGTCCCGCGGGACCATATATGGTCCCTCACTTTTCACACCCGCATAGTGCCAGGGGACCATATATGGTCCCGAGAAAATGCCCTTTTTTTAACTGTGAATTTTGATATTTAACACTGAGTGCGCAAAGTGAAAACTATATCCATCATCACCCCAATCATCTTAGCTTTAACATCGTGTAACTCATACTTTATACAATGCTACGGATTGCGAAATATGGCGAGATTAGTATAGTGGCTACCGCTCTTCTCGGCCTTTTTCTGCCATGTTTGAACACCAAGCGAATGACGGCGAATTATGATAATGCACCCATGTCACAAACACGTAAATATTTTCAGACAAAATCCTTGTTCATAAGAAAAAATATGACCTGAGTGGTCAGAAAGCCATATTTTTCCAACTGTATACTTATTCACGTAAATACCATTCTGTTCACTCCTTTATGAACAAGTTTATTTACACGTTTTGTATATTTTTATCGACTATCGGTAATGGCGGAATGGTCGGTACACATGAGAAAACGACAGTGTATATTTCCATTACATTTATGACGTTCATTGAAGGAATTTATAACCATCATCACCCTAATCATCTAAACGTTAATATCGTGTAACTCATATTTTATGTAGTGCTACGGATTGCGAAATATGGCGAGATTAGTAATGTGGTTATCGCGCTTCTCGATCTTTTTCTGCCATGGTGAACTTCATGCGAATGAAGGCATTTTTTTATTATGCACCCATGTCACATACACGTAACTATTATTATATCAGACAGCCAATTTGAAATCGAAATCTGATCGGACTGGTCAGAAAGATTTACTAGTCCCCACTTTACAGTTATTGGCGTAAGAGTACTAACGTTTAGTCGGCCACGGACGTTTTTTGTTCAAGTATTGCGTATGTTTATCGACTGTGTGTCGTGGCGATTTAGCACGGCGCTACATACCAACCGACAGTGCAGATTGTCTTTTTGTTTATGATGCTGATTTACAGAAAATATTCAAATCAAAGATATGGAAAGATAGCTATAATCGTTAATATTAAGTTGGTTAGTGTATATTTATGGGCAGGAGGTTCATGATCAAAACCTAAACATTGAATGGCCAAGCCCAAGTGATCGACAGGGCACGTTCGCTTCATATCTGTGCCGCGATTTCTTGTTTACCGGTTGTCCTACATACTCGCCCGTTCAGACAAATAACTGCTACTTTTTTCATATGAAATGACTAAGAGTCATGTGTGATTGCTCAAAGTACCTGACCGTGTGAGTGACTTGCCCTAACTGTTTCACTTTTTGTCGCAAATGGAGATTTCAAAAGTGTGGCCACGACATCTAACGTGAGTCGACGCCATATTGTAAACAAATTGTGTCAAGGTCGGTTCCACATGTGGTAGCTCGGCCCCCGTTTCTGTCGATGGTACACGCGATACAAACATAATGCAATTACTGAAAACATCAACATAACTTGTACAATGATGACATCAATACCTTTTTGTATTTGGATTAACCGCTTATGGATACGCTGTGCTGTTAAGTTCGATTTGGATTTGTTTTTCCTTTCATTGAAACTGTGATAATGGCGCTGTGATTGGTTTGCTGAAATAGTATTTTCAATGAGTCTAATGTACATGGTACATGCTGTGATTGTAGAAGATAATTCATAACCAATTGTGTATGCATATATATCATCAAATACACATTACTAATCTCTTCAGAAAATGGAATATATTATAGCTCGTTTTCAAACATTCTGCCATGGATATTAGATCAAAAATTAATATTAGATTTACAAATTATTTATGTACACTGTACTCTCGATTAACGTATGATAATCTATTGCGAGTCTTCAACTCTTATTTGATATGTCATCTGAAATGTCAGCAATGAGTAAAATTAATTTTATTTCGTTACAATCTGCAATTTTATTCAAATAGGCTAATAGACGGTCGGTGATTTCCGGCCGCTGTGACGTCTGGACAGGTGCGCGTGATTTGACCTCGCGTTTTGCATTGTGACGTGGATGACGTCACATGAAACAGCTGATCTAATGTTGTGGTAGTATAATGGATACACGTGGTTTCATTTTCCCCAAAACAATATTTTCTTTGACTGAACTAGAAAGCATATCTAGTACATCACGATTAGAAAATGTCTAAGGCGACCGACGAGTGAATGAGACCGCTTATCATTTGACTAACAGTGTTAAAATATTTGGCGCAGTTTTCTAATTTTGATATGTTGACATGTGCTTTCCATATCTGTTTGATGGCTTGATATTCCAAAAAAATAATGTGCATTTAGTTGAGCACAGTGAGAAAGCTGTCAAAATGGATCCAACATTAAAAAACCTAGATTTTTTAATATTTTAGCTTCATCCATTGGAATCTCGAATGGTTCAATTTATAACATAAACAGTAAAAGTAATTAGATCTACTCACAATATATAGATAATCAATTTCTGAAAGACAAAACGTTTTCAGTGTAAAGGTGATTTCGTTTTGATGTTTTATATAGTTATATTTATGTCTTTTTTTCACTCTGCATTATCTAAATTACCAAATACTTCGACCAGTGACATAGTAGTAATTAGATTCTACTTTGTTTTGTATCCTAAGTATGAAATAGATTTTTTTTTAAATAAATATTTGTCTAAGAGCAAAATCAATGCATTCTTGTGGTTTTGTTCTCCACCATTTTAATTTGTATACCTTCCCTCCAAGCTGTAGTTTAGCTAGGCCAAAATTAAGAAAAAAAGGAAAGACATAATAAACCATTTTTATGTAAGATTTTGCTTGTTAAATTTTCGGAGTTCAATACCAAGAATATATTTTTCCTTTTATGACAAATAATTCCATTACTTTCATTGACCTACGATCATTATCTATTTCAAACTTTTCCTTTAGTAGAATGGGATGGAATGGGAAACTAGCGGAATTAAACTATCACGTATGTCCTTAAATGTACATGTACATACCTAGCTAGGTGTAAATACACTTCTAAAGTCGTATTTATAAATCAAATGAATAAATGAACGAAAAAGTGGTACATTGTGTATTTCATGGACTGGCCATACAAGTATATTTAGAGCAAAGATCTAAGTTAGGCAGCCAAGTGCGAAATACGAGCTGATACGAGGATGTATGTTTTCTGGTGGTCATAGTGAAACAATGATATATGGCGCCCGAGTTGCGAGTGATCGAAAATAGGTTTGTTGAATAGATTTGCTGCCCATGAAAACGTTTCAACAATTTTGATTGAATCTACATGTACTTACTCTTGGGTGGTATTACGTTAGTATAATCTTGTTAATTATTAAGAAATAACAATGATGCCCGATATTGAGCGATGTCAATTTGAGTATTGTTAGGGCTGTTTAGCGATCTTTCAAATTTTGTCCTTTGAAAATGTACGATGTCAATTACCCGGAAGTTGTTGTTATCACTAATAAAAGTGCACGATCATTGAAACATGCATGGACGGAACCGAGATTTCTTCACGATATACATTCCAAACCGTCATTCGTTTTGTGACATAATCTTTGAAACAGTCTGCGTATGAATTAATCACGATCACTTCCGTCAATTTTGTTTGGACGTCAAAACAGGCACAATTTCATGGGGATTTTTTATCGGTAAATATAACTCACGGAAAATTATCAGTGAATGTGTACTTCAACATAAATATCATATGTCTATCACTGTTAGGACATGTACTTGCCAATGATATGAATTATTGGACATTTAGATTTCAAACAAGGGCGCTTACTTGACCTTGCTTGCCATATTCGGGTGCGTCCATATTACGATTAATGTGGAAAAGTAGGAAACTTATAATACCAGCACATTTATCGATGGCTGGGCAGTGCATAGATCTTTTTGATTTGGTGACTTTAGATACTGTTGGAAAGACAATCAACTCGAGTTGCATGTTATACAGTTTGGTTACACTGTGTGAAGAAATAAAGACGTTGCAACACTTTTGATACAATGTATACGTTTTTGTAACCGCGACGTCAGCACAGTGCGGCACTGAGCGGTTTGCAGGCTGACTGACGTCCAGGCACCATGAGGGTTAAGAATGACATTTCTTGTGTTATCTATATAGGACTTGTAATCAATTATTTCATATATTACTGGTACTAATAGTGAGTATATACCAAGTTCTGCCTGGCAGGCCCAGTTATGTGTATTCTTGCCTTGGTTTCCCTTGTGCTGACCATTTAAAGACACTGTTTCTTTTATTGTGATTTAGATAACTACATTAATAACAACAAATTTGTACTTTACACCAATCCTCTCTTCCCATTGCTTACACTTCCTTCCTCTGCATGTGGCATTATATGGCGGGAAACAATTGATGCTCTGCAGCAATCTATACTTGGGAAGAATAACACAACGGCTCTCTTACTGATCATTTTAGCTGCCAGTGCTTCTTCCAGAATTCGCTTAGCCTTATTTCCGCATGTAACATTAGACGCTTGGTATCCCAATCTTGAAACAGAATCCTTTACCGTGATCTTTAACTTGGACTGCAAACTTCATCTTGAAATTAAAATTTCGAGCATTATTTAAATGTCGGTGACAATATATTGGTTACTGACCCATTGTTAATCAGAATAAAAATACGGTTGCAGTCATATAACCCTTGATTCCTCTTTTAAATCTCTTAACTTTTCAATAAAAATTATTTACATTTTCGTAACTGGTTTTGTTTGAACACACTAATTCTGCTAACATATCAGTTCGTAGATATTTCAGGGTCATTGAAATGTCAAATATGAGTTTATGTGTTCAAACATAGAGTGTATTTATTAATTTGATCAAGTTTCATAAATTTCAGTCATCGATATCCTACCATTATTTCAGTTCATTCAACAATCGATTATTATCCCAGTATGTCTGTATAAGATTGTGTATTAACCTATTTAAGATCAATATTATTATGAGTGTCAGTGAGATAGTTGAAGAGTTAAATGATCGTAAAACAGGGAAAACTAAAATATTCAGTAAACCAAGACGGCCGGAAACCTTTTTTGAAAACAATTCAAGATCTAACACCTCCCGTGCAACTCTTCACAGCATACTCTTTAAATGGAGCACATCGTCCATATTTGAAAGTGAGAATGGTTGGGTAGCTTAGTAGTAGGCTCATGAAGGCGAATGCCCATGTTTGATTCACCACATGGGCTCAGTGTGCGAAGGCCATATCTGGTGTTTCCCCTCCTGGTATTGCTGTAATATTGCCAACACCGTCTTTGAAACCTTCTCACTCAAAGTAATAATAAATCTATAATCCATCTAATGGCTATCCTTAAAAATGTACGTATGTATTCATTCTTTCTCAGAGAGGGCCACGTTTATTAACGTTCTTTTTGTCAAAGATGCACATAGCTGCAACGTGTGCATACTTCTAATAACGATATTTGGGCTGGTTAGCAACACGATCAAAGGGATGCTGAGTTTAAAATTATCACTAATTAAATTGATCTTCATGCTTGAAATAAAAAAATAAAATTTTAAAATGATCTTCATGCTTTCAAACTAAACAGAAAATCAGTACATTTATCGACGTATAGTGAACGATTTCTTTTCATTTATAATTAATCGCTGACGAATCTTGCGGTCACTGTCAATTTAACGAAAATCATGCACGATCCCATGAAACATGAAGTGTTTCCACTTTACTGATAAAACGCACAGCCTAGGGGGCTGTAACGCCACCAGCTCTGTCGTTTGAGTCAACAAATGGAAGCAGATACACTCTGGAACTGGAAGACATATCAAGATATCAAATTCAATACCATGTGACAGGATAAAGGTCATTCGGTTTTCATTGAAAACGGTGTTTTTAATTCAAATGATGAAAATGAATTTATCTGGCCATGTGATACTTTAAAGTCCATGCAAACATTCCGTTAGCTCTTGGCATACACACATGAGTTCAACAAGCATTAGTGATTGTGCACATGCCGCATTGCGAATTCGCAACAATAATGTAACGGGTTATGAACAAATTCATATATATTAGTTATAGAAGAACAATAATGTAGCCATTTAAAAAAACCAACATGTGTTACAACGGTTATGTAACCATTATAGAAGCATAATAATATCCACCTTACAATGATAAATCATAATTATGAAAGCATACCCATACCAAATTTCGAACAATAATGCAACCAAACCCAAATAAGAATTTACAAGTGATGTAACCATCATGGGGGTAAGGAAATATCCAAATTACAAAGGTAATGTAATAATTATCGAAGCATAACAGTATTTAGGTTACAATGATAATGCAACCATTATGAAAATGCAATAGTATTCAAATTACTACGATAAAGTAACCATTATGAAAGTATGAAACCAGTAATGTAACCAGTATGGAAGCATAATAATATATGAGTTACAATGATAATGTATTCATTATGAAAATGTAATAATAACCAAGTTACAACGGCAATGTATACGCAATCATTTTGAGAGTATTAACATATCCAAGTTACAAAAGTAATGTTACCATGAAGGAAGAGTACTACTTTACAAGTTACAACGGTTAAGTAAACAATATAGGAGTATGAAAAAAACACAAAATGGTCGTTCATAATATCATATAAAACAATTTATACGCCCTCGCTGGGACAAACAATTGTTTCATCACCCATTACATTGAAGGTAATGGAAAAACGACTGTAAAAGAATTGGCAGCAGTGACGTTTTCCCATCTGTTGCCGACAGATTATATGTGGGTATGTTTCTCATGGGACACAGCTGCAGCTCTAGACAGGTGTAACATGTCCAATGTCTAGACGGATATGTTTATACCGCCACAAACCGGCCACTTATTGGACTCCTGAGCATCTCAATCTGTTGCCAATGCAAAGATGGTAGATATTAGTCTGTCATACAATCAGATATTGGTGAACATGCAGTTTTCCTTTCGGGGATATACACAGTTGCTACTTACTTGTGTCGGAATTACGTTGTGGTGTGTGACATGCAATGAATTACAAATTTGTATCATCAATTGTTACACTGATGGTGACCATACTTATTAATGATAGTGGTAGTTAAACACTGGATTCATTCATTCATTCATTCATTCATTCATTCATTCATTCATTCATTCTTTCATTCATGACATTTTCGGATTGCATACATATATGTCTGTGTTGTGTCAGTAACTAAGCAGTGCCACTGCACATAAAACAAGCAAATTGACTCGCAGTTGCTTATTGACGGCCAGTCTAAAGTAAACCAAGGTCCAAATGATGGATTGGTAACAAACATCTGTTAACTGTAAACAGATGCATGAAAGGTATGACCTCCGAACAGAACTGTGTCCAGAGTATATTCCAATGTTTTAAGTAAAAATTAAGAAATACAGTTTGGTGGATCCGTTAGACTTTTCTAATGCAAACGTTTGTCCTGACCTTTTATTGTTAAGCACGAAGTCCCAAACACAAAGGTCCGTCCAGGTTGGTAACAGATCTGTTATCGTTGTGCGCTTGTTAAGAGCACAGTGTACATGTATCTAGCGACATATCAACTGGAGTAACAGTACTACTTGGTATGAAACAGGTTAGACCCCAAATGCTTTTGACTGGCATGAAATAAGATAATCATACTGTCGCACATTACACTCCCTTTTCTTTTATTTCAGTGAAACATCATGCATTTGTGTACAAGTTTAACATCTGTGTCTGTTAAAGGCACACACCTTTTCACACCTAAACTGTCTTTCTCCTATCATAACGGTACACAAAAATGTTGTTAATCCTATTCCCGTTCAAATGAAACCTTAATGTGTGTCTGGTGTGTATTGGATCAAGTTTATTATCTGTCAAAGTGTCAGTTTTCACGCAAGCATATATGTGGGGAAACCTGGTTGCCTGGTTAATCCTAGAGCTATAGAGATGTATGCAATATAGGTGGGTGAGAGAAACAATTTAGAACACTTTGGGGAAACTTTTGCACACTCGCGTATGTATTCACATTCACAATCTCCACTTCGCGCAATATATGGTAACTTGGCTTCCAGTTGTCATAGCCAGTGTGTAATTGACATATTTGAACGGCTTCAACCTTGCATGAAGTTATTCCTGGTTAAGATGATGCTTTTGGTTTAAGAAGATATTGTCTGCAAAGGCAACAACATAGGCCAATGTTGTGCAAGTTGGTGAATGTATGTTAAGTTGTCATAGCCAGTTTGTAACTGACATACTTGAACTGTTTCTGTCTTGTTTCAACCATGCATGAACGTAATTATGGTTAATAATGGTTAATGCATGGTTAAGACGATACTTTTGGTTTAACATATTGTCTGCAAGAGCAAAAGCTAAAGGCTAATCGAATGGAACTGCACCATGTGGAATCAATGGCGAATGTCATTCTGTTTTAGTGTACTATGGCGTTAGGATTACAATATTTCCCTCGCTCATGTTTCCGAAAATATAATACAAACTATAACATATTAATTCCATCGTGGGTGTCAAAGAATTGTCTTTGTCTATATAAGATATGTTCAAGTTATCAGCCAGGATAACCAATCATTCCGTGTGATGGCGTGTGTGTGTACTTGTACATAGTCAATATTTGCCTGTCATTTGACTACCCCACTCTTCCGAATGTACTTTACAATTTGTGTGGATATTTTACCTGGATTCGTTGTACAGAGTGTCTTGATCTGATGATGCTGACTTCATATTGATTTCTATCCCTGGTTTTTCAGCACCATACTCGTCTCCCTAGAGAGTTCAATAATGCATGACATGCGTCAATTTGTCCTTTTTGCACACATAACTCCTTCATTAATACACCGTGTTATACTGAAATACTGTCAATGCAGCAAAAAACAAAACACAATTTTACTGATCATTTTCATGTTGCAGAGACAGCGGGACTCGTATCTCAGTAGGCTGGCTAAAGCTGATGATGACTACCAATCCTTCAAGGCTGGGATGTGTCAGTAAGGTATGATGAGAAAACCTGAAGACAGTTTTGATCACTCCTACATGTCCGGATATCTGATCGTTGAAAGATAATCATATATGGAGAGAAGCAATAATTATGTAGCATGCTTTTCTACATTCTCAGACAGAATAAAAACCATACCGTTTCTAGTTGGTGATGGCACAATTGGTTCCAGGCGTCTTCGAATTAGAACACGCTTGTACCAGCTATGTCTAGGAAGACCTTCACAAAACGGCTAATGGACACGCATATGGATCTGATGGCATATCGACTGGAAAGGATGACGTTTCGAACACAGATTATTTTTAAATATATGTCCATGGCTCACAGAACTTTCACAATGACATTCCGTTATTCCAATAATGAGGTTTTATCATCTTTTGCACTAATTAAATAAAGGTCGTACCAAAAGCTATTTGGAAAACGACAGGTAAGCATTTTAGTTGACAGAAATCAAGTGCACAATAGTGCACAGGGCAGAAACTTCACTATCACTTCACAACGTCCAAATGCCGGTTTGTTAAGTGAATGGTGTATTTGAAACCAACAAAGGCGAACGCCGGGCTATGCAGCTATATATAAACATATTTACCTTCGGATCATGGTTGGATGATATTTGCAAGCTAACAATCTTATGAACTCTATCAATGTTCTGGTGGTTTGGGAGAGGAATCATCATTTGAAAGCAGGACATAACTTTCTAAAGCTGGTGTGATCAAATATAACATGGCTCTTTTCTTAAATGGTCTCGGGAAACAGGTGGCCTAGTCGTCTAAGGCACCGCGATTCGCTGTGCAGACTTGCGTCCCTTTGGCACGGCAGCAACCTATGTTTATGGGTTCGAATCTCGGTTCGCCCCGATTATGTTTCTAGGTTTGTCAGCACCATATCAGTGCTCGTGGGTTTTACCGATGTGGTAAAGGCCTGAGACCTGCATCACTTCGGGCTTTCCTCCCACATTTAGCTGACGCGCCTTGATATAACTGGAATACTGTTAAAAGCGGCGTTAAACCCAACTCACTCACTCACTCACTCACTTAAAAGGTCTCAGCAGAACAATATAGAAGCTGTTTACCTATAGGAACCATAATAAAGTTAAACACATTTTGCTCGGAGCATTGTTGTGAAACATTTGTATTAAAACAAATTGGGGGTAAGACATTTAACCAAGAAGTTGGCAACCACCAGTTGCGCTCCCCTTCTTGTTGATCTGTTTCTTTTTGCATGTGAATCAGAAATTCTGCTTGGATTGGCAAAGTCAAAACAAGGTAGTTTGGCCAAGAAGTTTAACTTAAGCTTCTTATCGATTATATGACATCGTTCAATCACTATAAAATAGCCAATTCGCTTCCACCGATTTACCTATGCATAAAGATTCAGAGTGACAAAACGCTCTCGAAAGGCATGACAAGAGGGATGACTTCAAATTTCCAATATCAACTTTTCCTATATAGAATAAGCTCACCTTTTCGAACCCCTGGTGTCATCACTATTTCATAGTGATTAATAAACACATGTTCACGATATACTAGTAGTCGGAATCGTACAATCAACTCGTTTTTGACAGATATATTCCATGAATATGGAAAGGGTTTTGTCGCTTTTGTTATAATTGTTTTTATTATGTCACACGATATATTTTTTCCGGGCTAAAGAAGTATTGCCAGTAGATGGGAGGCATTATTTGCAACTACCGGGTATGTAGAGAAAGTCTAACATAGCTGAACAAGGCCACAGAAATGGGATAGTCAACAAGATATAAATATATCAACGTTGTTATCAGTAAGATCGCTGAGCATTAGGGGGAAATACGATATTTGTTATGCAAGGTGCCATCTGAAAGGCTATTTTAAATAAATACATCTGTTGTTAAAAATGATCCACTTCTACTGTGATGTCAATACCACAGTTAAACTACACTTATCTGTTCCGATAAAAGTGTCGTAGAAGCCATTCTTATATATCACTGTACACAAAGGGACCCGAAAGCATTGCAGCATAGTCAGACAGAATTAACAGACAGAGTTCCCCTCGTTTAACATCGCTATGAATGAATCTACTGACGCAGAACATACGGAAAAGACCTCGGCACCGACACAGACGAAAGCCTTGACCCCACAGACCGTGAGTGTAGGGTCCGTTATCACTGTAGTTGGGTAACAACAGTAATCAGTAAGTGCTCGGCGAAGGCTTGCTTTTAATCTGTTATAAAGACCGACATGGCAGCCAGTGAAAGCAGACTCACTAACTAGTCAATTTGGCTCTGACCAATGCTTCTTCCAGAATCGCTTAGCCTTATTTCCGCATGTAAACATTAGACGCTCGGTACTTCAACCTTGGAACAGAATACTTGACCGTGATCTTTAACTAGGACTGCAAGCGCCTAATTGAAATTATTTTTGAGCATTATTCGAATGCCGGGGATAATATATAGGCTATGAGCCCATGTTTCCTTTGCTTAATCAGAATGAAATTAATCGGAATAAAAGTATGATTGCAGTCATTACCCGTGTTTCCTCTTTTAAATCTATTAATCTTGAATCAAAATTATTTACATATGCGAGACCTGGTTTGCATTAACATAAATTCTCTTGACATGTCATTTCGAACATATTCAGTAAACCCACTGACAATTCCAGATGGTCGAAATCTTTTTTGAAAACAATTCAAGATCTAACACCTCCCGTGCATATGTATACGACAGCTACGCGATAAATCGCAAAGAACAATGAAGTAAGAAGGGTGTTTTATTTCACGAAAAAACATTGTTCTATAAATGACGTAATATCGTGGGATTCGAAATGCGCTCGCAACTTGATGACGTCATATATTGGACGACGTTCATTTGAGAGGGATGTGCCTAGTACGTTGTTCCCCGTAGATATAGCTGGGCTGCGCAGATGAACGCAGTGACTGAACGATAGCATCCCAAGGTGGGAGAGATATGACAACTGGTATTAGGAGAAAAGGTAAAGATAATTGACGTGAGGATTGTGAGAACATGTGGGAAATACCAAACTTAACCCGCCTGTTCGTAAAATGAACTTATCCGACATTTTCGAGGTCGGATCGTTCTTTATCGTACAATAAGCATTGCCGGAAGAATAAACCATTTTATATATATTTATACATACTCTCACACCTGCTGCCATCACATATTATATATACATGTAGGATCGAGTGAAAGTGATACGTTTAGTGTTAGCGGAATGATTCTGCCATGAAACTTAAGAACACGGGGATGACCAAGGATCATAATCAGGGCGAATCTTAGATTCGAGTCCGCCATTATAGGATCCTGGCACAAAGGGACGCAACTCTTCACAGCAAAAATAATCTCTATATAAAGCACATCGTTCATATTTGAAAGTGATAATAAGAATGGTTGGGTAGTTGAGTGGTTGGCTCATGAAGACGAATCCCCGTGTTTGATTCCTCAATGTGTGAAGGCCATATCTGGTGTCTCCAACCCCCGGTATTGCTGTAATATTACCAACAGCGTCTTTGAAACCTCACTCGAAGTAATAATCAGTACATTTATCGACGTATGGTGAACGGTTTCTTTTCATTTATAAGTGATCGCTGACGGATCTTGTGTTCACTTTCCATATTACGAAAATGATGCACGATCCCATGACTCATGAAGTTTTTCCGCTTTACTGATAAAACGCACAGCCTACTGAGCTTTAACGCTGCCAGAAGGCTCAACAAATGGAAGTAGATACACTCTTGAAACGGAAGACATATCAAGCTGTTTTATTCAATACCATGTGACAGGATAAAGGTCGTTAGGTTTTCATTGAAATGGTGTTTTGTATTCAAAGAATGAAAATGAATTTATCTGGCTATGGGATACTTTAATGCCCATGCAAACACTCCTTTAGCTCTTGGCATACACAAAATGAGGGTTTTTTTCTGGAGTTCAACAAGCTTTAGTGATTGTGCAAATGAAGCATTGCGAATTCACAACAATAATGTTACTGGTTATGAAAAAATCTATAAAATAACTATTATGTAAAAAAATTTAACAGGGACACCAAAATATATGTTACAACGGTTATGTAACCATTATGGAGTGAGTGAGTGGGTTGGGTTTAACGCCGCTTTTAACAGTATTCCAGTTATATCGCGGCGTGTCAGTTTAATGTGGGAGGAAAGCCCGAAGTGATGCAGGTCTCAGACGTTTACCACTTCGATGAAACCCACGAGCACGGGTATGGTGCTGACAAACCTAGAAACATAATTGGGGCGAACCGGGATTCGAACCCACAATCATAGGTTTCTGGCGTGCCCAAGGGACGCATCTCTGCACAGCGAATCGCGGCGCCTTAGACGACTGGGCCAACCGTGCCCCCTAACCATTACGGAAGCATAATAATATTCATCTTACAATGATAAATTAATAGTTATGGAAGCATAAACATGCCAAATTTCGAACAATAATGCAACCAAAACCCAAGAATAAAAGTATACAAGTTACAAAAGTGATTTAACCGTCATGGAAGTAAGGAAATATCCAAGTAACAAAGTAAATGTAACCATGATCAAAGCATAACAATATTTAAGTTAAATGATAATGTAACAATTATTAAATGCTATATTATCCAAATTACAATTATAAAGTAACCATCAGTATAAGATTAATAATGTTACAACGGTAATGTCCCTAATATCGAATATACACGTTACAATAGTGATGTAACCATCATGAGAGTAAGGACATATCCAAGTTACAAAGGTAATGTAACCATTATCGAAGCATAACAGTATTTAAGTTACAATAATAATGCAACCATTATGAAAATGCAATATTATTTTAAATTACAATGATAAGTAACCATTATGACAGTATGAAAATGACATTGTTACAATTGTGAAGTTACAATATTGACGAATAACGATATACAAGTTACAACAGTGATGTAACCATCAGATGGTTATGGAAATATCCAAGGTAGAAAGGTAACGTAACCAGTATGGAAGCATAATAATAGTTAAGTTGCAATGAGAATGTATCCATTATAGAAATGTAATAATAATCAACTTACAATGGTAATGTATACACAATCATTATGAGAGTACGAAAAAGTTACAACAACAATGTTACCATGAAGACAGAATATTAATAATTGATAATAAAGGAAGATTACTATTTCACAAGTTACAAAGGTTAAGTAAACATTATAGGAGAATGAAAACAACCAAGTTACAATGATAACATAACTATCATGGAAGTATAACACGAATCAAGTTACAATTATGTTGTAACAATGAATAAAGTAGCATAATGCCACGTTACATAGGTTATTGAACGATTTTAGGAATATGTATGTCTCTACGTTACAAAGGTAGTAAAACAATATCCACTTTACAAAGATAATGACTCAAAGTATCTTTTTACATATTTATCCATCAATTAAGCATTTTTGTTTACATTTAACCGTCTGTGATTGTCCACCTAGATTGTAGTGTAAAACAGTTGTAACTATACAATAGTTGGGAAATACATGAATTGTAGACGATGCAGTGCATGGAGTCTTAAAACACAAAATGGTCGTTCATAACAGAATATACAACACTTCATACGCCTTCGCTTTGACAAACAATTGTTACATAACCCATGACATTGAAGGTAATGGAAAAAAGACTTCCAGGGATAGGCACCAGTGACGTTTTCCCATCTCCTTCGGACAAATTACATATGGTTATGTTTCTCATGGAACACAGCTGCAGCTCTAGACAGGTGTAAGATGTCGAATGTCTAGACGGAGATGTTTATACCGCCAATAAGCGGACACTTATTAGACTCCAGAACATCTCAATCTGTAGCCAATGCGAAGATGATTGGCATTAGTCTGTCATACAATCAGGTATTGGTAAACATGCATTTTATCTTTCGGGGATATACACAGCTGTTTCGACTTACTTGTGTTGGAATTACGTTGTTGTGTGTGGCATGCAATGACCTACATGTAGAAAAATTATTGCCAATGCACTGGTTTCAAACTAAGAACAGCTTGATGACTTTTCGTCAACAGGGTTTAACTCTTTTGTTCTAAACACTGGTAACATGGTGTACAACAACCCATAATATCCAAAATAAGAAAGGCGTATGTGTGTTAAGTAAAAATCTGAAGTGCAAACAAGGCACCCAGTATCATAAATAATAATGACAAAACACTTTCCATATTCAAGAGATTTCTGCCTAATGCAGAGACGATTATACAATTCCGACTATATCATGAGAATGTCTTTATGAATCATTGGTGATCCCTATCACTATCACTATCACTATCAAATAGTGATGATAACAACCGTGGACTAGTCAATGTTATGGTACCCTTAATCCACATTTAGCTAAAAGAGGGGCAAAGGGAAACTTATGGGCAAAGGGAAACTGAGGGGCAAAGGGAAACTGAGGGGCAAAGGGAAACGGGCAGAGTTTGTTTTTTATGTGATTCAAAATTGAAAGAACTATTCTTAAGTTGGTATTTGTCTATTTTACCATCACTCATTCGTGCAACAGTTTGTAAAAAGTAATTTCTGGCTGGCTAATTTTGTGTAAAAAGAAATTGGTTCAATACAGAATTGGGGTTAGAAATTAATTTGCAATCACACGACCCCGATCAGGTTTAAAATGGCGCTATTTATTTATAGAAATAAGATGTCTAAGATTCCTATCAGCAGTTGTGTGTTATTTCTTTTTTGAAAATTTTAAATCAAATTGTATTCTTTGAGTGCTGACAAAGCGCAGTACAGTTAATTTTTTAATATATTATCGTTTACATGAGATATTTTTATTTGAAAATGAAACACATGATAAAATCAACTTAGAGGTATAGATTCTTTTGCTCCTCCGTGTGTATCAATGTCGGTTTATTTTGAATGATTCGCAGCATCAAGTTGATGTGATGAAGTCGATTGATTCGCAGCATCAAGTTGATGTGCTGAAGTCGACAGTGAAGTAAAAGTACAAGTGAAGAATTGAACAGCATGAACCCCCAAGAATCAGTGTATTTCTGGAAGTAATGAAAACAAAGTAAGCTGTGTGGAAGAGTACGCTAAAGTTGCAAGAAATTATTAAAATGATCATTTCGCGGAAACGTGTTTTTATGGCGTGATATAAAAGTCCCGATGTCATATTTTAGATTCATGCTCACGATATTTATCGAAATATAATTTCCGTTGACTATGGTTGCATCATTTTGTTTCAGTGTCCTTTCCTTTCTGCATGTATACGATATACCTCAGAAAATATGTTATTGCTCCTCCCTGCATTTGTCAGAGGTGGAACAGTCGATTGAGTAAAGCTTATATCCTTTGGAGAAGTATATGACTACTGGCGTATTGTGCTGAGCAATAAACTCGAGAAACAGACAAGAAAGTAAGACAGCCGCGAAAGGATTCGCTCAGCGCGCCGGTTCACACCCATGTCCACTTGAGATAGCATTTCGCTCCACTGACTTACATTTGAAGCCTTTATGATGAGCTGCCCTGATCTATAATGGTTAACGTCCGTTCAGACCAGCAACAGACCCTTTGAGGTTGTCCACTTGTTACAAGCACAATGTATCTCATGGTATATCGACCGGAATAACTACATTGTACTTAGTACACAACAAGTTGGACCCCAAACTATTTTTGACGGCACTAAAGTAAGGTAGTCTGCCTGTCCAACATGATACACCCTGCTTTTGTTTCATTGAAATTCGTCAATAGAAACTTCTTGTATAAGTTAAACAAGGCATTGTCTTTCTGAGGTTTTACATACATACACTGTCTTTCTCCTGTCATGATGGTAAAACAAGTTAATCCTAATTCCTTCCAAACAGAAGATCCATATTTTTCAGATGTGAGCTGGATCAAGTGTATTATCTGTCAAAGTGTGTCAGTATTCACGCAGGTACATTGTATATATGTGGGGACATTTATCTCTGATACCTGGTTTAAAATAACTCATTCATTGAGTTGTAAAGATGTATGAAAGGTGTTTGATATGACTCATGCATTGCCTTGGGACATCGGAAAACATACGAAACCAAAATGACTCAGAAACGTTTATACGCAATTTTAGTCACTTACCTATGTCTTAACATTTTGCAATTCTCACAATCTCTGACTTATCATTTACAATAGGGTAAAGCATATTTGGTTTCCACATATATCGGAACTCAATGAAGCAATTGAGGTTACTTGACTGACTTGTTTCAAACACGCATGCAAATTATTCCTGGATTAATCGCATTGTCTGTAAGAACAACAACATTTGACCTTTAGCTTAATAAAAATGCACCATTTGGAATGAAATGAGGTGTGTCGCGCTTTGTAATTGACAATAGCGCCAGATATCCTTTCTTTCCCTCCCTCTGTTTCAGAAGATAATAATGAAATATGACAGTAACGCATTAACCATAAGGGTCTAAGTTTTGATTTATGTATGGGGTATAATCAATTTATTTACAAAGTACCTTGTTTCATCCATGCACAATTTACAAAAAGCATAATCCGTGGGGATTCCGGGTGAGAATGTAGGTCTCACCATATAATTGGGAATTTGCTGAGTTCGCCGTTAAACAACAAACAAACATAATAAAAAGTGTCTTTGTATTATGAACCACTCAACATCAATGGCCGAAAAGCACTTCATATTCCAAAGCCACGACAACAGAAACTTCTAAAAACGAGTGATTTGATTTCTATCGACTTCCTGTGCTCCCCTGTGCATACATGTTTTTTATCTTATAATATAAAATACAGTTTCATCGCCACAGTTTTTTTTCTTAGGTTATGTATCAGCGTATGTCTGCGATAAACATATCAGTGTTCCCATCACATGGTGTGTATTGTTTTCCAGTTAATACATAAGTAGAAAATGGCATCTTAGCTGAACAATCGCATGGGAATGGGTTAAATCTTAACACTATACGCATGTGTTCTACCAGCTAGACTTATAACGGTTCAGACAAAAATGCTGGGGCTGTAGGGTAGCCTATAGGTTAAAGCGTTGGCTCGTCACGCCGAAGAGCCGGCTTCGAATCCTTACATGGGTACAATGTGTGAAGCCAATTTACCGGTGTGCCCCGTCGTGGTATTGATGGGATATTGCTAATAGAGGTGTAAAATCATTCTCACTCACCCACTCAGAAAGAAATACTGTATAAAGCACCTGGAAATGTTATCTACCTAATCATCTGTTCCACCCACTTCCATTACTACACGTTTCTGACAAATGGCAACAATGAGCTTCGATTCCAATAATTGTGTCGTAGAAGCCATTGTACATCACAACAGACGATTATGACCAGAGATCACTGCGGCATAGTCAGACAGAATTAACACAGTTTCCCAGACAGACTGTGGATAGGAAAGAATCTGCTGATTTGGAACAGAAGGCTGTATGCCCACCACTACCACTGATTATACTTATTACCCTACCGACCAGAGAGAACTCAAAACGTCAGACTTGATTATCTGCCGAAAGACAGATTCCACTTGTCGTAACAGGCAAAATAGTGATGAAAAATATATAAATGGGTCACTGGAAATCAGTTATAACACCAGGTGTTCGCGAATAGGGTAAACTAAGCATGTCCTGCTCTACCGGTAGCACCCACCAGTCACACTCTTTTCTTGAAAATGTAATGGTTCGTTTGTTGCCGCAACCAGCAATACTCCTTCCATACAACGGTAGCTTGTGACAAATCGAGTCTGGGGCACACAATCCAGTGATCAGTATTCCTAGCAATAATCAGTGGCGTCGAAGAGCGACGTCAAACGTCAATCAAGTCACCAAGGAGGTGTGTCTCATCACTGTAGTCAAGAATGAGTAGTCGTTAGCGCTAGCACCCGTTGTAAAGACTGACATAGACACCATTACATCTAAAATGGATAGAATTTATCTATCATTAAACTGCCCGCATGCTATCAGAAATGAGCGGGCCACTGTAACTTGATAATGCCCTCATATTGCTTGACGACAGGCCATTATCACGCCCGTTGTTAGGTGATGTCATTGGGTAGGGATAGGTGACGTCACGTTCAATAGTGACGTCAGTTTGTTTGTTCTATGACGTTTCCATATTTGTAAAAGTTAGTCAGTGACATTCATGTTGATTGTAGTGAATGTTTCAAAACAAATATTGTTGTTTCTTTTTATTTGATAGCAAATTCAATCCATTTTAGCTATAATAACGGTAACGCTCTTTTTCAGGGCATTATAACTTGCAGAAGCCCTCGGTCTTTTCAATGGAAAACCTCGGGCTTCTACGGGATAATACCCCGATAATAGCGTTACCCTTATAGTAATGGCAGACTCCCTGACTTGACAATGTTTATTCTTTTCACGTGTTGCATTTCCAACAAATAGACGTCTACGGTTCAACATGTCTGGATTCAGTGAAGGGCAATATTTAGCTTTCTTGAGTTATCGAAGACAAATAAACCATACCATTGAAATACAACTGAATTTTTGGTTAAACTTGCTTCAAATGTGATTTGCCTCACGACATGTTAAAGTAATAAAAAAACTCGCTTTTAGGGAGTCCACATATATAAGCATAAAGTCACAGATTAACAGCTTTCTTTTGGTTTATATTTGTACATGTATTTTGTATTCTTCTAATTAAACTACTAAGCTTTGTCAACGTGGTATCTTAAAACGTTGAATACAAATGTTATGATGGGTGCTAAAGGTAGAGCAGAACGCCAATGATACGCTTTTCGCGAAACCTTTGTATCGTCACTGATTGTCAGTGTTTCGTTCATGTAATGTTCACACTATTTCACATGTTACGCCTACTAGAATCTGTTTCGGCAGATAATCGACACTGATTATTCTCGGGCGTTGAAGTTTTATATTTGCATGCCATTGTATATTACGTACATATTACATTACAATCTTACCAATAAACATTGCGTTGGAGCTAACGTATATAATTATTTTTATATCAAACATGTTAATATCTGAAAAGTTATCGTGAAGCATTTTCCACTTTTCGGAAACTATAACCAGAAAAAGATTAATATATATGGCACATCAAAAGCAGTATAAAGTATCCCCAAGGAAGTCAAACTAACAAACAGGCAACCAAATGACATCCCCAAACGGTCTTCATGTTGATCAGATCTCCCACTTGTTTAATAACAATAGTGTGTCATCAGTACTCAGCATTAACAGACGCCTTATGTTCTTACACATCGAAATGATCAATTTTCGACTTTCATGTACATCAAATATGATTGTTCCAAGAAAGTACAATGTGTTTGCTGTGGGGGTGGGACACTGAAATGCTATCCAAGAGTTGCTGTTCAGGGCATTAAACACGTATGCTTTTCTCTTCAAGCACCAATAAAGTTTCATATTGATTTGTCTAACGGCAACTAACGGGGCTAGTGACTGGCTGGAGTGTTCCTCAACAATCTGAATGTTCGTATCCAATTTAATGTGTATAAACAAGGACGGTAAACCCGTTTGGTTATTGTTAATGCCACACTCACTGTACATATTGTCATAGTAGGTATGAGAAAACAAAAACCGTTAAAAATCATGGAATGTATAAAATCAATTCATGACCTAATACCTACCGTGGATACGTCGTTATATGTTGGCATGTTCATGGTCCAAACGAATCTGGATCGAGTTTGCCATTGAGAAAACTCACCCATACATCGCATCATATAATTAAGAGTGAGTGAAAGAGTTCAGTTCAACGCCGCTCTGAAAGTAATGTTTACTTACGGTGCCGTAAATTGTCGCGTTAAAAATTCCCTCACACCCGTGAAGATCCGGGGTAGAATAGGTCTTCAGCAACCCATGCTTGCTGTAAAAGGCGACTATGCTTGTCGTAAGAGGCAACTAACGGGATCGGGTGGGATCGATGTTCATGATATTAATCACTGGATTGTCTGGTCAAGACTCAATTATTTTTCAGACTGCTGTTAAATAGCAGACAATCAAAATAAAAACTTCCTCGGTAAGAGTCATCTCAACAGTTCAGAAGTCACTGTGTCCGGGTTACCATGGGGCCTGAGGAGACAGTATCGATACATTTAGAATAATGTCCGTCAATGTTTACATACGTTATCAACGTTTAATAACAATATACAAGGCCAATAACGCTCAGATAACCCTAGTGACGTACATGTACGCAGCACTTATCAAAAGCGAACATCGATCTGCCGCCTGCGGATCAATCTTCGTATCTCAATTAGCACAAGTAGCTCGAAGTTTCTGGCAATTCCCAAGGTGTACTACACATCATTTTTCGGCGATACTTGTGCTGCATAATGCTTCTAGTCGGCAAGCCACATTAACATCAACTTTTATAACAGTAATGTTTGTAGCGAAGAAGAACAACTCTCGAGTGGCTGCGACCATGTTTCTAAATTCGATGTCAAGCCTACTCAGTGACTCATAAATCAGGGGTTCCTGGTACTCTTCCAACATGAAAATTCACCATATCAAACACACAGTTCATATTTCATAGTTATAATGGGAACGGTAAGGTAACGAAGTGGTTAAGGCACTAACTCGTCACGTCGAACTCCCCGTCGTGATACTGCTGGACTATTTCTCAGAGCGGCGTTAGACCCTGTTAATTCTCTCGGTCACTCATAGTCATAATAAATCTATAATATATCTAATGACCATTCGTATGACATCATTCTTTATTGGACAGGGGCACGCTTATCAAACACTATTTTTGTCAACGATGAACATAATTTGTAAATGAGCCTGTGCGTAAATCTAAAACGAGGTTTGGGCCGGTTTTAGAACACGATCAACACGAATAAAAATCTGTCACAATCTCAATTGATCGTGATGCCATCACACTAAACAGAAGATCAGTCCATTTATCAATTTATGGTGAATGATTTCATTTCATTTTTGTAAAAAGTAATCGCTCACGAAAATGTTTCTCTTTCATTGGACGAAAATCATGCTCGATCACATGGCACATGACGTTTTTCCTCCTAACTGATACATCTCACAGCCTGCTGAGCTTCAGCGCTGCCAGAGAGTTCATCAAATGGAAGCAGACACACTATAGAACGGATATTAAGATGTTCAATCCAATTCCAGGTGACAGACTTGAAGTCGTTACGTTTTCATTGAAAATTGTATTTTGTATTCAAAACATGAACATTAATTTATCTGGCTAGGGTATACTTTGATGTCCATTCTGCTATTGGCATACACAGAATGGGGCCATCAAGAATCAGTGGTTGTGCTTGTCGCTCACTTGAGAATAAGCAGCGATAATGTAACCGGTTATGAACGAACTCCACATCACATGTATTTCAAAACAATATTGTGGCCGCATTGTAATCACTTCCATGTGTAAATACGCAATGAAATTACAACGATAATGAAACTATTCGCAATGTGATTACAACATGCATGTAACAACTAAGATTTCAATGATAAAGCAACCGGAATGACGGTGCTGCTAAGGATTATATATGCATCAGCTTAACACCATGTATGTCACCGATATGTATAACGATAATGAAACCATGACATTGTTATGTATAATGTGTAACTGTAGAAAACAAGGAGAAGGTTACAATCATGACATTTTAGCATAATATGCATGTTCAACTGTAGAAAACAAAGACAAGGTTGTCTCCAGGGCCCATTTGCACAAAGTGATCTTAGCGCTAAGATGATCATAACTTCCATACTTTAACATAGGCTTACTATAGTCTTAGCACTGAGATCGCTTTGTGCAAGTGGGCCCAGGACATTGTAACATGTGTGCATGTTTAACCGTAGGAAACAAAGACAAGGTTGCCATCATGACACTTTAACCAAATGTGCAAGTTTAACTGTAGTAAATACAGACAAGGTTGCCATCAGGACATGTTTATATGATGTACATGTTTAAGTGTAGAAAACAAAGACAAGGTTGCCATCATGACACTTTAATAAAATGTGCACGTTTAACTGTAGAAAACAAAGATAAGATTGTCATTATGCATGCTTGAGTAAGAACATCACAAACATAACTTCAACTATAGCTATACAAATTCCTAAACAAGAGGTAACATTCCTTATTGTACCTGATGTATTAGTCAGTGGATGGGTGAGTGAGTTTTGGTTTTGTGTTTTTGTCAATTTTATCAATCGTGTCATCGTTAGCCTGAAGTGAGCAAGGTATTTTCACCACTTGATGAAACGAACAAACGACAAACGAACTTTCTAAAGCAGCGCCAATCTGGGATTCGAACCCACGATCATTGAATCCTGGCACGATGTATTATGGGACACAACTTCGCACAGCAAACAGACGGACCTGAGACGGCCGGCCACCTTTGCGACCAAATCAGTCCGTTTACACCTAACAGTGTTTGCCTGGCCATGAGTGTTGCATTAAACAGCAAGCACTGAAGATGTAGTCGTGAAACACTTACATGAATCTATATTTCATTTGCGAAGCATTGCATGGAAATTAAATACACAATTAGGTCGTTACCAACCTAATATACAACACTTCACACACACCAACTGCGACAAGCACTTGTAACAGAACCCATTACAGTGTAGGTTATTGGAAAACGACTTATAATAAGAGAGGGATGGCATGACTTTTGGACTTTTGCCATCACTGTCCGATAGATTATATGTGGGAATGTTTGGCATGGGCCACAGCTGTAGCTCGAGACAGTTGTTACAAGATGTCCAATTTCTTCACGGAGATGTTTATACGGCCAATAACCGACTTCAGAGCGTCTCAATCTGTAGCAGAGGCAGAGGCAGTTGACATTAATCTCTAACACATTCAGATATTGGTGAAAATTCATTTTTTCTTTATGGGGTGTACATTGTTGTTGCCATATACTCGTGTACTTGACACTTATAATTACGCTATGGTGTGTGACACAAAGGGACAATAAAAAGGACATGCTTTGCCTGTTGATGACAATTGTCAAGACACTACGTGGAACGGTTCATGGAACTATATCACATACGTCTTTGAAAGGCATTTAGAAGTAATACACATAAGGAAGAGAATTTATGGATATCAACTTCTTTATTATGAGGAACAACGTTTCGGAGTAAATGCTCACTCCTTCATTTACCTGACGAATCTTGTGTTCCTCATAATAAAGAAGTTGACATCCATAGATTCTCTTCCTTATATCACATAAAATGACATCTTTCTTGTCCAGGTGGTGTAATTATTGGCACTATAGTATATTTTGGAAATACGCTTGTCTCGAACTATGGATGTTATTATTATCATCGAAACTGATGTTTCATGAACAACATCCATGAATATCACCTTCACCGAATTAGTACAACGGTGTATGTGTGACATGCAAACAAAGCAGCTTGATCTTTAATAAAGACTGGTCTATTTTAAATAATAGTTAGTTTTAGGTATTAAAGATACGTTTTAGTTGCGACTTGAAGGTTGTTAGTCTGCAGAGTTTGATTCGAAGAGGTAAGGCATTCCAAATAATTGTGCAGCAGGATCATTTGTCATAGGAAAGGACAGTTTGAATTTTGGACCTTGCAGTAAGAACTGATATCAGTTTCGAGAGGTTTTATGTGCACAGATACGAAACTGTATGTGATGTCCTGAAATCGACGTGTGCATTAGGAAAATAGAAAAGAAAATAACAAGCACAGAATTAAACACAAGATACAGGTCATCAAAATGAAATGCACAAAATAATACACGATTGTTCATGTAAACGTGTGTTATATCGTGCAGCATAAAACGTTCTGATATGATGCTAGTATTTCATACTCATGATCACGGTGTATATTGAAATTTAATTTGTTTTTAGTATCAACTGGCATGTTTTTTATTCCGCTTGGTCGCATCAATACACTATTCCTTCAATAAATGAAATATAAATGTTACTGCGCCACTTTACATTGGTAAGAGGTGGAATTGTCGCATGTGTAATAAATGCATATTTGACCACGTCAATATGTTCTATAGACAATAACATGGTCACAAAAGTGCATTGTGGACAAAATAGTTATTATTTTTATTGACTTGAATGATTGGTCTTTATCAATAAACAAGCGATATTGTTCTTGTTGAATAAACATCAAATACGTTGGATTTTAATCAGTTTGTATTAAGCTATTTCAGAATGAAGTCATCTTCACAAATACGATAAATAGGCTTCCAGTTCATTAATTACAAACCCATGTTCGTGTTACATATCTGTCAAGGCATTCGTTAAATTATTCAATCTTATATGCATTCTCTCTCGGTTGAAATATATTTAATTACATATGGAATTGAAATTGATAATAATGGCAGAATACCTTGACTATATGGCGTCTGTACCATACACGTACGATATATTTCCTCGACCTCAGTTTTTGACATAGAGCACCGGGAACACTGTTCTACTTGGCCATATATATGACGTCTACCTCATTTGAAAACTGCAGCTGAGGTTCGTTTATCATATATCTATATTTACATCACCACAAAATACTACAAGGATCTGTTTGTTGTTAAGTCACAATATATATTAAAATGACATTATCAGAGATAGCATCCGAAAAGTGTGTGAAATGAACAACATTTAACTAAATCAAAATGAAAATGAAGATGATGAATCATGAAAATGTACATATAGATGTGGAGAATGGAAGAATCTTATATAGCAGAGTTTTCTGTGGATGCAAGGAGTGGGCACCAATTGTGTTCCCCTTCTTGCTGATCTGGTGCTTTATACATGTGAATCAGAATTTCTGCTCGGATTGGCAAAGTCAAAACAAGGTAATTTGGCCAAACAGTTTAACTTAAGCTTCAGGTATGTCGGTGATATAAGTCAATAACCATCAAATAGCCATTTCCCTTCCACTGATTTTACCCACCTGAACGACGAATAAAGACGACCAGTGAGATCTGCTTCAATCGTTTGATATTTAGATCTATGCATTAAGATTCAGAGTGACAAAACACACTCCACAAGACTGTATGACAAGAGGGATGACTTCAACTTTCCAATAATCAACTTTCACTACATGTCGAGCAATATTCCTGCAGTGCCAGCCCTTGATGTCAATATTTCCATATTTACTTGTGAGGTACAATCCAGCGTGCTCTTTCAATCACGATTTCAAAGTGCGTCGTTGTTTGATCAAGGTCATATCTTTCAAGGAGTCAGGAAAGTTCTCAAAATGTTCTAGGGTAGATATGTGGATGGCATTTCCAAATTTGACGAATCAGTGACAAAAATTATGTATGGGTGACATTTGACTTACCTTTACATGTGTTTGTGTTGTTGCCGCCGGTGGGGCAGGATAAACTCACCTTTTCGCTGACCCCTTGTATCAGTATTTGATAGTGATTAATAAACACGTGCTCATGATATAGTCGGAATCGTACCATTGACTCTGCTTTTGGCAGGGATTTCATTTGAATTTTGAAAGGGTCTTATCGTTTGTATTTAATATACTCTGAGTTTGGATTCATGCGCGCATTTGTTTTGAATAAAACCCATTTTTAAGTAGACAAACATATTACATCACAATCTTTCTAACAATGTAACTGTGCCAAGTGATTTATATTTACATATATTTATTATGATTAATTCTACATTTGCAAATTTCCTATCATTATAGTTAAGATCCTGGTATATACAGAAGAGTTTTCTGAAATTATAACAAAGAGAGAATTCGTATACAATGTTTATTGATTATCCAAAACTAATATACAGGCAAACCACTGACATTCCCCAACGATAGCAGAAAATGCCATCCTTATGTTGATCAAATCTCCCACTCGTTTAGTAGCATTATGCAATCACTATCAAGCATTAAATCAGACACTTTACACAAAAGAAATGCTTAAATTCGGCTTTCATGCACACAATTCTATCACATCTGATAGATTTAAAGAAAACAATTGTTTTCTGTGGCGCTGGACATGGAAATGCAATTGCAAGAGCTGATGTTTAGGGTAATAAACTAGAATGCTTCTCTCTTCAAGCACGGTGTTGGTTGCACATGGCTTTGTCTGGCGGTAACTAATTCGGCTTTTGATTGGCGAAATCGTTGGCTCAACAAGCTGGGGTCGAATGTTCTAATCTAATGCAATGTGTAAAATGTACTGCTGATAAACCCGCCGTGATTTAGCTTGATTATTGTGTGGGACATGCTCACTGTACATATTCTCACACTAAGGATAGCACAGTAGGTATGACAGGCCACACAGTCTAAAGTCTTGAAAAGCCTGTTCATGACCTTACACCTGCCATCTTCATGACCTGAGCGACTCGGAATCGCGCTTGCAAATGAGAAAAGACACACACACACACACACACACACACACACACACGCACGCACGCACGCACGCACGCACACACACACACACACACACACACACGAACACACACAAACACACACACACATTGTTATCAAATGTTTTATGTTTTGTATCAGAGTGGGAGAAAGAGTTCGGTTTAACGCCGCTCTGAACAGTATTTCAGTTTCATACCCACGTGTTAGCTAAATGTTCGAAGTCAGACGTCTAACTCTTCGTTGAAACCAAACAGCACGGATATGAAGGTGAAAAAGCAAGGATCAAAGCAAGGTTAAAGTTCCAACCATTTACTGACTTGGCATAGGGTGTATACAATATTTCTTAGACAGGGGCACGTTTATTAAACGCTCGTTTTGTCAAAGGTGAAAATAGTTGCCAACCCTCATGTGCGTACTTTAAGTAACGAGGTTTGTGCTAGCTTAGAAACCGATCAAAGTGATGCTGTGTTTAAAACTGTCACAGTCTTAATGGATTGTCATGAGATCAGACGAAACAGAAGATCATTTGCTTTATCCAAGTCTGGTGAATGATTTCCGTACATTTTTTAAGAATGTGATCACTCACGAAAGTTTCTCTTTCAATTTCACAACACTCATGCACGGTCATTTGGCACATGCAGTTTTCCACCTGACTGATACAACCCACAGCCTGCTGGACTTCAACACCGCCAGAGGGATCAACAAGGAGACACACTCTCGAACTGGAAAACATATTAAGATATGCAGTTTAATTCCAGATGACAGAATTCAAGTCGTTACGTTTTCATTGAAAATAGTATTTTGTATTCAAAACATGAAAACAAATTTATCTGGCTTTGGGATACTTTAATGTACATGCAAAAACTTCTTTAGCTCTTGGCATACACGAAATGAGTTTCTATTTCCGAGTCCAACAAGCATTAGTGTTTGTTCAAGTCGCGCACTTAAGAATGGGAAACGATAATGTATCTGGTTATGAAAGTATTTTACTTAATGTATGAGCCATCGATAAGTGTTACAAAATGTACATTACAACGATATTAATGAAAACCTAGTGACACGACAGTGCATGCACACACTGACATTATTGAAACCCAAATACAATATGTTAATTTTGAACCACAAAGGCTGAACTCAATTGCAGAGTCTGCTGCATATGCGCAAAGGAAAACGTTTTAGAAATACGTTCGTTTTGCTACAGTTTTAATGTCATGGTCCAAAGATTTCCTTCGTAGTAACAATGTAAGAATTATGCTACTGAGCGTATTATGAAACTCGTGTACTTCAGTTCACCAGCAGAAACATCAACCCAGTTCAAATAAATATAAAACGTTCAACGCCAGAGAACAACCAATGTGGATCACCTGCGAAAACAGAAACCGTAGAAGCCATTGTACATGTATATATATCACTACAGACATTATGACCCGAGATCACTGAGGCATAGTCAGACAGAATAAACACAGTATCCCAGACAGGCTATGGATATGAAAGAATCTGCTGACTTGGTACATAGGGCAGAATGCCCATCACTAGGACAGACACAATCACATACCCAGAGAAAACTCAAAACGTCAACGCCAGAAAATAATCGGTCTCGATTATCTGCAGATAACAGATTTTTCTGGGCGAAAAGGACAAAACAACAGTGAACAACATATGAATGGATCGCCCAAAATCAATGATTCCCTGAGCTTGCGAAAAGTTTAAACATGTCCTGCCCTACCGGTAGCATCCGCCATTCACAGAACCTGCACAAAATGCACGTGCTTGGCCCCCGATGTGCAATAACAATAACAGGAATGGAAGTACGTATACAACGGGTAGGCCCCAGGGGCAATGTAACCATTATGAAAGTAATACAACCATTATAGAACGCCCATGACGTTTTTACATATACAACTGATGGAGATAAATATACTGTTACCATTATGTATGCTTATTAAATCATGCCATTAACCGTAAGATAAAGAATCTAAATAATGTAACTTCATGCAATGAAAGTTTCTATTCAGCAGGCATGATGTAACAATTGTGAAAGTAATACAACCATGATAGAACGCCCATGACGTTTTTATATGTACAACTGTAGGAGACAAACATACTGTTATCATCATGTATGCGAGTTTAAATATATCATTAGCTGATTCTTTATGATGTCATAATTTCACTTATTTCCATATTGTAAATATCCTGCTTTGACAAGTTAACTGCCTTTTGTTACAAATGATAATATTCCTTAATGAATCTGGATCGGTCATTGGATGAATGAGTGATAGGGTGATGCATGCCTTGGACGTTTATCACTTTGGCGGAGAAAAGGAGGAGGAATATGGTGCTGACAATGTATCTTAATCAGTGTGAGTCTGGAATCATAGGATCCTGGCCTGATCTATTGTGTGTCACAACTTGCAAATGAAAACAAGGACCCTTAACCGACTGGACCTCGATTCGATCAATGAAACCATCTAGCCAGCCAATCAGTCAATTAATCAAAATTCATCTTTTCCTCTATTGTTGGACAGGGCTTGCTTTTGTCAACTGATAAAGCAAGTTCCAAGCAAGATGCACCTCTGTACGTATTTATCACACTTCTACGTAGATTAGTAGGTGCCTCTAGTATGTATTCTATTTGTCTGGCTCAGACTCCAATGTAAACCAACACTCGCGAAACATCTGGTCTAGGAAGTACTTACATGAATGTACAATTCATTGACGACACAGTGCATGAAATCTTAACGCACACTCTGGGTGTTCATTTACGAAATGACTTCATAGCGTGAGGGCCAAACTGTGAACGTCGGAGCTTCCTCAAATGAACTCCCACAAAGTGAACGTCAATTCTTATATTGTTATGTCACTAAATAATACCACGAGGGATGTATTACACAATTCCATTAAGTACTTGTGACTGCATGTTTACACTGACTGATATACAACAACTTACTGTAACGCAGAATAAAATAGATTATCAAAATTAAAGGTTACATGAACGTGTGTATGCTCACATTGCTCAACAGGAACATCTTTTTGTAGTTTGGTTACAACAAATAGATTCACATAAATATCATCAAAGGATGTACAAGGTCTCTTAAGAACTACCTCAGTAAGTCGGTGAGGTAATGCAGGACGTAAAAATGGCAGACACGAGAAAACGTGACGGAAGAGATTTCCGATGTTGTTCATGAACTTGTGGCAATTAAAAGTGTCAGTAATGATTAATCAATTGACTGATCATTGAAAGGTGATTTAAACATGTGTCAAAGAAATACTGAGGTTAAATTTATAGTTTGCTGCAGACTGACACACACCAGTCAAGACACCGATCGAGCCTTTTCTATGCATTTTTTCGTTTTGTTCACCATGTGGAAGTAGTCCAGCAGTCATTACGTCATTTTAAGAATACATTCTCGTGAAAGTCGTTTTAACGTAAAAAATGTGTCGTTCATACACTTATGAACGGCAGCTTCGAGGTCATCTGACCGGCCAAAGGACCAAAGGAAAAGCTGTGTATCGTGTAAACTTCACCTCAAACAGTTATATCATAATATTCAATACTTCATACGCCCCCACTGCAACACACACTTGTTACATCACCCATGACATTGTAGGCAATGGGAAAACGACTTATAAGAGTTAGAGAAGGAAGCAGTGACGTTTTCCGATCCCTTGCCGACAGATTACATGTGAGAATGATTCTCTTGAGACACAGCTGCAGCTCGAGACAGGTGTAATATGTTCGGTGTCCAGACGGAGTTGTTTATACCGCCAATATCTGGCCACTTATTAGACTCCAGAGTGCCCCAAGGTGTCGTTAACACGGAGATCTGTCATCTGTTCAGATACTGGTGAAAATGCATTTTATCTTTCGGGAATATACAATGTTGCCACTTACCTGTGTCCGAATTACGCGGTGGCGTGTGACACGCTAGGACTTAAAGACTTTACCTGCAATGTTTTAGACTTAAGGTGAATATAGTTTAAGGCTAAAAGTGTCGGATAACGGATGTCTCAGTAATCACGTCATGCGATATCATGGCATATGCTCGAAAAATACGTGAATCAAACCTTTCAACAAAATACACACCAACATTGCTATTTGGCGTCTCAACAAAAGATCAGGCTAGTGTCCCTTAAACAACTCTCCGATCTGAAAGCATTTAGTCGCCATCCGTCTAACGCAATGCAGGTACTGCTTCAAGAAACAAGTAAGTAGCCAGAACATCGTAAACGCCTTGATGACAAAATAATCTGATTAATGCGATTAACCTGATGGGCGTGCGTGCGTGCGTGCGTGCGTGCGTGCGTGTGTGTATGTGTGTGTGCTTATGTGCGTGCGTACAGACAATCATGACACGCCGCAACCTTTATGTGGAGGAACGTCCAAAGTGATGCAGGTCGTGGATGTTTACCACTTTGGAGAAAGCAACAAACACGAGTGTAGTACGATCAGCCAAAGATAATAATCAGGGGTAATCTGGGAGTCGAACCCAAGATCATCGAATCACAGCTCTAGTCACCTCTCTATTTGAGATACTGGAAGAGAACTTAGCATATCAAGCTATCATTACACCGGAGCAGCGAAGTAGCCTTAAGGTTAAGGCGTTTGTTCTCTACGTCCATTACACGAATTTCAATCTCCGTATGGCTAGTCATATGTCCAATACATCTGTGCTGCCCACCAGTTGACAATAGTTCATAAGGGAGAAGGGAATACTGGTACCTGACAATGTGTTACAGAAAATGTTTTCTCCCATAATGTTTACAGCTAGTTGCATCAGATGAATATATTACCTTGTTTTAGTACTGATCTGTTGACAGACACAGAGCCAATAACAACCGTAAGGCCATGAACATGTGTTGCATTAACAAGTGTCTTTATCGGTATGCAAATGACACAAGTTAAAACAGATGAAGTGTCAGATAATAATAATAATCATAATCATAATCATAACGAGCCAAAGATGTGGAACATAATCTCAATGTCAGTGTTGATTTTGTTGATTGAATTTTTTCTGTACCCTTTGACACTAATGTGATTGACAGGACTGAGGAAAAACATGGCAAATATGCGGACCTCGCTTTCGAAATGTCACGCTTGCATCCCAAGTACCAAGCTGTCCGACTCCCCATTGTTCTCGGTGCCTTAGGTTTGGTAGCTCCCAATCTGTCGACTGACATTGGGAGAGTACCTGGGTTTGCTACCAGGAATACAGCCCTTCTGACAATCTGGGTAATGCAGAAGGCTGCAGTGTTGGGGAGTCTTCACATTCTCCGAAAAGTTCTGGGTGGGTTTGACTAGGCAGCGCTTCCTGGGAGAAGTCCAATTCGCTGTCTGGGCTGCGTGTAGAGGGGGCAAGGGCCCTGAGCTGATGATGAGCCTTACCAGGGTCACCCAAACAGCCTTTGCTGCATTTTTTATTTATATCTGTACGAACTATTAATAATAATAGTAATAATAATAATAACAAAAACAACAACAACAACGACGACGATGATGATGATGATGATGATGATGATGATGATGATGATGATGATGATCCACCAAATTCACGCCCCAAAGCATGCCCAAGCGCTACAAGACTGTAACTGGCATACCTGGATTCAAAGCAAAACCGTCACTACGTGAATTTGCCCTGGGCAGCAGATAATCCGACTTAATTTTGACACTGCAGCTTTTCGTGACATATTTAGCAGCCAGACATATTAACAACATTCAAATTTGTTACCCCTAAAGCCAGAATATATGCCTCATCGTAAAAGCAAACTAAAAGGATTTCAGAACAATTCAATGTGAAGTGCTCCGTCGTATGTATATGTTTCTTGAATGGTGGCCTGCCGCTTTCAAACAGAAATACAATATTATTAGAAACGGTATAACAATCGTCATCACCACCACATCATTATCATTATCATCATCATCAACATAATCATCATCGTTATCGCCATCATATCCATAGTCAGTAATAGTAGTAGTAGTAGTAGTAGTAGTAGTAGTAGTAGTAGTAGTAATCAATCAGTGATTGTATAATATAAATATCTGATCAATTCCCTTTCTCATGACCATAACCATGACGAACTTGTCAACGTTAACAAACGTGTCAATCAATCATCAAATTAGTTTGGAGAATTTTCCACCGACGACTCCTTATTAAATAAAAGTACATTCAACAAAGCCTTCAGGTTTATTTTCTTCCGAAATAAGTACAATTTAGGGTATTTATATGCCTTTCAAGGGAGAAAGGCGTTAAACGCAACTCGTCCCTCACTTAAAACCAATGCAGCTTCGAGAACTACTGTGATAATTCCCTCGCGTAAGTACCTTGACCATGTGGTAAGCTTGACATGGTCCGGAATCGACCAGCTGTCTGCAGTTCGAGACACACAATCTGCCAGCCATCACCATCAGATTAGTCAGACGGACATGATTTGTTCCAATGTTGTATGACCTACAGTGAGATTTCAGCATTAAGATGCTGGAATTCCTAGACAGTCATTACAGCTGGCTTCTAATGCCGACCTGTAAGCTTCGAAGTACCCATACCGCGTAAGCATTATGCTTATCTCAGAGATGATAGTATTTAGACTATAATCTTTATGTGATTAGTCTTTAGACTATTCCGCAAACCATCATGATAATTCATATAGAGTCCACTGTCTACATTTATCTGTTTGTAAGTATGCTAGTCATGTTGCTGTGCAGAGTTGCGTTCCTCAACCGTGCCAGGATCTGCTGATGTTGAGTTCGAATCCCAGATTCCCCCTGATTTTGATGCTAGGTTTGTTGGCACCATGACTATGTTAATACCCTTGGTAAACGTCAGTGACCTGCATTCTGGGAGTTTAAGGGTATCACTCTGGCACATCGTGTTATAACTGAGATACTGTTTCAAACGCCATAAAACCCAACTCACATTTGTTATTTAACTATACGCCTGAGAAGGTTTGTGGACCGTGTAAGACCCCGGCATCCTTTGTTGACCATAAGCCTGGACTCGGGGTCAGTAGATCACGATGTGTTGAGCCTTCGAGATTATTGTGCCTGTTTCTCATCTCCATATTCAGATCCACATGACGTGTGCGAGCTGACAAGCAAAAGAAAAATATATAAACTACAAATTGAATGTAACCATTATGAAAGTAATACAACCATTATAGAACGCCCATGACGTTTTTACATATACAACTGATGGAGATAAATATACTGTTACCATTATGTATGCTTATTAAATCATGCCATTAACCGTAAGATAAAGAATCTAAATAATGTAACTTCATGCAATGAAAGTTTCTATTCAGCAGGCATGATGTAACAATTGTGAAAGTAATACAACCATGATAGAACGCCCATGACGTTTTTATATGTACAACTGTAGGAGACAAACATACTGTTATCATCATGTATGCGAGTTTAAATATATCATTAGCTGATTCTTTATGATGTCATAATTTCACTTATTTCCATATTGTAAATATCCTGCTTTGACAAGTTAACTGCCTTTTGTTACAAATGATAATATTCCTTAATGAATCTGGATCGGTCATTGGATGAATGAGTGATAGGGTGATGCATGCCTTGGACGTTTATCACTTTGGCGGAGAAAAGGAGGGGGAATATGGTGCTGACAATGTATCTTAATCAGTGTGAGTCTGGAATCATAGGATCCTGGCCTGATCTATTGTGTGTCACAACTTGCAAATGAAAACAAGGACCCTTAACCGACTGGACCTCGATTCGATCAATGAAACCTTCTAGCCAGCCAATCAGTCAATTAATCAAAATTCATCTTTTCCTCTATTGTTGGACAGGGCTTGCTTTTGTCAACTGATAAAGCAAGTTCCAAGCAAGATGCACCTCTGTACGTATTTATCACACTTCTACGTAGATTAGTAGGTGCCTCTAGTATGTATTCTATTTGTCTGGCTCAGACTCCAATGTAAACCAACACTCGCGAAACATCTGGTCCAGGAAGTACTTACGTGAATGTACAATTCATTGACGACACAGTGCATGAAATCTTAACGCACACTCTGGGTGTTCATTTACGAAATGACTTCATAGCGTGAGGGCCAAACTGTGAACGTCGGAGCTTCCTCAAATGAACTCCCACAAAGTGAACGTCAATTCTTATATTGTTATGTCACTAAATAATACCACGAGGGATGTATTACACAATTCCATTAAGTACTTGTGACTGCATGTTTACACTGACTGATATACAACAACTTACTGTAACGCAGAATAAAATAGATTTAATTTATCAAAATTAAAGGTTACATGAACGTGTGTATGCTCACATTGCTCAACAGGAACATCTTTTTGTAGTTTGGTTACAACAAATAGATTCACATAAATATCATCAAAGGATGTACAAGGTCTCTTAAGAACTACCTCAGTAAGTCGGTGAGGTAATGCAGGACGTAAAAATGGCAGACACGAGAAAACGTGACGGAAGAGATTTCCGATGTTGTTCATGAACTTGTGGCGATTAAAAGTGTCAGTAATGATTAATCAATTGACTGATCATTGAAAGGTGATTTAAACATGTGTCAAAGAGATACTGAGGTTAAATTTATAGTTTGCTGCAGACTGCCACACACCAGTCAAGACACCGATCGAGCCTTTTCTATGCATTTTTTCGTTTTGTTCACCATGTGGAAGTAGTCCAGCAGTCATTACGTCATTTTAAGAATACAATCTCGTGAAAGTCGTTTCAACGTAAAAAATGTGTCGTTCATACACGGCAGTTTCGAGGTCATCTGACCGGCCAAAGGACCAAAGGAAAAGCTGTGTATCGTGTAAACTTCACCTCAAACAGTTATATCATAATATACAATACTTTATACGCCCCCACTGCAACACACACTTGTTACATGACCCACGACATTGTAGGCAATGGGAAAACGACTTATAAGAGAAGGAAGCAGTGACGTTTTCCGATCTCTTGCCGACAGATTACATGTGAGAATGTTTCTCTTGAGACACAGCTGCAGCTCGAGACAGGTGTAATATGTCCGGTGTCCAGACGGAGTTGTTTATACCGCCAATAACTGGCCACTTATTAGACTCCAGAGTGCCCCAAGGTGTCGTTAACACGGAGATCTGTCATCTGTTCAGATACTGGTGAAAATGCATTTTATCTTTCGGGAATATACAATGTTGCCACTTACCTGTGTCCGAATTACGCGGTGGCGTGTGACACGCTAGGACTTAAAGACTTTACCTGCAATGTTTTAGACTTAAGGTGAATATAGTTAAAGGCTAAAAGTACCGGGTAACGGATGACTCAGTATTCACGTCATGCGATATCATGGCATATGCTCGAAAAATACGTCAATCAAACCTTTCGACAAAATGCACACCAACATTGCTATTTGGCGTCTCAACAAAAGATCAGGCTAGTGTCCCTTAAACAACTGTCCGATCTGAAAGCATTTAGTCGCCATCCGTCTAACGCAATGCAGGTACTGCTTCAAGAAACAAGTAAGTAGCCAGAACATCGTAAACGCCTTGATGACAAAATAATCTGATTAATGCGATTAATCTGATGGGCGTGCGTGCGTGCGTGCGTGCGTGCGTGCGTGCGTGCGTGAGTGCGTGCGTGCGTGCGTGCGTGTGTGTATGTATGTGTGCTTATGTGCGTGCGTACAGACGATCATGACACGCCACAACCTTTACGTGGAGGAACGTCCAAAGTGATGCAGGTCGTGGATGTTTACCACTTTGGAGAAAGCAACAAACACGAGTGTAGTACGATCAGCCAAAGATAATAATCAGGGGTAATCTGGGATTCGAACCCAAGATCATCGAATCATAGCTCTAGTCACCTCTCTATTTGAGATACTGGAAGAGAACTTAAACATATCAAGCTATCATTATACTGGAACAGCGAAGTAGCCTGAAGGTTAAGGCGTTTGTTCTCTACGTCCATTACACGAATTTCAATCTCCGTATGGCTAGTCATATGTCCAATACATCTGTGCTGCCCACCAGTTGACAATAGTTCATAAGGGAGAAGGGAATACTGGTACCTGACAATGTGTTACAGAAAATGTTTTCTCCCATAATGTTTACAGCTAGTTGCATCAGATGAATATATTACCTTGTTTTAGTACTGATCTGTTGACAGACACAGAGCCAATAACAACCGTAAGGCCATGAACATGTGTTGCATTAACAAGTTTCTTTATCGGTATGCAAATGACACAAGTTAAAACAGATGAAGTGTCAGATAATAATAATAATCATAATCATAATCATAACGAGCCAAAGATGTGGAACATAATCTCAATGTCAGTGATGATTTTGTTGATTGAATTTTCTGTACCCTTTGACACTAATGAGATTGACAGGACTGAGGAAAAACATGGCAAATATGCGGACCTCGCTTTCGAACTGTCACGCTTGCATCCCAAGTACCAAGTTGTCCGACTCCCCATTGTTCTCGGTGCCTTAGGTTTGGTAGCTCCCAATCTGTCGACTGACATTAGGAGAGTACCTGGGTTTGCTACCAGGAATACAGCCCTTCTGACAATCTGGGTAATGCAGAAGGCTGCAGTGTTGGGGAGTCTTCACATTCTCCGAAAAGTTCTGGGTGGGTTTGACTAGGCAGCGCTTCCTGGGAGAAGTCCCATTCGCTGCTGTCTGGGCTGCGTGTAGAGGGGGCAAGGGCCCTGAGCTGATGATGAGCCTTACCAGGGTCACCCAAACAGCATTGCTGCATTTTTTATTTATATTTGTACAAAATTATTATTATTATTATTATTATTATTATTATTATTATTATTATTATTATTATAATGGTGACGATGATGACGATGATGATGATGATGATATTGAAAAAAACCTTCTGAATTTGATGATGATGATGATCATCATCATCATCATAATCCACCACATTCACGCCCCAAAGCATGCCCAAGCGCTACAAGACTGTAACTGGCATACCTGGATTCCAAGCAAAATTGTCACTACGTGAATGGCCTTGGGCAGCAGATAATCCGACTTAATTTTGTCACTGCAGCTTTTCGTGACATATTTAGCAGCCAGACATATTAACAACATTCAAATTTGTTACCCCTAAAGGCAAAATATATGCCTCATCGTAAAAGCAAACTGAAAGGTGGTCATAACAATTCAATGTGAAGTGCTCCGTCGTATGTAGATGTTTCTGGAATGGTGGCCTGCCGCTTTCAAACAGAAATACAATATTATTAGTAACGGTATAACAGTCGTCATCACCACCACACCATTATCATTATCATCATCATCAACATAATTATCATCGTTATCGCCATCATATCCATAGTCAGTAGTAGTAGTAGTAGTAGTAGTAGTAGTAGTAGTAGTAGTAGTAGTAGTAAAAGTAGAAATAGTAGTAGTTGTAGTTGCTGTAGTAGTAGTAGTAGTAGAAGTAGTAGTAGGTGTAGTAGTAGTAGTAATCAATCAGTGATTGTATAATATAAATAGCTAATCAATTCCTTTTCTCATGACCATGTCAAATGTAAAACAGTGACGAACTTGTCAACGTTAACAAACGTGTCAATCAATCATCAAATTAGTTTGGAGAATTTTCCACCGACGACTCCTTATTAAATAAAAGTACATTCAAACAAAGACTTCAGGTTTATTTTCTTCCGAAATAAGTACAATTTAGGGTATTTATATGCCTTTAAAAGGAGAAAGGCGTTAAACGCAACTCGTCCCTCACTTAAAACCAATGCAGCTTCGAGAACTACTGTGATAATCCCCTCGCGTAAATACCTTGACCATGTGGTAAGCTTGACATGGTCCGGAATCGACCAGCTGTCTGCAGTTCGAGACACACAATCTGCCAGCCATCACCATCAGATTAGTCAGACGGACATGGTTTGTTCCAATGTTGTATGACCTACAGTGAGATTTCAGCATTAAGATGCTGGAATTCCTAGACAGTCATTACAGCTGGCTTCTAATGCCGACCTGTAGACTTCGAAGTACCCATACCGCGTACGGGTCTCACAGCATTATGCTTATCTCAGAGATGATAGTATTTAGACTATAATCTTTATGTGATTAGTCTTTAGACTATTCCGCAAACCATCATGATAATTCATATAGAGTACACTGTCTGCATTTATCTGTATGTAAGTATGCTAGTCATGTTGCAGTGCAGAGTTGCGTTCCTCAACTGTGCCAGGATCTGCTGATGTTGAGTTCGAATCCCAGATTCCCCCTGATTTTGATGCTAGGTTTGTTGGCATCATGACAATGTTAATACCCTTGGTAAACGTCAGTGACCTGCATTCTGGGAGTTTAAGGGTATCACTCTGGCACATCGTGTTATAACTGAGATACTGTTTCAAACGGCATAAAACCCAACTCACATTTGTTATCTAACTATACGCCTGAGAAGGTTTGTGGACCGTGTAAGACCCCGGCATCCTTTGTTGACCATAAGCCTGGACTCGGGGTCAGTAGATCACGATGTGTTGAGCCTTCGAGATTATTGTGCCTGTTTCTCATCTCCATATTCAGATCCACATGACGTGTGCGAGCTGACAAGCAAAAGAAAATATATAAACTACAAATTGAAAAAAAACTTCTGAACCTCTGCTGCAGAGTAACAACGTTTGTAAGTTGTCAGTTGTTTAAGATATGTGCGCAGTTGGTTCACGATTGATCGAAATAGCCCTTGCGTCGGTGTTGCGAACTTCAAAGATGAAAAGAAATCAAAGCAATCAACAGATTTACTTGCGATATTCCAACGGGTAATTTCTTAAAAGAAATGCCAAGGTGATATGTAAACGACGAATGGCTCCTGCGGAAGATAAGACACAAGAAAACACAGACCACTCTACCCGACTGAACCGTCTTATCCTACTCCGACGATGTTGATCGTTACTCATGTAATTCTTTGAGCCATACTCACTGTACATATTATCACCGCCGTCATAAAGCTTAAATATTGCTGAGTGCGGCGTTAAACAACAAAATACAACTTATTATCACAGGGGCACGGGTGGCCCGGTCGTCTAAGGCGCCGCGATTCGCTGTGCAACGTTGCGTCCCATTGGCACGCCAGAAACCTATGATTGTGTGTTCGAATCCTGGTTCGCTGTGATATAACTTGAATACTGGAAAAGCGGCATTAAACCCATCTATCACACATAATCTCACACACAAACAGACACACACACTTAACACACATAATCTCTCTCACACACACATACACTTATTAACACACATAATCTCACACACACACTTATTAACACACATAATCCCTCTCTCCCTTTCTCTCCCTCTCTCACACACACACACACACTAATCAACACACATAATCTCTCTCTCTCTCTCTCTCTCTCACACACACACACACACACACTTATTAACACACATAATCTCTCCCTCACACACACATACTTAACACACATAATCGCACAGACACTTATTAAAACACATAATCCTATTTCTCTCTCTCGCTCTCACACACACGTATCAACACACATAATCTGTCTCACACACACACATACTTAACACACATAATCTCACACACACACTTAATGACAAACATAATCTCTCTTTCTCTCTCTCTCTCATACACACACTTATTAACACACATAATCTCCCTCACACACACATACTTAACACACATAATCTCACACACACATGTACACTTATTAACACACATACTCTCCCTCACACACACATACTTAACACACATAATCTCACACACACACGCACTTAACACAAATAATCTCTCTCACACACACTCACTTATTCACCACATAATCTCTCTCTCACACAAACATATTAACACACATAATCCTTCTCTTTATCTCTCTCTCTCTCACACACACACCCACTTAATAACACACATAATCTCTCTCTCTCTCTCTTTCTCTCTCTCTCACACACACACTGATATATATATATATATATATATTAGTTAATATATATTAATACACATTAAAACCAATTTAGGACCTAACACCTTCCATGGAAACCTCTTATATATTGACATCTCCCTGATCTGGAATCGCGTGTGCCAATGAGAAAACTCACGCTCACATTGCCAACAGTATTTTTTAGGCAGGGGCACGTCTCTTAGAGTCTCATTTTGTCGAAGACGAGAAACTTTGAAAATCCTACATATGCGTACTTTAAATAACGAGGTAGCTTAGAAACCGATCATAGTGATGCTGTGTTTAAAACTGACACAATCTTAATGGATCGGCATAACATCAGACCAAACATTGCATTTATCCAAGTATGGTGAATGATTTTTTTACATTTTTTAAGGATGTAATCGCCCACGAAACTAGTTTCTCTTTCAGTTATACAACAATCATGCACGGTCATTTGGCACATGAAGTTTCCACCTAACTGATACAACCCACAGCCTGCTGGACTTCAACACCGCCAGAGGGTTCAAAACAAATGGAAGCAAACACTCTGGAACTGGGAGACATATTAACATGTCCAATTCAATTCCAGGTGACAGAATTCAAGTCATTACGTTTTCATTGAAAATGGTATTTTGTATTCAAAACATGAAAACGAATTAATCTGGCTTTTGGATACTTTAATGTACATGCAAAAACACTTTTAGCTGTTGGCATACACGAAATCAGTTTTTATTTCCTAGACCAACAAGCATTAGCGGTTTCCAAGTCGCGCATTAAAGAATGTGAAACGATAATGTAACCGGTTATAAAAGTATTTTACATGATGACGCGCTAACAACAATAAATGACCCAAAGTGTACATAACAACGATATCAATGAAAACCCAGTGACATGACAGTCATTGAAATAAACAACGATATGTTAATTTTGAACCACGTACTAAAAGTTCGTAGAAGCTGTTATTCAGCACTAGAGGCATAATGACCCGAGCGCAATGGCATTGTCAGACAGCATTAACACAGTTTCCCAGACAGGCTATGGATATGAATGAATTTGCTGACTTGGAACATAGGGCAGAATGCCCACCACTAGGACAGACAGAACCACAGACCAGAGAGAATTCAAAATGTCAACGCCAGAGAAGAATCATTCCTGATTATCCGCCGAAACCGGTTCCACTAGTTCCACTTGTAGTAAAAGGCAAAACAGCGGGAGAAAACAGCAATGAAAGTGTCTATTCAGCAGTCATGATGTAACAATTGTGAAAGTAATACAACCATGATAGAACGCCCATGACGTTTTTATATGAACAACTGTAGGAGACAAACATACTGTTATCATCATGTATGCGAGTTTAAATATATCATTAGCTGATTCTTTATGATGTCATAATTTCACTTATTTCTATATTATAGATATCCTGCTTTGACAAGATAACTGCCTTTTGTTACAAATGATAACATTCCTCAATGAACCTGGATCGGTCATTTGACCAAACCAAGGAGGGGGAATATGGTGCTGACAATCCATGTATCTTATTCAGTGTGAATCTGGAATCATAGGATCCTGGCACGAATTTGCACATCAAATTAAGGAACCTTAATCGATTAAACCTCGTTTCGGCTCGATCAGTGAATCCATCTATCAATCAGGCAATAAATCAGAATTCATCTATCCCTCCCTGCGGTCAACCGATAAAGCAAGTTCCAAGCAAGAAGCATCGCTCTGTATATTAATCCATCTTCTCTTAGATTACAATTTACCTCTAAAGGCCAAAATTTGTCTGGCTCAGACTCCAATGTAAACCAACACTCACTGAAGATGTAGTCAGGAAATATTTACATCAATCGACATTTAATTGACAACGCAGTGCAGGGAACGTTAACGCACTTTGTATGTATTTATAACATACTATACAACACTTCACAAGCCAAGCACTTGTTATATAGCCCATCACATTGTATGTAATGAGAAAACGACTTATAAGAGAAGGAACGCAGGGACTTTCTCTTTCTCTGATATATTACATACAGGGTATGTTTCTCATGGGATACAGCTGCAGCTCCAGACAGGTGTGAGACGTCCAATATCTTGAAGGAGATATTTATACCGCCAATAACTGGCCACTCATTAGACTCCACGGTGTCCCAATCTGTACCTAATGCAGAGGCAGTTGACATTATTATGACATACATGCAGATTTTGGTTCAAATGATATTTATCTTTCGGGGATAGAAATGCATGACCTGCATTGGTTTAGACTTAAGGTGACTATTGTGACTATGGATAAAGGCTCAACGGTGCCGGGTTACGGGCGTCACTGTATTCATGTTAAATGATATGGCATGATGATTAAGTCTTCATTGTCGAACACTTTGAACGAAATACTCATATCAGTATTGCTTGTTTGGCATCTTTATAAATTATCAGGCCCATGCTTTTTTAACTGTCCGATCTTTGTGCGTTTGACTTCAGTCACCATCAGTGTAACACAAAGCAGGTAAGGCCACTATTACAAGTCTTTTTTGCAATCTCAGAAAAGAACCAGGTTTAATTCTGCCAATACATTTGATTTTTCAACTCTTGAACACCATTATCCCACTTGACAAACTTAAGGGAAAACTTCATTCCTTGACCCATGTAGCTTTTGTTACATATCTATCTTCAGAGGTTCAGGGAAATGTTTTATCAAAAATGAAAGCAAATACCATCTGAAGTTTACTGAGTGAAATGCTTCGTCATTGATAACATCTATGTTCAATGTTCTGTGGCACCATTGGCGATCCTCTTCTTGCTCAGCCGTTTCTTTATGCATATGAATCAGCATCTCTTGCTGGCATAGACAAAGCAACGTTATTTGGCCATAACATTTTAACATAAGCTTCGGGTATATCGATGATCTAATACTAGTATCTTTCAATAACCACCAAAGAGCGAATTCCCTTCCACTTATTTACCCACGCGAACTAGAAATTAAGGAGACCAGTGCGACCGATTCATCTGTTTCACATTTAGATCTATGAATAAAGATTCAGAGTGACAAAACACAAGACTGTATGACAAGTGTGATGACTTCAACTTACCAATAGTCAACTTTCACTTTATGTCCAGCAATATTCCTGCTGCTCGATGTCTTGGTGTTTACCTTTTTAGAACTTATGAGGTACAATCGCGAATGCTCTTTCTACCAAGATTTCAAAGACTATCTTCCAATTCTTGCTCAGAAGTTTGATCAAGGTCATGCAAGGCTCCCTATTTTGACATGTACTGTATCTTCCCGTGTGTGTTTTTAAGATGAACAAATAACTTGCCTTTTCGCGAACACCAGGTACATGTATCATCACTATCTGATAGTGATTCATAAAAACATGCTCATGATATATAGTTGGAATCGTATATTGGACTGAATAAGGAAAGGGTTCAGTCGCTTTTATTTCCTATGTTTCGTTCCCTTAACCATATGTGCCTGGCTCTTATCATGATCATTTAGATGCATACATTTGTAGATGCACGATCGATCGTTTTCGTTCGCGTTGATGATATATCTTTACTTATTATTACATTATAGTTGTAACATTTATAAAATTGACCATTTTAAAACTAAACAGTTCCAGTTAGCGCCAGTGATCAGCTTGCAATTGAATTGTCCCGCGATCTACCTATGCTTACGTCATCAAAATTTGTGTAGTTCATTCCGACATTGTTTTATTGATTAAATACGATTCTTCCAAATTACCTAGTACGTAAACATATTACTGGAAATGATAATTGTCATTCTAACGTACTGTCACTTCCCATATTTTATGTTTAATCTCATTCTTAAGGCTCGAATCTTTAGCGTCTACTGCTAAATGTATAACCGGAAGTTACTTCATTTGAAATTAAAATCTCGTTCAAAAGTACCCCGAGTACCTTCAGGATAATATTGTTTTTTAGGGCGGTGAAAGACTCCGTAATTCAGGATCGCTAGAGAATAGGTCTTCAGCAACCCATGCTTGCCATACAAGGCGACTATACTTGTCGTAAGAAGCGACTAACGAGATCGGGTGGTCAGACTCGCTGACTTTGTTGATGCATGTCATCGGATCCCAATTTTGTGGATCGATGCTCATGATATCAATCACTGGATTGTCTGGTCCAGACTCGATTATTTACAAACCGATGATGATTTCAACAAAGTTTTAAACGGGTTTCGACTTTGTCAATTTGAGCTTCTCTCCTTCATTCATAAGTTGACAAGCAGTTATATTACTGGAATACAGTTCAGAGCCTTTCAAAACACGACTCACATACCTCTTTATGATTCTGATAGTTTTTATTGCCATGGAACACAAGCTGTCTGTGTCTTTTGTGTCAAAGCTGTAACGATTGATAAATTTGAAGAAAAAAAACGCTTTTCTTCATTTTGTTGACGAATTGCATATTACACTAGCCATCCCTTGCAATGAAAAAAATATCCACGTTTGCATAACATGTGTTTCAAAAACATATGGCGGATATAATAATAGTCTTTGGAGAGAATCCAGTGTGTCAGAAATAATATAATTCCCTTTTACATAACGTATAATCAGTATATAAAAGTTCTGTACTTCCAATTTGGATGCTTAGGAATTTCATTTGGAACCGGCGTTTATGTCTAAAAAAACGTTTTCTGTCAAACTTTAAACAATTTGACAACATTACAGACAGTATACCTTTCCACAGACGCAAATTACATTTCATACATTATTTTGTAATAAGAAAACAACTGTAGCACCTTGCAAGAAAGTATTCATACATCTTGAGTTGAAAAGTCCAGAAGATTTTCAAATTATTATTAAACCCTTTTTCAAGAATCTACAACAATGTTGTTATGTTTTCTGCTTCATGGCACCAAAGAGTCTCATTTACAGCTTTGCTGAGTGTTTTCACAATGAGATGCCAGGATCTTTTCGATCTACACCAATTCTGTTGTCCACATTATTAATACAATTGTAATAGGTATGAACATTTTAATCTCTTTGCACCTGTACTCAAACGGTTATATGACGTCAGTCTGGGAGGCATAAAACATTAAAAAAACAATGGACGAGATTTGCTTCCATGACAACAGAATCACCTGTTCAGCTGAATGTTGTTAAAAATAATCCTCCGTAATTACCTGCGAATGGGATCGGGTGGTCAGGCTCGCTGACTTGGTTGACACGTCATCGTATCCCATTTGCGAGGATCGATGCTCATGATGTCAATCACTGGATTGTCTGGTGCAGACTCGATTATTCACAGACCGACGTCATATGGCTGGAATATTGCTGAGTGCGGCGTTAAACAACATATAATCAAACCTGCGATGGGCGGTGGTGTAGCCTAGTGGATAAAGCGCCCGCTCGTCACTCCTAAGACCCGTGTTCGATTCCCCTCATGGGTACAATGTGTGAAGCCTATTTCTGGTGTCCCAAGCTGTGAATTTGTTGGATTATTGCTAAAACATGCTCACTCGCTTTTTTCTTCAACGAAATAATCAAATTAAGTTCATGTCGCCAAGCCAGTAACCATGGTTTTTGAAAATGAATTTCAAATTTAGTATTGAGAATATAAGAACATTTAGATAAGAAAATACACACACGCCGTGAAAGATCCACCAATTAGATGGGGCACATTCTAATTAGTGTTCACAACTGAGCATTGATCATGGGGGGTGTTTTGTCCGTTAATAAACACCCACTCAACCGTTAACATCACCCCCATTCGACGTTATCACTCAACGGGTTGGGTTGGGTCGAGATGGCCCTCAACATACATGTGTCGATGTATAGAGGAACGACACATTTAAAATGCCGCCATCATCAATTTACCTGACGGTTGTTCAATGGCCTTGATCATTTTCGCAGAACACCGCGCATGGTACAGCTTCTGGTTTAGAGTGATTTTTTTATGACATTATTCCTTTGTTTGTAGCCTTGTAACCTCTTTCCTTTTTTTGTATATTTTCGGGTCACTCATCATTCTCATGGAACAATTCAATTGTTTAAACTGTGTTAAAATATTTTTTCTATATATTTTCTGTAACAATTTGTTCTGGGTTATTTTTTCAAAAAGAAGGCTTTGAACAAAAAAACCTGGAACCTATATATCTTTATTCCGAGATGTTGTTGCACTATTCACACATATTTTCCGCGTTCCAAGATCCTTGGTGTTATGACATATATCTCCTTCCCAATACGTCCTGTAGCCACTGTCAACCTCTGACATTTGAAGCACAATGCCGTCCGCGTTATGATGCCGTTAACGTCAGAACCCCTGGAATGTATTGACGTAATATTACCTTCAATTACCAGGTCCAGAACACGTTAAGCTTATAAATATTTTAATATTTGACAACATTTTTCAAGTTAACATGCTTGGGCGATAGCACGGCTTTAGGGCTCGATTTGTGTTATTATTCTGAACACAAGTTTGTACGTTATTTTGTTGTGTCAAAGCCATTGAATACAGTAACTGGGAATGTATACACGGCAAAAGTGTGTGTGAGATGAATACGAAACTGTTTTTGAGAGTATTGATCTCAATGAAAACACTGTAAGGCATCAATCAATCAATTTTGAATTTCAACGAAATGTTCAGAACAAATTAGAACAATCCCGATATGATACCGATATGTCGTGTGTCTAATTTATCAACCCTACATTGTTTTGATATGTTTCCCATCGGTTTTGCCTAATTGCTATAGTCCCGTCGACGGACAACATTTTTCAGCTTGTAAGGAGACATACCAAGAGCTTTCGAAGCTCGTTTCAAGTATTTGTTAATGGCAAATGATTTTCCTTTTTCTGCATCACATTAAAAGAAATCATACACCTTAAAAATCAACTGTGTGACATCTTGTAAGTCAACAAGGACGTATACTATGTAGAGCGTGTGGTTCGTTTTCGCACTGTTCCATCTCCGTTCAAGATGACAACATGTACTCATAACAACATGATGGGAATAAAAATAACAAACAGCAGATATTGTTGGGTACAGGGTAGTCATTGCCGTTGACCGTATGGACATTTAATAGACAATTCCCGATTTTGAGTAATTTTACAATTCATTGTTCTCATCTGGGGGCAAACGGACTGTAAGTGATATGAATGTTGTTCTGCTGTGCTATATGTACATATATGACTAACCAGTCTCGATTATCCACCGAAACAGATTCCAATCGGCGTAAATGGAAAATATCAATGATCCCTGAAAATCATTGATGACACCAGGTGTTCTTGAACATGGTTAACATGTCCTGCCCTACCGGTAGCATCCGCCACTCACACAATTTGCATAATGAAGTAAGCGTTTGTTGCCTCACATCACGTTTCAGTACTCCTTCAGGGGACGGCGACCACTAACCAAAGCAGACAATCAAGTGATGGACCCGAAAATCCAGTGACACGATAGAGTATTTACTGTCAATAATTCCTAATACAAGTAACAGCCGTGTTAATAACATTGGTTAAAAACATGATTAACAGCTGTTTAATAACATATTCAATGTAATCATTGTCAACATAGAATGGTTCCATATTTTGTACATACACGCGTAATGTAGCTTTCCTTTTAGTTTTCTCAATGTATTAGGTATGTAATTATGTACTCAATGATGGTTTATACATTTACAATTACGATTTCTAAAACAAAAACTATGTCCTTTTGTGGTCATTTTGCTTCGTATTTGTTCTGTGAAGTTGCGGGGGGCATTCCATGCCTGTTTGAATAACAGTTTCCACCTTTACCACGAAACTATGTACATTCGACAAAAACCCATAAAGGATGTTTGACTTATACCTTCAATAAATTCTGTTGCCTGTATTATTGCAATCCATTTGAAGCCTTAATATGACAGAACCAGATCTTCTAATTCTGCAGCTTCCACCTAGAACAAACAGTCCATCTATTTATCATCATTATTGTCATTCAGTTCTCTCTGCGCCAGAACCGACATCGATGCCTCCGTCTTGATGTTCTCTACTGAGAGTGTACTAGCCATTCATACACAGAACTCCTTCCCCAAGAAACCCTACAAAGCCACACGCCATAGCGGACCTTCTTGTCTCTCTATGATAGTGGAGAGTCGCCTCTGTGATAGCGTACTGTCTCAGACAAAGATTTGCTATCGAGCGGTTTATTAACACGTCTTCCGCAGAATGCGCATCTAATGCAACTGAGTCGATACCGCGCCCTACCCTTTACATATGGTCGTAGTGTTACGCTTGTCACTATAAATTGTAATCTGTATCTGTCAAAAGCATCATAATTCAAGGGATTGATGGCATTGAAATCTTGTATTGCCCAAGAGGCTGGAGAGAATGATGTCATGTTGGGTTTCAGATTGCTAATCAGGCGCATACTATTCATATCAGGTTTGGTGTTTTGACATTGTTTGTCATGTTTGTGATATTGTTTGAAATTAATACGCGATCGATTTCCAACACCGAACTGACTTCTTTATCAATGACCCTGTACTATTTGTTATGTATTGCATTTTCGACTGAAATCTCAGCAAGCAAATCAGGCCCATCATTCGAAGCACAAGGTCATCGCGCGAGTGTGGTTTTGGATGATAAATATCCTGAATTAGGAATAAACATTGTATTTACGAAAGCCTTGGCGAGCTAAATCCTGCGTGTTTACTCCTAACACAGGATATTTATTATCCCAAAACACTCAAACATGATAACCTCATTCTTGTCATTCTTAAATTATTTCGTCTGAAAAAACTATCATCTCTCAATTTACGATTTATTGCCAGTTTTCCTGGAATGGACGCATTCATATATATTACATCAGACGGTCAGTGATGTCGGACTCTGACAACAAATGATAGTGTTCCAACTGAAACCTGTTTTACATATAGGCAAAATAACTACATCCTACACATATTTGACCTTCTTTGCCTTTCGCGACAATACATCGCCCCGCCACAGGAGTATCTGCCCTTGATTAAAGGAAAGCTACCCCAGTCAATGATTCGTCACCTTTGTTAATAATAATAATAATAATAATAATAATAATAATAATAATAATAATAATAATGATAATAATAAAAGTGCATTTATAATGCGCCAGATTCCATTCACCAAGTGGATGTTCATAGGGCTACACTATTATTACCCCGGTCAATGGATCAGTGAGCACTCGATTTTCATTCTCAGCTCCCTTGGGAGTATACAACTCAAACTGCCTGTGAGGCGCTAGAAGGTTAGCAGCCACATCACCATCTCATCTGCTGGATGAACAGAGGCACATTTCGAACAAAGCCACTTGCCTAAGGAGACACCACATGTGGTACATGTGCTTCAGTGTGGGGCAGGACCGAAGCCCTAGAAACTCTCAGCAGGCAAGTTGAACGTGGCCACCCATCGAACTACTCTCCGAGACCGACGTTGCTTAGCTTCACCTGATTTGTGATCTGTGCGCTGTGCACAGGACCACGTGCCACCACGTTTAGAGCCTATTTGGCCTGTCGTAACGTTATAAAATGCAGTCAGATGTCCACACATAGACAAAATGAAAAGAGGTAAAAAAAAATGTTTTAGAAGACCCCAAACAGCAAGATGACATCTGAGGTTCGGGTTACAGGGGTTGCTTCTCTTGACAGATGAGTCCAGGTTTCATCTTAACAGCACTGATGTCCGTCAACGTGGTAATGGACGTCTGATGGAACGTTACGCTGACGCGTTGATTGTTCACCGTTCGTTATTCGGTGGTGGGAGCGTAATGATGTGGGGAAGCATCACTTTACATCACAGGACTCACGGCGGTCTCTAAATAGTCTAATAGACAATCCTGTGATTAACATCATGAGCATCGATCTAAGCGATTGGGATACGATGACATGCATCAACCAAGTCAGCGAGCCTGACCACCCGATCCCATTGTCGCCTCTTACTGTTAGCATAGGTTGCCGGAGACCTATTCTCTACCCGGGTCGGGGGCACGGGTGGACCAGTCGTCTGAGGCGCCGCGATTCACTGTGCAGAGTTGCGTCCCTTGGGCACGCCAGAAACCCGGTTCACACCGATTATGTTTCTAGGTTTGTCAGCACCATATCCGTGCTCGTGGGTTTCACCGAAGTGGTAAACGTCTGAGACCTGCATCACTTGGGGCTTTCCTCCCACATTAAGCTGACACGCCGTGACTGGAATACTGTTAAAAGCGGCGTTAAACATAACTCACTCACTAACTCTACCCGGGTCATTCACGGGTTTGATGGTAGGAACTTTGCTAGCAACTACGCTAGTGTATATACATATGTATTAATTGCAATCAAGTTGCATGATTGGTCATCCAAGCTAGCTAAAACCCTTCACTGAATCACTATTTGGTGCTAAAACCGTTCACTGAATCACTATTTGGTGCTAAAACCGTTCACTGAATCACTATTTGGTGCTAAAACCGTTCACTGAATCACTATTTGGTGCTAAAACCGTTCACTGAATCACTATTTGGTGACAAAACCGTTCACTGAATCACTATTTGGTGCTACCAGTGCGCGTTGTTAACGGGAATGGTGGTCATGACATCAGCTGTTCAGAGATATGGCCATAGTGGAGTCCGTAAGTAGTTCACGATACTGAACGAGTGTCTCCGTTGAGTACGTCCGGTGACAAACAACTATGCACATCATGGCTTTGTCGCTAGGGAGATGCCAAGTGTTTAGCATCTGTTATACATTTATTGAAATGATATATTCTTACGTGATGCAAATGTGCGTCCAATAATTGTCCAAACCTTTCAAAAGTTCATTTATAACAATGCCTTTATGGTAAGAAACGTGTAACATACTTATTGCATTATCGTTACACAATGACACTGGCCTGCGTTTAAACTTAAGACCCAAGTGAGATTCTAGACATGCATTGCCCATCAAGACAACCTTTGCGAAATGCTGGGATTGAATCAATACGACACATTGGAAAAGTGCCATGGAGATAATGTCATAATCTTGTTGAAGTCCGGAGGATGCAGTTCCCATTATCTCCGAGGATCATCACGTGCCTTGACCACGTGCATTGACCACTTATGAGGGCACCTACACAATTACACAGTGAATAGCATTACTAGACGAGAAGTGGCATCAGTTCTGGAACATAAATGACAAAATATATTCCTGTAGAATACGGAGTTAACTAATTAAAATCTACAGAAATTTTCTTTAAATATATTAAATTTATTTTATCTTTTAATTTCTTATTTACATGTGACGGATCTTTTCACAGCGAGAACCCAGAGGAGAGTATGCCCAAAGTATCCTGTTTTCGTCGCATTTTTAAGGAACTAAATGGAAATCAGCTTTCAAGCTGGATGTGGTTTGTTTGTTTGTTTTGTATCACCGCGGTCAGCAATATTTCATCTATGTGACGGCGGTCTGTAAGTAATTAAGCTCCGACAAGGTGAGGTGATATTGGGTTTGACGTCGCGTCCAAGATTATTGCACTTATATAGCGACGTGCATGCAGGTGTGTGTGTGTGTGTGTGTGTGTGTGTGTGTGTGTGTGTGTGTGTGTGTGTGTGTGTGTGTGTGTGTGTGTGTGGCTGCTTGTACTTGTCTGGACTAATGCCGATTTATAGTGCTAGCTCACCGAGTGCTGAATCAAAGCCGACCATCTTTTAACGTCTTTTGGTATGACGCGGCCGAGGATCGAACCCCGGCTGTTCCGACAGGACAAGACACTGGGTGACGTCGTGAGCATCGATCTACGCAGATGAGATACTGTGACATGCATCATCCAAGTCAGCGAGTGTGATCACCGTTAGTCGCCTCTTACGACAACCACATGGGTTGCTGAAGACATATTCTAACCTGTATCTTTACGTACCAGGAAACATGAGACCTTTAGTGGACCATGTGTCACCATGCACTGATTGCGAGGTCGGCTATTTATACACATAATAACGCTCATTTGTTAACAAGTATCATATTTTGTATACGTTAGCTTTCAAGTTTTATGAATGAAAAAGAAATGTGCGCTTTTACGTATTTCCCTCAATTTCTAACACGCAACGACTTCCACTGGTGCTTCACTGCATTGACGTCATAGAGCGCAGAACGTTTCCGTGCCGTTCTCGTTCCGTTGGCCGTATGCAGTCCGCGATTTGTCCAAGAATGGGATATAACATACCGTATCTGATACCTTAGACTAGATCTATGATTCTCGGTTGACTAGATTGACCAATAATATGTCATGAAGCAAGCTTGATACACGACAGCTGGAGTTGCGCAGTGAGCACAAAAACGTACCAACAGCCATCCAGTCCCGACACTTCCCAGGGAATGCAGGCGTTGTGTAACAGTGTTCATAAGCAGGTCCACTGGGGGTGGAGGGGGCGATGGGAGGGCTTGTGCAGGTGTGAGCACCACCCCCACTCGTGTTTCAAGCATAATATAAAAAAATTGTACATTTCCATGGCTGTTTTCTTCTCACGCAGTCTGTGGGTGTTCCGCCTACGATACATAAATAGGGTAAGATCGATGTAATGTCAGTTCGCTTGACGAGATCACATGTATGCTGAGCTGGTGCAAATCCAAACGGGATGAAATTCGTTGATGTTCACCACTTTGTAAAACCCACGAGCAGTGCAGCTAAACAAGGATCAATTTAATTGTTGCGCTCGAGGGATAATCCACATGTACAGTCCGTTTGCCTCCAAATGAGAACCATGAAGAGCATAATCAATCTAATAGTCTATAGTCTATTAAATGTCAATACGATACACAGCAATGATTACCCTGTACCCAACAATATTTGCTGTTTGGTTTTTTTACTGCCATTCCTGGAAAAAGTTGGTTAAGAAACTATAATGTTTCTTTGAGAGGTATTTAGAAGTTGGAGTACTAAGTAAGGATACGATATGTGGGTGAACAACTTCTTTATTACAATTAGCAGCGACGTTTCGATGCAGGTTCTAACACCGTTATCAAGGAAGTGTTGTACAGAGTAGGGTTGACAAATATATAATTATACAGGTAGGAGACAATGTTTACACAGGAGAGTAGATTAAGATGTAGTTACACTGGAGTGGAGACGCTCACTTCTACAGGACTACAGTCTATAATGTCCATCCAGAGACTGTCACGTATATGTGTACGGTACACACACGAGCACACACTGTGGACCAGTGGGTCACTGATGTCAGCATTACACAAGACACAGGTTCTCTTTTCTTTCCCTGGTCTCCAGCTAGCTCACAGATTAGTCTGCAGAGGGGCTTCATCAAGGGAAATACTTTGGCAATCTGCCATGCAAAGTTAGGCTGAATTTCAGGATGGATTTTTTTAAAGTGTTTTAGGTCTGGATCAGCAGCTATTCTACAGGCCCACTGCTCTTTTTCATAAGTGAAGATAACTTCTGTGACGATCTTCTTCCAGGAGATGTAACTCACAAAACTTCCAGAGTCTATGAACATTTCAAGATATTCTTTTAGTCCGTACTTCTTCACGAGTCGATAGACATCGGGGATGAATCCAAGTGAAACTGGACTGCAGCTGTTCTTGTAGCAGAAGAGGCGGGTTATGAAGACACTGTGGGATATATTAGTGTGCTTTGTATGACAAAGCTTTCCAAAGAACAACAGCTTCTTTTTATCAATTGCTGCTTCCGCAGGTAAGGTTCCCAAAAGAGAGTTACATACGTCCGTTCTGATATGTTTGGGAAGTCCTTGTGCCATCTTTATTGCTAGTCTTTGTGAGCGTTCAATTGCTAGTAGCTCCCTCTTTGTCAAATCTGACCACAACTCGCAGCCATATAATGCTTTAGGTAGGCATATTGTCTGGAACAACTTGAGACTGGTGAGGGGACTCAGTGTATTAGAGTGATAGCCTGATTTGATTAATGCGAATGCTGTAGACTTCATTTTCGAGCAAGCTGCTATTGTCCTGTTCCACGAATTAAATGATTCATGAAGCTCTATACCAAGATGTTTTAGCTCAGACACATTCTGCATCTCTCTGCCGTAGAGGATGATTGTTGTAGGCTTGGGTGAAGACTTCTTAAAGGAGATTATGTTGCTCTTTAAGGCAGAGAAGGTAAAGCGCAACTTGGCGCTATATTGTTCACATGTGTCCACCATTGTCTGAAGATATGGTCTGATAGAGCTGACTTAGAGTCATATTTGGAGACTGAGCTTTGATGTTCTTTAATTCGGGCTTTGAGGGGCCTAGATGTTTCACCAATATCAGCTTGTCCACAATTGCACGGAATGTGGTACTCTGCCCCAGATGGTTCCAGCTTGTGGCTGGATGGCGTTTTTCCTGTGGCTTTAATTGTGTTCTGAATTCTTTTAATTCTCTTGAAAAACTACATCAATGTTGGCCTGTTTCTTTCTCTGGATTGTGTGGCTATCTGTTCCAAAGTAGGGGGGCTGATCACAAATTGGTGCAGATTGTTGACGGGGACATTTCTGAGGTTTCTTGGTGATCTTGGTGATGTTCTGTATTGTCTGTTGTACTAGCTGCTCGGGGTAGTGGTCGTACTGTGTGAAAACTTGTTTGAGGTGGCTTAGTTCAGTGGTAAAATGTTGATTTGTAGGACAGATGTTTTGAGCTCGTCTTGTTAGGATTGAGATGATTGCTTTCTTGACTTGAGGGGGGTGGTTGGATGCATAGTGAAGATATTGATCTGTGTGGTTTGGTTTCCGGGAAACAGTGGTCTGGAGTTTGTTGTTATGGTCTTTCTGTACACGTACATCAAGGAAAGATAGTTGACGATTAGATTTTTCCTCCATGGTGAACTGCATTCGTGGGTTGCTTAAGTCCATCATGTGACCAGTATCTTGACTCTGGTTTGTAGCCTTGTAAGGAAAGGTCATATTCATCCGTTGTTGCCACGTCACCATATCTCCTTTAAGGGTATTGGACGTCGGGGTATTGCTGTCTTGATCCTGCATACTGTGATATGATGCATTGTCAATGATAATAAGGGATTCGGCAAGCAAAGCAGAGACGAATATATTTTTCACCCATTCAAGAAATCCCTTGCCGTTCATTTCTGTGTGGTAGTCCCTGTTGTCCCTTGCCCGAAAGACGAGGTCACAGCCTTGGAGAAAACCCTGACTAGCACAGTCAGCATGGAGAACTATTAGCATTTTCCTTTTTTCCATTGGTAACGTCTTCCAGACTCCTTACAGTCCCCACTGGGTACCCACTCACTGCTGACTGTGTGCGAGGCTTTTACCCACGTCTCATCTAGGAAAGCAGACTCATATCCCTCTTCACGTTTCTGCTTGATGGTTCGAAGATAATGATTTCGGAGACGAAGAATGTCAGATCGTTCACAGAACACAACCATGTTTTCCCTTATTATCTTTTTGTATCTGTATCCAAATGCATGCAACAGTTGCCATAGCTTGTATTTTGTAACAATTAAATCATGTTCAGTTTCAAGTTATTTCTTAGTCACATGTATTTATTTTCTGAATGCAGTTAAACAATTGCACGTATGTCTTGACTTTTCTGAAAACTGTCAAATTTATCAACCCTACATGGTTTTGATAATAATTATGTTCCCTATCTGGTTCACCTGATTGCTGGAGTCCCGTCGACGGACAACATTTTTCAGCTTTACGAGAGGCATACCAAGAGGTTTAGAAGCTCGTTCAAATATTTGTTAAAGACATAAAATGGTTTTCCTCTTTCTGCTTCACATTGAAAGAAATCATACACATTAAAAATCACCTGTTTCACATCAGCAGAGTAGCACATCTTGTCAGTGAACAACGACGTATACTATGTAGCACGCGCAGTACGTGTTTGAGCTGTTCCTCCGACCGTTGTGCCCCTCTCACTTCAAGATGTCAATTTGTACATATAACAACAAGAATACAAAATACAAAAAACAGATATTGTTGGGTACAGGGTATTCATTGCCGTGTATCGTATTGACATTTAATAGACTCTTCCATATTTTGAGTTATTTTGCAATTCATCGTTCTCATTTGGGCCAAACGGACTGAAGTGAGTGAGTTTCGCTTAAAGCTCCTTTGAACAGTAGTCCAATTACATCAGAGTGTGTTATCTTGCTGTGAAAGGAAAGCCCGAATTTCCTAGACTTTTACCACTTTAAGAAACCTACGAGCACGGGTATGGTGCTGACAAACCAAGAAACATCAACCTGGTAAGACCATTGGTAATGATGTTTATAGGCAAGTGAATGTGGATGATTCGAGATGGGGTATAACATTACTTACAGCATTCGAAAGGCCCGTGTTCGATTCCATACGTTGTAGATTCTTGAATATACACTGGTGTGAATCTATTCTTGATGTCTGCACAGCGATATAGCCGGTACATGTTTGTTGCAAAAAGCGGAGTAAAATCATAAACACAAACCCATGAATATATGAAAATACATTTTAATCCTTTCTCAACTTTGAATGTCCCTACGTTGTTTACCACCTGAGAAGATATTTAAAACGTATGAAACAGAAGTATAAAGAAAAGTAAATTCATCAATCAAACACGGAAACTAATTTCGCTTGTTGACAGAACCATGAAAGTGTATTTACTTATGATCTTGAAAGTCTGGTTTTGATTTCAATCGAATGCATCAATATCAAATAATAGCGAAACCATTCACAAAATAGAAATTGAACAATAAAAACATATATTGTTTCATACAAAAAATATTGTGGAAGTATCCAAATGGCCAGTCGGGGTTTTTTTTATAACGGTGTCAGTATTTAAATTGGTATTGTATTCGGCTAGAGAATGTAATGGGGATATATTGGGTTATTAAAAGGGATATACTTCTGCTCCATCTAACTTTATCAGATTAAAAATCAATACTTGACATCATAGCGACATCATTAACTCGAGTTAAATCACGTGAGCATATTGTGGCACGTATGGCCCCATCAATCAACATTGATCTGATTTAATCATTAGCAGTAGAAATGAAATGACTTTACCTTGGTACCCCGTGGGAATTTCGGGTTGGAACTGATCCCTGGTAAGCTGAAGATAACTCGTGCCAGAACTCGCTTATGCCTAATCTGAAGCCTCACATGGTGGAATATACTGATGCATCACATGGTGGAATATACTGATGCATCACATGATGGAATATACTGATGCATCGCATGGTGGAATATACGGATGCATCACATGGGGGAATATACTGATGCATCACATGGTGGAATATACAGATGCATCACATGGTGGAATATAAAAATGCATCACATGGTAGAATATAAAAATGCATCACATGGTGGAATAATCTGATGCATCACATGGTGGAATATACTGATGCATCACATGGTGGAATATACAGATGCATCGCATGGTGGAATATACAGATGCATCACATGGTGGTAAAGATGCATCACATGGTGGAATATACAGATGCATCACATCGTGGAATATAAAGATGCATCACATGGTGGTATATACTGATGCATCGCATGGTGGAATATACAGATGTATCACATGGTGGAATATACTGATGCATCACATGGTGGAATATACAGATGTATCACATGGTGGAAATACAGATGTATCACATGGTGGAATATACAGATGTATCACATGGTGGAATATACTGATGCCTCACATGGTGGTATATACAGATGCATCACATGGTGGAATATACGGATGCATCACATGGTGGAATATAAAAATGCATCACATGGTGGAATATAAAAATGCATCACATGGTGGAATATAAAAATGCATCACATGGTGGAATATAAAAATGCATCACATGGTGGAATATACTGATGCATCACATGGTGGAATATACAGATGCATCACATGGTGGAATCTACACACGCACCAAACCGCGATATAGAATCTCTCTTACTGTGATATTTACACATGCATCCTGTGATGATATGAAGAGAAGCATCATATTTTGAGACAGGCAGATCCAACACATGGTGAGGTTTTCAGACACATTACATATTAGAAACAATTATATGCATGCATTCCGAGCTCTACAGACGCATCATGTGGATGTACGCCTACACGATCTCTAAAGAGGCTATTACAATAATGCTATACTCCTGGTTTAACAATAAAACCTCGGAATATTGCAAATTTCATCCTGACATGGAATGATCGACTGGCTCAATCTAAAGGAAATGGTAATAAAATTATTCCGCTATCAAAATACACTTACCGAACACAAACCGAGTAAAAGGAATATGTCTACAGAATGATATATGCACACCGCGCACTACGCCTCAGACGGGTTGATTAATGATAAATAGTTGATCAATAGCGAAGTAAATGTAAACTCATAACAGTATATCTATAAATATCAGCTTCATGCATTTGCTTTCGTCTGATCCTCAGAAAGGGGCAGTTATTTCACCAAGCAGATGGTGTGGTCAAATATTGAAGCCAAATATAAATATTTTCAAGCTACATTAAATGCAACATGTGCTGGCATCATCGTTAAAATGGCACAAGTAGTGCACATGAGTGCAATAGTTCACCAAACGTTCGCCCAACTTTCCACAACAAAATCAGATGAGAAACCCAAAGTGGGGTGCTTTATTTAACTTAATTACCAACTTTTGCACTCCGGAACGTTATAAAACACTTCCCGATTATTAACTACTGTGAACACCATTTCGTATACGAAAAACCATCTCCCGAATACAACATAACTGTATATTCCGCACGTGCCAGCACCATTCGTGACCAACTCGTGTTATTCCGGGACAAGTCGAATAGCACGAGCTGCATGCATTGGTCGAGATTGTGCGGAAGAAGTCACGTGTTAGTAGGGATGTCGGGAAGAAGACGATGCTCTTTGTTTGTTGAAGAAACTTTAACATATCAAGTGACAATGTAGAGGTGTTATGTCATAAGTAACTATTACTAACGACTTCAGGAGCGACATTAACTCAAAAATGAAAATACTAAATTGGATTTCAACATGACATGCTTCAGCATTATCCGATTATTTCACGAAAAAATAAGGCTATATCAGCTGACATATTGATTATGTCCAAGCGTGCAACCTTCAGCTTATCACGTTGACAATCCATTAAAAAACACATGTCACCCATTCTTCCCCATCTTCTAATGTTAAAAGATGGCACAGAAAGTAACGCATGTCCATCCTGCGCATATCATTCAAACGAATACCTAAAGAAGCTTAAATCATGTGTTTTGTGCTGATAAAGGAATAATGAGCTTAGGTATTGAAGGGCAGGTAACTCCTAGCTTGACGTCTTTTGAGGAAAAGCTAATAAATAATCTTAAAGGCCATCTTACGCCAAGCTTAAAACACTAATCACGTTAAGCCCTCACACATGATTATGCATAATTGTTCTCAACTTAGCTACGATTATGAGTCGCTAAGCAATGTCAGTTATCTTGTCATTTTGCCAATACTCAAAGAGGAACATTCTCAATCCCGACATAGAGATTATTACTTTCATGTGTTCCGTGTCGTTGATATAGTATATTACGAAAAAAAATTGTATTATGTGAGCCTAATATATATTTTAAATATACGATAAAGTACTAATTAGTACTGTAACATTTCAACTCGAGATTCTGATTTTTAGTATTTATTTTCATTCTTTTAAATTGAGACCCGTGAAGATCCGGGGTAGAATAGGTCTTCAGCAACCCATGCTTGCCGTAAAAGGTGACTATGCTTATAGCAGGAGGCGACTTACGGGATTGGGTGGTCAGGCTCGCTGACTTGGTTGATGCGTGTCAGTCATCCCAATTGCGTGGATCGATGCTCATGATATTAATCACTGGGTTGTCTGGTCCAGACTCGATTATTTACAGACCGCCGTCATATAGCTGGAATATTGCTGAGTGCGGCGTAAAACAAACCAACTTTTAAATTAAACCCAACTCACTCACTCACTCACTCATTCTTTTAAATCCATGTTAAGCCATTTGGAACGTAACATGCTGTGAGTGTCAAGCATTGATAATTCAACATGGCATAGGACAATTAATATGCATCAATATTTCGATCACTTGTTAAATCTCTTGTCAGGTTCAATGCTTTTTCATGCTGAGGAATTCATACCTGAATTGATAACATGAAATATTAATCACGATACTTGCACGATAATTAGAGTCTTTTCAAGTCTTTTCGAACGGCACAATTTGCATTTGGGAGTCACTTTGAAATGTAAGATCACTTGTCATCCTACCAATTCCAGAGTGAGTGAGTGAGTGAGTAAGGTTTTATGCCGCTTTTAGCAATATTCCAGCATATTACGACGGGGTACACCAGAAATGGGCTTCACACATTTTACCCATGTAGGGAAGCGAACCCTTATCTAAGAAGTGAACGCTGTAACCACCAGGCTACCCCATCGCCCTACCAGAAAAGGAACCCTCTTAATCCGGACATAGAGATTATTACCCTCGTGTGTTTCCTTATCGTAATTATCATATTATGAATAAAAGGAATATGAATATTATGAATATTATGATAAACACACACTGATATTGTTGTTTTAAGTTATAACTATAACAATTATGTATAAGGGCAGTGGAATCACTAAGGTCAAGTTTACAACATTTGGAACACATTTGTCAGGTTTATAACATGATCAATACCTTGACGGAGGCGTAGATGACAGCCGCACATATTTTTATCTGAAATCACGGTCTACAGATGTTTTTGTATTTAAGAATTATTTTTGATTTGATATAGTCATTAGTCAAACCTTTAAACTAAAAACATTTGTGAAAATTGCATTTAAGGTAATGTCCCAGAAGCTACAGATATTTTTCTTTTGTATTTAAGATTTATTGTTTATTTGAGATTGTCATTAGTCCAACCTTTAAACTAAAAACATTGGGGTAGGAGAGTGGCCCAGTCGTCTAAAGCGCCGCGATTCGCTGTGCAGAGTTGCGTCGCTTGGGCACGCCAGAAACCATTGATTGTGGGTTCGCCCGGACCATGTGTCTAGGTTTGTCAGCACCATACCCGTGCTCATTGGTTTCACCTAAGTGGTAAACGTCTGAGACCTGAATAACTTCGAGCTTTCCTCCCATATTAAGCTGGCACTTGTATGTTCAATGCTTTTAACGACATGTATTAACAGACTCGACAGGTAAACAGAAAACGACCGGTGTGAAATTTAGGGACGGTGGGTCCGTAAACAAAGCAATAAAAACAGGTGGGTTAAGAATCATGTTGAACGGTGTGAGTTTTTGAAGTCATGCTCTGGAATATTTGCCTGTTTTTAATAAGTTTCACTCATCCTAACCCACACTGGAATAACTTTTGCATAATTTACACAAACAAATTGTTGAAGGAAATGAATGAAACCTAATTGTTGTAACGAGAAACGTGTGGTGCACGAGCGAAATTTACAACATGTTGGTGCCGGTCGAGTCGACTTCTAATTAGGGGACGAAGAACTCAAGTAGTTGTTTTTCTCTCGGTATATGACATATTTTCGGAATGTATTCACATTTCAGGTACTGGTTTGTAAACCTCCGACAGGAGAACCACGGGAGGAAAAGGATGATTGGGTAAAACAAACAGCATCGTCTTCTTCCCCACATCCCTACTAACACGTGACGTCACGTGAAACCTACATTTATGATTGTGGGTTCGAATCCCGGTTCGCCCCGATTATGTTTCTAGGTTTGTCAGCACCATACCCGTGCTCGTGGGTTTCAACAAAGTGGTAAACGTCTTAGACCTGCATCATTTCGGGCTTACCTCCCACATTAAGCTGACACGCCGTGATATAACTCTGGAATACTATAAAAAGCGGCGTTAAACCAAACTCACTCACTCAGGTGGCAAGGTTAATTGATCCAGAAGGGACAGCCCAAACAAGAATTAATGACGTATAGAGTATTAAAAATATAATATAAAATCAAAATGAGGAAAATATATCAATAACCACCATGTAAGTAGCGTTTAAACAACACACAACACAAAGAGTATTTGGAGTATGGCTTGCAAACCACCCACAAAGGCGCAGAACTGAGTTCAAAGAGTTTTAAACTCGATAACGATCAACATCAATGTATTGAGATTTACAGATACTTGTTTGAAGAGATATTATTAGCAATGAGGGAAGACCAAGAAAGCCTTTGATCGAAGGGGACACCTGGAATCTAAATCTTGCCAAAAGTCAAGTTGGTTAGAACTAATGTAAAAGTCAATGTTTATTAGAACATCCTTCCCATATACATCCACCGTGACAATGGCTCTAAATACATGAAAGTTTGTTCAAATTTATTCCGGCACATATATTTCTTTTTAGTGTCGGCTGTGATTTATATTTTGTTCTTTAAAATTAATTCAACAAGAACCGCTTGGTTTATCTGGTGAATACAGTAAACTACGGTTATAACGAACTCAAAGGGACCACTTATTTAGTTCGTTATAACCGTAGTTGGTTATAAGCATATATACAGCATATATACAACAAATGGCCGGGACTAAAAATAAGTTCGTTATATCGGTCAGTTCGTTATAAGCGTGTTGGTTATAACCGCAGTTTACTGTAGTTCCCTACCAATCTCCGACACTGCTTTCATCTCAACTGACCCCTCATACCGTGTGTTGGTATTTGTAAATTTGAATAATTGTCATTTTTCGTCTTCATAAAATGTAAATCAAGTTAAACCTTTGTTAACCCTTATGTACAATTTGATGATTTTAACGTGCATGACAACACAGCCGAAGTTTAAAGGAGTTAGCAAGATGTGCCATGCTTACGCTGAATGTCCGCGCAGCGTTCGCCGTCGTTGTACATTTAAATCGGTACCACATTGCAACATATGCAATTTTATGACCATAACGAGTCCCAATTCCGTCAATTTCATTTCAAAGTGACTTAACATCCTCTTGTACACGCACATGCCCCACTCGGCTTATGTAATTCAGATTTTATGATACATGGAGCGCCGTTCGCTGTCTCCGAGTTGACGTTTGAAGGGCATTTTATGACGTTAATAGATAACAATTGCTGACAAGCGTCACTAAAGTATAGGCTCATTTCCTGGTATGGTTGCATGAGATTTATATTTCGACTTATACCCACACTTTAGTTTCATTACATGTTATTAATTTTATCATATAAATAAATTAACATGAATATAAATGGTACTTACGGATAACGTGACTTTGTAGTTCGGTAATAACCCAGACGTCATGTACAGCTGAAGGGCACGACATAAGGGGTGATTGACGTGTGTCTCTGCAGTTGTACATTGGATTATTGAAGGACAAGTAGACACGCGAGACAATTAGCCACATGGTAGCATGTGTACGTTATCAGTGATTTGGGAAAAATATCGCTCTTCAAGATAAGATACTTTAATGTTAGGTTTATTTCTGGAGCATGATCAATTATATGTTTAGGCATATAATTTGGAACCGAAGATTAATATTCTTGGGATAGGGTGGGCATCCTGTCACTGCTTGAAACTTCATGGAGATGTGTTTTCTTTGAAAGGGTGAACCGGACAATCCTCTATTTTCACAACACATTTTTCATTTTCAATATTTGTTTATCGTTTGTAAATATTAATAGCCAATACCAGAGAATAACGGGTCTAGATTATACGCCGAAACAGAATCCTTTTGGCGTAAAGGGCAAAAAGCTGTGAATAAATATGAAGGGACCGCGAAAAGGGTAAGCATGACCCGAGGTAAACCTAGGCAGTTAGGGAACAACGCAATGATAACACAACCGACACATGATAATATGGACCTCCTCCGTGATCTAGTGGTAGAGCGTCCGCCCGGGGAGCGGGAGGTCTGGAGGTCAATCCCCGACCGAGTCATACCAAAGATGTTAAAAGATTGTACTTATTGTTACCCCGCCTGGTAATCGGCATTAAGGGACTAAGTAAACTTGGAGTTAGTATACTGTGCCTGAGTGCGGTATTCATGTTAAACTGCGGCATGGTATCTCAGTGGGCTAGCACTATGAAATTGGCGTTAGTCCGGACTAGTACAAGAGGCCACACACACAAGTACAAAAATCGTGGTCGCGACCTTAAACCCTATTTCACCTTACCTCATCTGATAATAATATTTCTAGATATACATGGAGAAATGAAATCTGTGATGCCTTAAAAAATTATGTTTCTCAGTCATTGTCTGCACTTAATATGAATGAGTTTATTCATATATTGTCTTTGATTGTTGATTTAGCTGTTTTGACCACTGTTGTACATACTGGTGCTATTTCATGCGGTTTACTTTCTACTGCTAAAAGGAAACATGGTACGATAAAGAGTGTGAGGATATAAAGACTAGAAAATGTATTTGAAAAGTTTAGAGTTGCTGGTGAAGAAGAATCCTTCTAAATACTGAACATTAAGGAATAGTTACAGGTCTTTATGCAGGAAGAAGAGAAGAGAATACGAAGAAACTTGTGAACCTGAACTTGTTGATAGTAGTGAAGACAGTAAAACATTCTGGAAAAAAATAGTGCATTAACAAAAAAGGGAAGTTGTTGTCCCGTTTCCAACAAGAGTATCCAAGAAGAATGGATTGATTATTTTAAGAATATTTTAAACCTTACTGATATTCTTTTTGACTCGGATATTATTGAGCAAATAGATTATGTTATTAAAAATCATTATGAACAATTGTGTGATTTCTGTTCTGATGATGATGTCAAGAATATTCTTAAGAATGATATTACACAGGACGAGATTGAATCATCCATAAAAGATCTTAGCTGCTAAAGCTGCAGGACCAGATGGTATTTAGGCTGAGATGATACAAAGTTGCAGTACTGTTTTAATTCCACACTTGTCAGTTATGCATAATAATATTTTGTCAACGGGTAATTTTACATCTGAAGCGGCTAAGAGTGTCATTGTACCACTCCATAAGAAAACAAGCCTTGACTGTGTTAATAATTATTGAGGTATATCCCTGATAGATATTTTTGGGAAGATATATTTCTCAATTCTAAATTAGCGTTTTCTAGTGTACTAGTATTCAATTATAAAAGTATCTGTAAGAATATCAAACACTACTATTACTGATTCTTTTGATAGTTTAAGTGGTGTCAGACAAGGTTGTGTTATCAGCCCGTTTTTATTTGCAATATATATTTCAGAATTTCAATCCATGACAGAAGATGCAGGTGTAAAAGGTATATTTATAGGTGTAGAATATTTGGAACTATTGTTGTTATTGTATGCTGATTATTTATGTATTTTTATGACACTGTGATTGGTTGGAAAAGAAAGATTGATATTTTATGTGATATTGTAAATCACGGGGCTTACGTATAAATATGGATAAGAAATAAACCTTAGTTTTTCAAAATGGTGGCCATTTACGACATTGCGAGAAGTGGTATTTTGATGGAGAGCTACTAAAAACATCAACTTGTTATAATTATTTAGGTATTATGTTTTCTACTAGCTTGTCGTGGACAGTATGTACAAATGCCCTTGTTTCAAAGCTCCGTTTGTTATTGAACAATTACAGCATAAATACCCAAATGTTTGATTTTATTGTAAAATAAAACAAATATTTGTATATGGGGCGAAGGTGTGAGGCTTCCAAGAAAGAGCTGTTATTGATATATTTCTTAATACTTTTTAAAATATGTATTGGGTGTTGGTAAACATGTAAGGAGTACCTGGGACGATGGCCTACAAAACAGAAATAAACTTTCTTTCTTGCCGTCATGAGGCTAATGAATATTTTATCTATCTTCGGCGTTATAATCACCGACCCAAAATTTGAAACATCTTGCAAAACAATGCTTCCCACCCAGTTAATATTTCAGTAATGTAAATCCAAGTTGGTCAACGTAGGATAATCTTTTTTCAACTGTCCTTTGAAACTAAGGTCAAGATTTTTGCACTTACATAGCAACGTGTATGCGCGCGCGTGTGTGTGTGGCTGCTTGTATTAGTCCAGACTAGCTAGTGTCGATTTTATAGTGCTAGCCCACTGAGATACCATGCCACCGGTTAACATGAATACTCCACTCAGACAGTACACTGACTCCGAGCCGTCCTGTCCTTAATGCCGATCGTCATGCAGGGTAATAACAAGTACCATCTTTTAACGTCTTTTGGTATGAAGCGACCGGGGATCGAACCCGACCTTCCGCTCTCCGGGACGTTCTACTACTCGACCACGGAGGCGGTTTGGGGGACAATGGAGACTGATTAATCTTTGGCGTTGACGTTCATATTCAGTTCACCGACCGACAGGTTTGTTTGTTTGTTGAGTCCGCACTTAACAATATCCCAGTTATATAATGGCTGCCAATAAACAATCGAGTCTGTACTGGGCAAACCAGTGATTGATATTATGATAAAGACCCATGTCGTCGGGTACGATGACATACAATCAACCCAGTCAACGAGAAACATATGATGTGAGGGACCAATTTTCACCCCTAAACACCAATACTAATTCTGGTCAGTATTCGTCTGTTTTTCTATATTAAATTTTGTTATCCATTGGCGTGACATGCTTAGATAAATACAGGATAATAAATCGGATCAAGTTTGGATTAATCAATAATAAGCTTAGTTTGTGTGTTTGTCCACAATTGAGCTATTCTAGAATACTATGGGAAGATCATTTGATACGTTGGGAGACGTTAATCCATAAATACGACTGAGGTCCATCTGACAGCCCAGTAACTCCGATGTACTAATATGTTTAGTTTGTGTTGTTTATCCTCAATGACGTTAGTCTCGTATTCTAAGGCTCAGTCGCAAAAGTCATTTTTCGTCTGGCAACGGTCAATTATAACTTTATCCAGGAGTTCGTTGAAATTCGTTCGCTCTATTCCGGTTTAGTTGGCTGTCAGTTATAAGATTATCTATTGTTTGTCCATGTATGTATTGTGATATGCGTGACTTTGGTTAACGGCGCTTTGCACAGTGTTCCAGTTGAAACACGGCGTGCCAGCTTGATGATGGAGGAAAGCCCGAAGTGATGCAGGTCTTAGACGTTTACCACTTTGGTGAAACCAACCAGCACGGGTATGGTGCTGACACACCTAGAAATATAATCGGGGCTAATCTGGGATTCTATTCGAACACGCGATCAAACGTTGTGAGCATTGCAGTGCGTAAGATGACTGACCTACCCGCTCCCTCAATTCTGAAATTTCTGGTCTAGTGGTAGAGCGTCCGCCCGGAGAACGGAAGGTCCCCAGCCGCGTCATACCAAAAGACGTTAAAAGATCTTACTTGTTGTTACCCTGTCTGGCGCTCGGCATTAAGGGGCTAAAACAAGGACTGGTCGGCCCGGAGTCAATATACTGTGTCTGTGTGGGGTATTCATGTTAAACTGTGGCATGGTATCTCAGTGAGCTAGCACTTTACATCGGCATCAGTCTGGACTAGTACAATCAGCCACACAAACACACACACACACGTACATCCACGTCGCTATATAAGTGCAATAATCTTGGACGCGACGTTAAACCCCATTTCACCTCACCTCATTTCTGAAATGAGTTACTGTAGCATTTGAATCAGTGTTAGACACTTGTACCACAGCTATATCACGACGGCCTATTAAAATCGGATTTTGTTCAAGGAGATAAGCTGTTGATAAGGTGACCAACGATCTCAGCGCCATCAGGATACAACACACAATACAACCCATGCTTGCCGTAAAAGACGACTATGCTTGTCGTAAGAGGCGACTAACGGGATCGGGTGGTCAGGCTCGCTGACTAGGTTGGCGCATGTACAATTTCAGTGTCCTGTTAAAATACGAGTTAGAATAGATTTTCTGCAACTTGCGTGGATCGATGCTTATGATGTCAACCACTGGATTGTCTGGTCCAGACTCGATTATTTACAGACCGCCGTCTTATATATGGAATATTGCTGAGTGCGGCGTTAAACAACAAACAAACAAAACACAATAAGACAGTTCTCACATTGAGAGTGCTGTCAGCTACCATCCTACGTCTCTCAACGACCTCAAAACTTTCCATTAACAAGAAATAACAGTCAAAAATAAAATGATATTAACTATTGTTCTGCATCCGGCCTTCCCGTCCCCACAAAAACCCATCTCGACCCGCGGACAACGTGCGTCACACACAATTTAATGATAATCGTTGCGCTGAGCCGTGTTTTACAAAGTGAACGTTTAAAGAGTTCCATCTTCATCCATAGTTTGTCATTATCCTGCAGGCGCTCGACACTGAGGGCTTGCCGTATAAGCATCAGTATCATTATAATGTGGCTAACTTGAGTATCCATGTTAAACCGCGGCATGGTATCTCAGTGGGCTAGCACTATAAAACCAGAAAAGTTTGGACGAGTACAAGCACACACACACGGGTTCCGTCTTAGCGCAAACGGGCATAGCTAAAACAATTTTCAACTCGTTGCGTAATGGTTCACATGTATTTCCCCAATATATTATATGTATTTCAGATGCAATTTAAAGCACATCTGGACATGCGGACTTATACAGTATGATTGAACACATTTAACTGTGTCTTGGGTATATTTTTAGATGCAAGACATATGTAAAATCCAAAATTGGATAATCGAGGATGCGCTTGATGAGAGATTTGGAGTTTGCATGTTGGACATAAACCCAGCGGCAAAAGAGCCCAGATGTCTCAGTTGTTTTTGTCGTATGTTTGATTTTCAATTGAAAATATCATAAGTTGGCAATCTTATATTCAAGAAATGAGCTGTACAGGCTCTGAGTCAGCACGTAAAGAATACTTCTAAATGATCTTATTTTTTTAAACCTAATTTGAGTTGAAACTTTTTTTAAAAAATAAAAAACACTGCTGATGGGTATGTTAGCCATGTTATCTTTAAAACACTCAATAAATGTCGGTTTTTCGGAACGAATGTACAACATTTCAAACATGGTAGAGGTTGTGTGGTTACAAAATCATTTCTTACTCCAGTCTTCATTGAACCAAATTATTTTTACACAAAATTACTAAGCCTCAATTAACTTTTACAAACTGTTGCAGGAATGAGTAATGGTTAAATAGGCATAATCAAATTTAACAACAGTTCTCTCAATTTTCAATTACACAAAAAAACCTCGGTATAGTTTGCTTTTCCCCTCATTATACTTTCATTAAAGGCTCCAAATCATATTCAAACAAGACCTCTTTTACCACCGCAGCTGGCCTCTTTTCAAAAGGACGAAAACCTTGGATCGTGTTTACATACTAGTCATTAGTTTTTGTATGCTGGAGGATTGGGTTGGACTTCCTATTCCATTTTGGGAAGAAATGACTACTTAAAATAGTTTTGCAGTGACAGTTTAAATACCACAGCTTATCGACATGTTTGATCCCAGCTTACAACGTCTTTATCCTGCATAATAATATAGCACCTTAACAATAAATCTCCACTTTTCCTAATCCCCTGTACTTGTTCAGTGATATGTACATCCAGTGACAGATACTTGGAAATGGTGCTCAGTGAATAACGGATGTATATTTGTTTTGGTGGTGATTCCGAAGGTCATAAAGTCAGGAGTTAATGTTATCGGCATGTCTTGTACGTGCACGAGGCGTTGAAGGGTTATATATCGTGGGTCAAGGTAAAATCCTATATATACATTGTAACTCCTTCAATTACGGATTGTTCCCCTTGGGCACGCCAGAAACCTATGATCGTGGGTTCGAATCCCGGTTCGCCCCGATTATGTTTCTAGGTTTGTCAGCACCATACCCGTTCTCGTGGGTTTCACCGAAGTGGTAAACGTCTCAGACCTGCATCACTTCGGGCTTTCCTCCCACATTAAGCTGACATGCCGTGATATAACTGGAATACTGTTGAAAGCGGCGTTAAGCCCAACTCACTCACTCACTCACTCAACTACGTTTTACCTGCCTGTGATGCAAATGTTTTCTCTCAAAAATATAGTTTTGTCCATTAAAGGAGCAAACCATTTTATGGGTGTACTAGGAACAGAGTCTATTGCAGGATTCCGACTATACCATGAGCATGTGTTTACAACTCACTACGAAAGAGTATTGATACCCTGTGTTAACGAAAAGGTGAGCGTATACTACCCCATCGATGACAACAAACAAAGCATACGTCACAAGGACATCCAGTCAAGTTAATTGTTCTAAAAAAAGGGAACAGATGGTCACAAAATAGGGAATTACATTATATATCATATTAATCACCGAAGCCCCAGACTGAGCGCAACGGAGCTCGATGGATGAGGGACATTGCATGAATTCATTGAACGCCTGTAACACCGGATACCGCCTCATGAAGTTCGTGTTTATGACATGACAGTTCTTTTGAAGACAGAAATATTCATACATTTTTATTTAACGACAAAACAAACGGAAACAATTTCAACTGTTATTTAAGATCCACGACTGCCGCCAGGTGGTGTCATTGAAAATCTCGTGCACGAAATCAGTTCCAATATGGACTCCTGCCAGTGCTGGCTGTGGTCTATTGGACTGAGTCGAGCTGAGTTAGAATACACAGTCACATGTATCCGGTCCGTCAGCCACAGACTGACTCTTCACCAACACACCGCACAGCGAGAGAGTAATCGTGAAAACAAGTGATGTAAACCCCAACTTGCTCATACGTCTTGCTCACGTGGTCTGATCCTTTCAGACCGATTTATTTCCGTACGTACCTTGCGTACCACAGCTGGACTTGTCAATAAGAGTCTTCCCATAAAGTACTGGGCTATCTAACTGTGCTGGTCCTTAGGGACTTGCGAGTCTTCCGACCATACCTATATACTCAAAATGTGATTCAGTCAATGAAATGTCTTTGCTTAAAATAGTTCAATGCAATTAAATTACAATGGCGTTGCGAACAGGTTGCTTTAACTGTTCTCATCGCACTCGTTTATAGAGAATACGTGGTCAATTTCGCAACCTTGCATCTCTACATTCAGCGTATGCTGTTTTATAGCATGTATAGAGAGTATTAGCCGAATGTGCTTCTGTGTCGTGGATTTCATGAATTAGGCATTAAGACAACTGATATGCGAGTCCCTGGCGAGCACAAAGCATCCCTTTTTACTTCCAATACATGCTCTGTACGATACGGAAACACACGAGGGTAATAATCTCTTTACGATATAAAGTCATTTTACAATAATCGAATTATTTTCTGGTTGCCCTACGTGAAAAGTTGTGCCAACTGATATTCACACATGCTACTCGTGTAGCCGAAATCATACAACGGACTCCTCTTTTAGCAGATATTCTTCAACTTGTTAATGCAAATTGTGTTAATGGCGTCTTCTACCGGTAGGGCAGGACATGTTTATTCTTTTCGGGAACATCTGGTATCATCACTGATATTCAGTGAACCATTCATATAATTTTCACAGTTATTTTTCCTTTTGCGCCCAATTAATATTTCAGGGATAATCTGGACTGTTGTAGGCCAGGACGGTATATATTCATAATGATGTAAGTCTGGTTTCGTCGTTTTTACTCCCTGTGAACATCAACGAAACTGTCATGAAGACAGTCCATCCAGAAGTAAGTTTGATTTTTGCAGAATAATAATGGAACAATGGGAAAGCAGTGGTACTTGTCAAAGTATGCATTTCGACATTCATTGTACATCATATGGTATATTAGTTATATACATTTTCTAACATTTTGATTTCAGCATGCAGATTCATATTTAATATTGTCTAGTTTTGGGATGTGCACCCACATGTTAACTTGTGAGTTTCAACAGCATTTCAGTTATTTGACAGCATGACAGCATATTTAGGAAAGCCTAAACTGACACAGATCGTAGACGTTTGTCAATTTAGTGAGGGAGTGAGTTGGGCTTAACGCCGCTTTGAACATTATTTTGCAGTTATATCACGGCGTGTTAGCTTCATGGGGGAGGCAAGCAAAGTAATGCAGGTCTTGAACGTTTACCACTTTGGTGAAACCCACAAGCGCGGGTATCGTGCCCACAGAGCTAGAAACATAATCGGAGCGGGATAACCGGGATTCGAACCCACATTTATCAGTTTAGAGTAACTAACGTGCTCAGGTATGGTCCTCACAGACTATTGATAATAATCTTGGATTCGACCCCGCGATCTGGAGAACTTCGAAAACTGTAATTTTCAGTGAATTAAGTGAAACCTACCATAACAGCCGTTTTGCTTAAAATGCGAAAGGAACAAAGGTTGCGCAAAAATTGGGACACAGCAAAAGGAATCCTGGCAAGACAACGCTAGTTACCTCTTCATAGCCAATGACGTGTCCCAGTGATAACTAGAGAAGGCAAGCGAAGATGCTTAAATGACAGTTTGGAAATAAAATACTTGCACAGAAATATCTCTGGCTCACACAATTATGGTCTACCACCATAACTTCATCATGACTCTGTATACAGTTGCGATGTATCTGGGTCACGGAAACGTAAATCTTGTACCTCGGGAGCAATTTTATGAATATAAAACTCTTGTTCGTACCTTTGCTCTTTACGTTAATGTCCTCTTGTTAAACCTCATGATCGTGTTTCCTTTCAGTTCATCAAACTCCCCACCAGTGCAAACCACTACATCTACCCACGAGTTACACAGAGGTTATTTCAAATAAACATGTTTGTCTCCGCAAAAAAACCGATAAAGTGAAAATGTCAACTTTTAATATCACAAAAAACATGATTATGTTAGATGACAAGAAAAAACAAATGTTATTTTTATAGTTATGATTATATCAAGAATTCGGTACGAATTATTTGGTTTGCAGGGAAACAAATTAACTCAAATTAACCTCAATTTAGATGTGGAGATACGGATGGCAAATTTGCCGTCCAGAGTGGCGTCACTTGAGCATGACAGGGTTCGATGATCATGGGTTCTATCTAAAGTCGCCGTGGATATGACTCTTAAATTAATTTTCAACAAATTGGTAAACGTCCAGGGCCTGAAGCCCCAAACAATTAGGAAACAATGTTAGAAAAGGCGTAAACCCAAACTCACTCATTTATGAGGGGGCACGGGTGGCCCAGTCGTCTAAGGCGTCGCGATTCGCTGTTCAGAGTTGCGTCCTTTGGGCACGCCAGAAACCTATGATTGTGGATTCGAATCTCGGTTCGCCCCGATTATGCTTCTAGGTGGGTTTCACCGAAGAGGTAAACGTCTGATACCTGCATCACTTCGGGCTTTCCTCCCACATTAAGCTGACACGCCGTGATATAACTGGAATACTGTTAAAAGCGGCGTTAAACCCAACTCACTCATTCACTCACTCATTTATGATACTAATGCTCTTTGGTTGTATGCAGCTGTTGGCAATGTGACAGCAATAACACGGCAGCGTGCACTGATATGGAGAATTGGCGAACAAGCGACCACTTTCACCACAAGACTAACACAACGCCTACACCCTGCTACCGTTCGGAATCGATGGCAACAGCGGCATTAGGTACACGGTGGTAGCTTAGATGGCGACAGAGCTATCGATGACACAGGCAGACGTTCTGAAGAAGGCAAGCAGGACGGTTAGTATGAGTGCAGGCTGGTTATATCGCTGGTTATTTTGTTGGCAACCGTGATGGTGACGACAGCGGCAATGGCATTGTGGTACAGAACAGAAAATAGAAGCAGCACACTGTGGAAAACTGTTCTTCCTCTTTGTTCTGGCAACGTCCATCGAAAACGCCCTTCAAATATTGCGAAGCTACAGGAACTAGACTGGTGTATGCGTTACCGGAAGTGATCCTCAGACGGGATTAGCCTCGAATTACCTCCCTTGATTGGATTGTAAGCTCATCACAGTGCTGTGTACAGCCTTCATTAACCAGCTGATCTTTGTCTAAATATCATATCTCGCCGTCTCGACAAATATAAGTATTTTTAGGCTTTTTAATAATTGCAAGGCCAACTTAAAACTCAACGTGATCCCCGTTGCTACAAATAAGAAATGGGCTATTATTCAATCAAACATCCAACGGGCTTTCTTGGCGACAGGGGTACGAGACAATGAGAGAAGCAACAAACCTTCAATTACATGTCGAGACGACTTTTCTGGTTAATCAAATAGGGGAAACACAAACTTCTGCAGGGAATAATCTTTCAACATTTTCTTCCAACACATAAAAGGGTGCACTCTTTCTTATTAAAGTATGTTGTTGATCAAAAACATTTGATAATCCCTTTGGGGATTTTCTACTTTGGTTAGGAAACGTATCTGGATTCTCTTGTACATCAGTCAAACTGTCTTTTGAATAAGCAAATGGCATGATCAACATATGTAGAAGGTTGGCCCTGATAGGTAGTCTATTTCATGCATACATTACGTAATAAGCTGAACGTAATATATTCATAGCATTCGTATTGTTGCTGAATCAAAATAACACATTTTATCTTCATGGCGTCAAATATTAACAGCGGATGTTTTCCGTGACCTGGACAAGATATAGTATCGGACTTGAGTATATTAGGTCTCTGTCTACACATATGGTGGAGTTTTATGAAAGCAGATTCGCGGCACCTCCTAGGTTCCCATAAAGCATCGATTAAATCCCACTTCTAAGAATCTCAAGCTTTCCTTGATGTCTAAAGTAAATTGTAGCTTGGGCTAATTTAACATGGCGACAATGAGCGATTTAAGAACTGTTTTACTGTGGGCCCCTCCCATAAATTCTACAACTTATATTTAAAACAAACATTACCGTACGGATACATGTGCAAAACATACGATTTGACATGATAGAAATATATACGCCTATAAAATATTAAATAACGTTTAGTTGTGTTTGGTAGCCCGATTAACATTTATAAGCACTAGTGGTATCTTAGTGCGCTGTAGCCATGGCATCACTGACAACGGGTTGATAGCTCTATCAGGAAGAAGCCGTTGATGGTTGTAATTAGTTCTAAAAACAGCATGACGTTTGATTCGTATGATAAATCGGACACTCTAAATGTAATTCATTCACATGTGACGACCTTGAAGTGTTGGGATTCACAGAGTAAACTAATGTGGAAATACACTCCCATCCACTAAGGTGATTGGGATGACAAGTCAGGACAAGGATAGGGATAATTAGTAAGGTATGTCAAAAGGAACATATGTCCACACTCACACTGTACATTGTCAGGTTGTGTCGGCTTATAAAATAATGGTTCTCATTAGAAGCAATTGTTTAAAATGACCAGTTCATCAGATCTGGTTCCCCTTTTCTCATTGATAAGTAGAAAAGTAATCTCAACTCGTTTCGAACCATACGCGTATTTTACATAATACCATGAGACGGGCGAACCATCTGGCTATTGTACCCAGCATCCTCATCACCAAATTTCCATCCATGTTATGACAGATACTTCTATACAGGCGCCTAACCTAACAACACTTACTCGGCCTTGAGTTCCATTTAGCATTGTGAATGTACGTTTGTGGAAATAACGAAATACCTAGTACACTGTAGCTGTAGCTTATCTGGGTGTTGAGAAACAATTGCCCCAGTCTATATCACGCACAAAGACCACTAATCACGTTGAACTGACCAAGTCTAAACTCAGTACTACAAAGGGTTATAGTCTAAATCGTTTAATGATGACAATGGGACTGCCTCGTCTTTATCTCACACATACAGAAAACCTCAGAATCTTCATCAAGCCAGTCATTTTACAACATCTGTAATAATAATAAGAAGAAGAAGAAGAAGTCCATTTATACTGCGCCAGATTCCATTCACAAAGTTAATGTTCATGGCTCTACATAGTTTTAGCAAATAATGGTGATGAAAGGTGAGTAGAGTTGATAGTGTTGTCTGAAAAGGTGTATCTTCAGATGTGCTTCAGGATGAAAGCGATGGCGACAGCTTAAGATCAGATGGTAGTTTGTTCCATAGCGATGAAGCGCAGAACTGGAAAGATCTCTGTACCTGAATCAACCTCCCTAAGCAATGGTCTAATTGGAATGATTCGATGCCACAAACTTCTGTTTTTCACGTGCACTAACATGTTTAAGGGGAACACTGAACACATGGAAGATTGACATTTCAATTCTTCCGCGCCATCCCCAACGGCGCCATCTTGGAATGGTATAACACCTGGAGAAAGGACTTGTTAATTGTTCACCTAAAAAAAACACATGAATAGTACGTCTAAGTAGGGAATTGCATCGGACATTACTTTGGTTTCTTATACGCGAAACTTGAAAATATCCTCCTCATGTCGAACATAAAACTGTTTAAAAGCTTTACTAAGGCTATCAATGTTGTAACCTTGACCAAACGTTTGAGCAAAAGTTGCATGACGCTCTTTAACCCGTCCTAGACAGAGCATCCCCGATGGACTAAATGTCAAAATTTATTACAATTACCTCGCTCTACAAGAACTAAATGTAATTCGTAACCATCATTATGATCAGGTTTTGTTTTTTATTGTTTTGTAATTGTTTTAAACACATGCTCTTGTACCACCGTCGGTGGCGATTTAAGAATATAGAACTAAATTGAATTGTCAGGCATGCATCATACCACTTTTTCATTTTCAGGGGAACACAAAATAGATACCAAAAGGAAAAGATTGTTGAAAAGAAATTGTCACACAATTTGAATTCGTAGTTTTGTTGTCGGATTGAATGATACGTTTCATCCGACGGTATCAATTGGTTCCTACCACCGGAAGAGCTCTTCAACCACAGAGTATGAAATGTTCCAAAATGAGTTCGCCATTTTGAGGAGGGCGCAATAAGCCTTCATAGAGAAGACCTGTCCAAATCGGGATGTTATGTTAAGTTATCGACTCAAATGTCAATAACATGTAGCTCGAGTATCACAAACTATATGAAGGAAAGATGTTACACGTTCTTTGATTTCTCAAGAACACTGACACTTCGGTGAATTCTTCTTGCTGCGTGGCTCAAACTGTTGATTAGGAAACACATGATCAAGACATGATAAGTCTTTTATCTTGGAGTAGATGGATAAGTCATAATACCACTGTGAGCAATGACCTCCAATGGATGATTATAGTCAAACCAGAAAATGTGACGAGGGGCGATGGCAAAGCAGTCTACCAGCCATAACTTTTGACAGAGGGTCTCTATTTGAAGCCTTTAAGTTAGCATTGTTTGTGATCTTACAATATAACAACACCCACATGGCTAACTATTCCTGAGGCAAGTTCATGATAAACAATCTCCTCCAAGACAATACTATATGATCTCTCTACCAGTACAATACCACTACCCTATTATTTCTCGTGTTAACAAGCACGTGTTTGTCTTACCCTGAGCCTATTATTTACAGGCTGCCATGAAACTGCTGACTCATCAGTAACTCTTTTGCTTTCTTTCATTCTTTCTATTTGTTGTTTAACGCCGCACTCAGCAATATTCCAGATATACGAGGGCGGTCTAAATAATCGAGTTTGGACCAGACAATTCAGTGATTGACATCATGAGCATCGACCCACGCAATTGGGATACGATGACATGCATCAACCAAGTCAGCCAGCCCGACTCCTCAATCCTGTTGGCCTTTTATTTGTGGGGAAGAGGGGAAGTGGACACAAAGTGCATAACTTAAGAGTCACATCACTTCTAAGTAATGGTAAAAAACTCTCCATAAGAGATTCCAGCTACAAATTGCTGGCCCTCTACATTGATGTTATCAATTAGGAAGTCCAACAATTCATAAAATGTTGGGTTTTTTTCAGTAAACGTCATATTTCTTTCATTTTAACATTTTTTCGGCACCTTTGAAGAGATGTAACTATATCTGTGGTTCCCACGTTGAGTGACAAATGCCACACGGCTCAGGGAATTAACTTTTCCTAGGTTTGTTTCCTGTTTTGTGGGCATAATGTGGCATGAGACCAACACAATAGGAAGTATGCGTGTAGAAAATCAGTTAAGGACAAACATCAACAAGCGTGACATTGCCTTCTTATTAGAATATTTTTTTATTTGTGGTATTCCATAAAGTTGCTCACAAAAAAAACTTCAAAACCTTACATGGTAACCACTTTGAGATATTCCGCGTTGAAGAACGCCATTTCAATTTTCACTTCTTGAATATTATGGCAAAGAGTGACATGTCTAGTGTGTTCAAAAATGGCACTGGGTTCATTTTTACAACGGCCTTATGTGTCGCATGGCACGAGCGTTCTGCATAAACTCACTAAGCTATTTGCTCATTTGATCATAAAATGCGTAAAACCATACTCACTAACACACCCTCCCCTCATTGACTGACAATATCAGATGTACCTTATTTCTGATTATAAACATTATTCATGTATTTTAGCTATAGTAGGCATCAAGTTTTCATTAGATCTAATGTGGAACTTTAACAAACAAGTAACTTGATGAGCTTCATGGCATTTTTTGTCATAAATGGGTATGAATCTATGATGTTTTGAACCAGAACTGGAATATCTTGCTCTCTCTCCAGTTTACGACATATGACAGACGGTTTAAATTTAACAAGCGTTACATATTAGAATATGGTTGATTTGTTTTTATTGTACCATAATTGTGTTCATAAACGAGGTTCAAAGTCTTCCATGGTACATACTTTGATATATTCTGCAGATATGACAAATCTGTGGCAAATGTGTTGTCAACTGCCATACTTTCTTCATGGACATAATATCCATTACATGTCCAATATGTTCAATACTTTCAATGGGTTTTTTCGAACAACAAGCTTTTTTTAGATCGCATGGCATGAGCGTTCGGTGCAAACTCATCAAAGTTGATTGGAACCTATAGTGTGCTAATTGCATGCCAATCACATGCTTGTATATAGGACTACTTTTATTACCGACGGTCTAATTAAAAGGGTACCACTGCCATGTGAGATTTCATTCTTGCCACACTTTGGGCATAATGCATCATTTACACATTAACTGAGGGAGAACGTTTAGGTTTTCGTTAAATGGCTGAAACTATTCCGATGCGACGCTAAATATTAACTGACCCCTATACTTCTAAACTGTGATTGGCAATGTTGCGCTAAAGAGATGGGCTCTAGTTGTGAAGTCCGTTATTGGTGTCTCACAAGGAGACGGCTGGAATAGTAGGGTTTTTTTGTGGACTCAACAATGTGTATAACTGATCAACCTTATCGCTTTGTGCACTATTCATGTCATCAATCATAAAATTCATTCTTTGGCTGAACAATGTTTTTTTTGCGAAAGTAAGCAGAATGTCTCTCAACATTATGTTAGCTATTCATGTCATGTATTATTCCCCACGTCATCAACATTTAGTTAGACCATGTAATAAGTCAGTCCAAAGATGCAATGATGTTTGAGATCACAGAGGTCAAAATGATGCCAGTATTAGATCATACTTACAGTATTTTAGCTCTATGATCCAAATCATCATGATGTTTGTGTTCTAATGACTCTTACTTGCAAATCCCATCAGCTGGCAATATGTTTAAGCTATTTGTTGAATCATTATTTGATGATAACTGTACTTGCAAATTCTCGTATCGGCCGCCATTTTGCACTTTTCCTGGTGACGCGAACTACTTCTGGTATCGCAATAAGGATTATGCTTTGAGAAGCTGTAAAAGTTCTCATAAACTATTCTTTAGACAATGTTTAGAATATTCTAGCCATCTTTGTACGTAGAAGAATTCGTATGGATTCTTGGTAATCCATAATTCAGGTTCTATTTTCTGATTCTATGATGTATATTCATACACAGTGCTGATGTACTTTAATAAATTTCGACATAATATTTCAAGCATCTCCCTTGGATTAGTATGTGTTGTTTTGTCATTACATCCAAAATGCCATCTATATACACTGAAGTTGCACATTCGGATTTCCGTGACATAGAAATTAATATCAGCTGAATTCTTTTATCGTGTTACCTTGCCCGGACGTCATGCAGTGATGAACTATTAAGTGCTATTGACAGTACGTATGAAAGCAAATTCCTTACATTTTTTGCTGTCCTTCTGCACAATGAAGTTACTACATGATAATGTGTTGTTATTGTGTAAAGTAGACCACTTTATGCATACTTAGTGCCATAACGTATTTTTTAAGGGGTTAGTTTTGGGTCACAGCATTCTAAATTTTGGATATTCTCAGCCAAGGTCTCACACTTTTGACCCTCGTCCGACGTTTGTAACCACTGTGGTTTTCCTATATACTTTAAACTGTTTTCATTCAAATTGTAGCAAAATACGCGGCAGCGTACACTGATATGGAGAATTGGCGTGACAAGCGAACGCTTTAACCACCGGACTAACACAACACGTACGCCCTCCTACCATTCGGAATCGAAGGTAAGAGCGGCATTAGGTACACGGTGGTAACTTAGATGGCGACAGAGATATCGATGACACATGCAGACGTTCTGAAGAAGGCAAGTACATTAATGATTGCAGTTGTGCTGGCGCTGGTTATATTGGTGGCAACGGTGATGATAACTTTGACGACTTTGACATTGTGGTACAGAACAGAGCAGCAATACACTATGGAAAACTCATCTTCATCTTTTATGTGTCTTTCTTCTGGCAACATCCACCGAAAACCCCCTTCAAATATTGCGAAGCTACAGGAACTAGACTGGTGAAGGTGTTACCGGAAGTGAACCTCAAACGGGATTAGCCTCGAATTACCTCCCTTGGTTGGATTGTAAGCTCATCACAGTACTGAGTGCCGCCTTCATTAACTAGCTGATCTTTGTCTAAATATCATATCTCGCCGTCTCGACCAATATAAGTATTTTTAGGCTTTTTAATAATTGCAAGGCCAACTTACTGCCTGTTGCTACAAATAAGAACTTGTCTATTATTCAACCAAACATCCAACGGGCGACAAGGGTACGAGTCAATGAGAGAAGCAACAAACTTTCAATTACATGTCGAGACGAATTTTCTGGTTGATCAAAGAGGGAAACACATACTTCTAGGGGGAATAGCCTTTCAACATCGTCTTCCAGCAAATAACAGGGTGTGCTCTTTTTTATCAAAATATGTTAATCAGTCAGGATCTTAGTATGCTGTGTAATCGACTCAGATTTCAAGGTGACTCCAGGTGTCACAAAATATAAGAATGAAAGAAGTTACATATTCTTTGATTTCTCAAGAACACTGACACTTCAGTGAATTCCTCATGATGCGTGGCTCAAACTGTTGATTAGGATACACATGTCCAGGACATGATAAGTCTTTTATCTGGGAAAGAGGTAGATACATAATAATACCACTGTGGAAAACGGCCTCCGATGGTCGATTATTGTCAAACCAGAAAAGGTTATTGGCGATCTACATGGACGCGGGACGTTTATACAGCAGTCTACTAGCCATAACATTTGACAGATGGTCTCCATCTGAATCCTCAGCAACCTTTGTGATCTTTCAATATAACAACACCCACATGGCTAACTATTCCTGAGGCAAGTTCATGATAAACAATCTCCTCCAAGACAATACTATATGATCTCTCTACCAGTACAAAACCACTACCCTATGTTTTCTCGTGTTAACAAGCACGTGTTTGTCTGACCCTGAGCCTATTATTTACAGGCTAGGCTGGGTGCCAGCATTTGAAATTTAAAATGTCCTCTGACAACTTCTGTTTCTTGCCCGACGTTTGTTGCTTAACGGTATATACATGTAGCTTCAAAAATCTCATTTTGACCAATCTTTAATAATTTCCTATTAAATACCTAACGTCAACGTCAGAGAATATAACGTCTCGATTATCCGCCGCAACAAATTCCACTGGGGTAAAAGGCAACAAAACAGTGAATGGATCACTGAAAACCAGTGTTAACACCAGATATTCGCGAATAGGGTACCGGTAGCACTTGCAACTCACACAATTTGCATTGAGTGCCTGCTTGTTGCCTGATGCTGCACGGCCGCACTCCTGACACAAGGGCAGCCTGAAAACAAACCAGACAATCAACTGATAGGACAGAACATCATTATGACACGATAGCGCATTTATTGATTTTGATGAAAACATTACTGAAGTAAGCACTATAGTTTTCTATACAGGTTACACTGCCCTTGAACAAGAAGGGGTCTAAATTTATCTCTGCTCATCCTTGCCGCATCCCTTAACCTACCTAATGTGAAAGGTCTATTTCCGGTGTCCCCTGATATTGATGGAATATTGCTCAAAGAGGCATAAAAACACACTCACTCACTCACTCACTTACTCACAATCATTTCCAACATTAGTCATACATATATCTTTTCCTCGATACAGTGTAAAAGAGAAAGTTTAACAAACACTTTTTCTGATGAGTTTTAGAGTGCTTTGTCCAACGAAAACATTGATTACGAAATGACCCCTAAGGATCAAATTTTCAATTCGGCGTAAAACTTTTCCGACTTTGCTACCTTTCTCGGTAATCATATCCAAGCATTCCTCGAGACCATCCCCCTTTTTGCTCTGGTTTCACATTGATTTTGAATCGTCCTATCATTTTCATTGAGTGATAACATCTGTTTTTATAAGTTTCTGATGATGCTTTTATTAATCAATGCTTGAAAACTCTTCTTTGAGTTAAATACTTTTTATTGGAGCTTTGGGTCTATTAAGTCATGGCACGTTTGTCTTATCGAACAGGGCCAGACAATTTCTGACACTTCCACTCTGTATGAAATTATCACGAAAAGGCTTGTTTCTCCTATGTAAGAAATAGCAGTGTTGATCCTATAATGGAAAGACAAATTTAGTGTGCCAGTGTCAGCTGTGAGGACATCCCATCAGATAACTATGCCACTAAATACTTGACACTACTGATCAATAACGGCAATGAACCCATGTTGCACAAATCGTGTGTTTACCATAGCCACCAGAAACTATAATAGGTGACGTGGAACTTTTGAACGTTTGTCTGAAAATCATTACTTATTTGGCCAATGTGTTTCCATCAGCTCATGCATAAAATCGGCTCTTATCTCTTGATAACTCGCAGGCAGACTCTTTAGCAAAATTTCCATTTACTACTGCTTTTAGTTTCTTAAATGGGCTTTGCATTTTCTGAAATGTTAATATAATTATAAAGTCAAATAAAGGCGAAGAAAACCATATTCATAAAAAAATCTCTGTCAAAAACAGAGTCCATTGTACGATTCCGACTATATCATGAGCATGTGTTTATTAATCACTATCAAGTAGTGATGATACCAGGTATTCGCGAAAAGGTGAGCATATCCTGTCCCATCGGTGGCACCCGTCACAAACATGCAAAGTCAAATCAATTGTCCACCTGAAAGAAACGGGAACACATGTCAAAATAGGGAATTGCACCGGATATCATTTTTGTCACTGATGCGTCCAATTTGGCAATGGCTTCCACATGTCTACCATGTAACGTTTTGAAAACTTTACTAGGCGTTGAATGTTGTAACATTGATCAAACAACTTGATATGAGATGTATGACACTATTTGAAATCTTGGTAGAAAGAGCATCCTCGATTGTAACTCAAGTTGTGAAATTTAGACACCCACAGCTGTCTGTCTGTCTGTCTGTAACGACACTCAAGGTGTGCTTAATTTTTGTGCGACCTCATCCCGAGGCAAGTTGATACATCTACATTACCTTTCTAGCAGCATCAGCCAAAGATTTCATAGTTGTCAATAGCGCCAACTTGATCATTCACTATTCTGGATAAAGTTGTATATCCATGATGTATAAATGCGTTTCTGACAAATGGCAATAGCAAGCTTCTGTTGCGATAATTATGTCGGAGAAGCCATTATAGACATACAGACATGACGACAAGAGCACTCCAGCACATTCAGACAGTATGAACAGTTTCCCAGATAGACTATGGATATGAATGAGATCTGCTGACTTGGAACACAGGGCAGAATGCTCACCGCTAGCAGACATTACCACAGACCAGAGAGAATTCAAACCGTCAACACCATAAAATAATTAGTCTCGATTATCCGCCCAAACAGTTGCAGTGACAGTTATATGAATGGATCACTGAAAATCAGTGATGACACCAGGTGTTCGCGAACAGGGTAGACAGTACGAGCTCTCCCGGTAAAGAAGCAATACTTTCTTGACAACGAAGAAAAAGAGCCAGTCTTTGGCTTTGCTGGAATCGAAAGTGATCTGCTCTCTTTGTGAAGTTCTGAAAGCAACTCTCTCAAAATACTCTCAAAAAGGTCAATCTTTCATAATGTTAAAACCTCTACATCTGATGCATTTTAAATGTTAGTGCAAAGACATATCCAGTAATGAGATCCATGTGGAGGTTAAGTTTGAGAATGTCTTTCAGCTACGGCGTATCATTTTATCCATGACATTTAAAACTCAATCTCAACATTTAAAAAGGGATTCTTTTTTATGAAACCTAGCATTAATGCCCATTAATTGGTGGCGCTGGTGTAAAGCAAGCCAAAGAATCATTGTGACTTGTCAAAAACCAGTGCTAAATGCTACATCTAAGTTACAGAATGCTGAATTTCGACCTAAAAGACATGTTAGGAGCGAAATTGATTGACATTGTACAGATTGATAAAAAATTGTGAATCACATGTGTTACATCCCTTGGGATGAATGTTGCGAAAGGCGTCGTTATGCAACACTGACTCGCTCGTGTTGACACGATAAATCTACTTGTACATCATTGCTTAAAATGTCTTAAACGTAGACCTTTACTCCCTTAACAAACCTGAACCTTTGTCATCTTTATCAGCATTACAAATGTTCTACGAGGTGAAGCAATACGTCTTTCCTCACTTACCCTACTTTGAAGAAAATAATATTTACTTTAACGAAACAAGCCAAAGCCGAGTACAGTGTTTTATTATTATCTATTAGCTCCATTGATGGTAAGGTAAATAACAATGTTAAACATCACAGTTTCAAAGTTTTTTGGACGGAAGAATACGTTGCTTTTTCTTTAAGTGAATATTGATTAAAAGTTGACTCAGAAGAACTTTCTTCCACGCTCGATCCCGCAGAAGACTACTTCGACTTGGCATCATTGTCAGTAATCACATCCTGGCATTCCACTTAGACCATCGTGCTCTCTTCTCTGTTACATGTTGATCCTGGCCTCATTTTCACTGAGTGATAACACCTGTTTATATTCGCCTGACGAGAGGCAAATATCACATGTTGTAAAAACAGTTTTATTCACTTCTTCAAACCTTAAAACAAATCATCAAATTTAAGACATTTCATAGACACGCAGTATCAACGTTTATCATGTTTAAACGAACCATTAGGAGATGGCAGAAATGTCATTAAAGGCAATTCTTTCCACTTGTGAAATGCACGGAAGGTATTATCAAAGTAAACTCGAAGAAAGGAAACAATTTCTTTTAAAACAGGTGAGACGATTGTGAAAAGATATGGCAGTGTGCCCGAGTGTGCAGTGTTTGCTGTACAGAGGTTACTATCAGATCGGAGGAGATATGAGGATCGAGTATCACATCATATTGGAATCAAAGATGTTACATGTCCTTTGATTTCTCAAGGATAATGAAACGCCCGGTTCTTTCAAGATCTCTCAAGCCGATGTTTAAAAAGTACATGTCTTTAACATAAAAACGTTGTACACTGGGAGTAGATGAGCCAGTGAATCACGTTCTGACATTGGTATTACCTTTGTGCATCATAACGGCCTGTGGTGTTGTCAGGGATCCAAGTTGGTTTGTTGGTTTGTTGTTTAACACCGCACTCAGCAATATTCCAGCTATATGACGGCGGTCTGTAAATAATCGAGTCTTGACCAGACATTCCAGTGATCAATATCATGAGCATCGATCCACGCAATTGGGATCGATGACATGCATCAACCAAGTCAGCGAGCCTGACCACCCCATCCCGTTAGAAGCCTTTTACGACAAGCATAGTCGCCTTTTACGGAAAGCATGGGTTGCTAAAGAGCTATTCTACTCCCGCTCTTCACGGGTCCAGGGATCCAAGCCTGACAAACAACATCCGTGTGGTTGTGGTGGGATGATACAATGTACCAAACACACGAGACAGATTGGTTGGACGGAAGAGGACCTCAGTAGAATCAACAGTATCCATTTTGTCCTACCAGTCTCCATTATGTCGCCTTTACGACACTCAATGGATGATTTATTTTCGTTCGGCCTATCGCTCGAGGCATGTTCGTGCATCACAATCTTTTTAAGGATGTCTTCATATTTAGAAGCATTAGCCAAATATTGCATAATTGTATGACCCGGTAAGGATAGTCTTCATCCTTAGTAGCATTAGCCAAGTATTGCACAATTGTATATCCTGGTACCAGCTGTGTGTGAAGGCTGGGGTGGTTTATTGTTTATTTGTGAGGAGAATTGTTTTTACTTGTTTTCGCAAACAGTTAATAACACCATCTACCTCTGGTGACCTGGTAAATATCAATAAAAATCACAATTCCAACAGTTGTACATACACGTCCATAAAGCAATTCCTATCATCCCCACTCAGTGTCCTCCCAAAAAGAAAAAAATCGAATTGTTAAGCCCTCGACATCTGAATGTTTTTTGCATATTAGTGTAAACAATATTCAATACTGAAGTTCAGTTTGGAGGTAATGTTTAAGAATGTCATTCTGCTACAACGTATCACTTTATTCATGGAATTAAATAGTCAGTCTCCACAATTAGACTAGAATTGTATTGATAAAACTAGCACCAATGCCCGTTAACTGGGGCCCATGGCGTTCACGCACAAAAAACTTTGCGAATTGTCAAAAATCAGTGCTTCATGCTACAATTAATGGACAGAATGTGGAAGATGTAGGAGTGGTTTTAACTGATATTCCGTACATTGATAACAAGTCTCAATCTCATTTGTGGCCTCTTTGCCATAAAAAAACAACACATACCAACTATTGCCCTGATACTTAAAAAGCGGTATTTGCGATAGGAACTACCGCATTCTCGAGTGATTGACAGGTCGATATGACGTCATGATAACACACAAATTTCATTGTTTTATGCGTAAACGGGTGACGACCTGTAAACACCACAAACATGGGCCGTTTGACAACAAAGACGTAATGGTTTTAGATATCCATCAAACAATTCCAAGACTTTTCAACAAAGCGTAGGTCTTTGGTTTGAAAACCTCACTATCATTTCGTCTTCACATCTTCAAAAATGTTACTGTGGAATGTCAACGATTTATGTTTTCATTCCTGTCAAACACACACACAGTAGTCCTGCGCTTGTATCCGAAATACGTTGTGTCGTGATAAATAAGAGCAATACTGTGTTCTTAAAACATTCAACACAATATGTACCCCGGGACCAAACGTAATCCTGTGTATTGAATATATGCAGTTTAAGAATATCCTTTCTCACTCGGTGATTTCAACAGTGTTTTGTTTAGTCGTGATCGTCTTGGCTACATCTGGAATCTCGATGACAATGATCGTGAAACCCTGGTAGTTGTAAAAAATGTATGTAGATGGGGAACTCAGATGAGAAAAAAGGACAGCCTTAAACACTTCGAAACAATGTTCAGATACATATTTGTTCACACTACTAATTCTTTCATGTGCATGAACATGGATTTAAACATTATTTTCATAAAGATTATTCATGTCGCAAGCTACACGGATCATCCTCTATTGTAACTATTTCGGCATGAACACTTTTTTGGTCTCGCAGCAGCAACAATGTCGCTCTCAGATGCATTTTTTCTCCATCCACGACGAGCATCTGGCATAACACCAATGCTTAGACAATCTTCCTGGTCAATTGATTTCAACAATGTAATACACACAGCCTTATTCACGGTGTCATCACAAGATTCCTTCGACACACGCCCACGTGACTAGGGTTATGACCTGGGGATGAATTAATAGGCATTTAAGTCAAGTATTATTTTCATGAATACTATTATAAACATGCTGTGCATGGTATTTTTTTCCGATTGCACTTTCTGTATATGTTTTTTTTTCCGACGACGCGATCTCATAGCAACCAAACCCCGAGCGCTCATCCAGATTTGAATCACTGCTTACGACAACTGTCAAGTACTTTGCTTGTCTTCAAGATGAGCAACAAAACATTCGAGGTAATCAGGGGAGTCTTTGGTCATTTCAATTATGACATTTATGACTTTATTGTGTGGAATGTGCGAATTCAAGATGACACTATTTCGGCTGTCAACTCGAATCAACAAGTAGGCGCCTCTCTTCCCGCCCGCGCAAATGCAGCAGAAACATTGACAAATTCAGTGCCGATTCTTGGGATTTGTGGATCAGTGTCACAGCCAGATGAAATTGGTGAACCGGGTGAAAGCGAAGATGTCTGTTTCCACTCCTTTTGTCAACCATGCATGACACAACTCAGACAATCGTGGTTATGGAATGGTGTCCAACCAAGTTGCAGAAATTCGTCAATTCGAAAACAGCGCTACAAATACATTGAACCAAATTTAAATACCATAATCCTGAAATTTTAACATTTTGACCAGTTATTATTGTGGGCCCTTATTGTGTATTTAAACAGTAATGGCCACGTATTGTCTTCAGATAACACCCGTTTTTGTGCAGGTGAATCGATCAAAATCGTGTGCACAGCACTATAGTGGCTAAATTGGTTTTTCACGTGCAACTGGTCACGTGGCCATAATACCGCACGTGTTTTCAGCCATACTTGTTAGCAGTAATTAACAAAAAAAGAAAAACACAAGAAAACAAAAGTCTTTACGGCCATTTGTCATGCCACGCCTTTCACATGTGCAACGTGAACGTGCCATCGGCATGTTGCAGACGGGAACGTCCGTAGCTGAAGTTGCAAGGACGATGGGTTGTAGTCGACGGACTGTTTATGATTTACAGACGCGTCTACAGCAAACGGGTACCACCGCTGGTCGCCCTCTGCCAGGTCGACCACGTGTGACGTCACATGCAGAGGATCGTCAGATTGTCTTACGTCACCTCCGTAACTGATTTTTGACGCCTACATCAACCAGAAATGAACTGTTTAGGGGAAGACTGAGTGCGCAAACTGTTCGAAACCGTCTGAGAACTGCTCACCTTCAAGCACGACGGCCATACTGCGGGCCGATTCTGACTCAATTACACATACGTCAACGTCAATTGTAGGCACAGCGACACTTACGATGGACTCAGAGGAATTGGAATCAAGTCGTCTACAGTGATGAATCCCGATTTAATCTTCGATTTGCTGATGGTAGGGCGAGGGTGTGGAGGCGCCGTCATGAACGTTACGCCAAGTGTTGTGTACAGGAAGTTGACAGATTTCGAGGCGGAAGTGTCATGGTGTGGGGTGCTTTCTGTGGCAATGCACGTTCCAGGCTTCTTGTAATCCGTGGCAACCTGAACGCTGCTGCTTACCGCGACCAGGTACTGGCACCAGAACTTCTGCCTTTTATGGCAGCACATGGACCCTGTTTGATCTTCCAACACGACAATGCCAGACCCCACACAGCAATTTTGACAAGGAATTTCCTACAGAATGCGGGAGTCAACGTCATGGACTGGCTGCCAAGGTCTCCCGACCTCAATCCAATCGAACACTTTTGGGATGCTCTTGGCAGAAGTCTGCGCACTCTCCAGAACCAACCACAGAATTTGCAAGATCTTGGCACCATTTTGCAGCAACAATGGCGTCGTCTTCCCAATCATGTGTTCACAAGCATCACAAGGTCCATGCGGAGGCGTTGTGTGGCAGTTGTCAACGCACATGGTGGCCATACACGCTACTGAACTTGTGTGCCATCAGATTCTCGTGCTTGGGACTTATGATTTAAACTGTGGATGTTATTACCGAATTCAGTAGGTGCTTGGAACAAATTATGGTTACCACCGTTAATTAAAATCCTTCTTTGGACATTAATGATTAAAAATTACCTTCTCTGATACATTTGTCCGTTGTATATCATATATGGGATTACTTTTAAATATGTGAAGTTTTTAATTTGACTCAGTATACTCCTGGACTGAGCTGAATAGACGAAGCATTTGGAAAGATCCTAGATACTGCGACTAAAAGTAAAAACGGGCAGTGATGCCAGATTGTGTTTTTAAACTTGTGCACGATTTGTATCCAAATCAACTGAGCAAGAAATACGTGGGGCATACGCATATCTAATTACCACTCAGTTTTGTGTGTGAAAATTATATGAAACAAGGTGACATCCGTAATTAAAATTGTCTTGGAATATGTGTATTTTTCGATTTCGTTTGGGAAAGCCAGGGTGTTGCGTCCAATCGTCGCGTTATAAACCTATGATCTTTAGTTCGTGCATCATGCTCTGCGAATATCTTTGCAAACTCAATTTTCTTTTCAGATAGTAGTTCTATTAAGCTTTTAGGTACATGAAAGCAGTCACACGATAAGGGAAACTAAAATGGAGAATCGACAAAGTGGGCAATTCGGCGTGACGAGCAAATGCTTAACCCATTTGGATTCCACAACGCCTGCTTTTGATAAGAATCGATAGCAATCCGGGTGTAAGCTGCATTGCAGTGGTATAGATGGCGACAGTGATTTGACTGACAAAGTCAAACTTTGTGGAGATTGCAGGGACGATGGCGATAGTGATTGCATCCGCGACGCTGCTGGTGGAGCTCCAACCACTCTGCCATGGTGATGATGACGACGAAGAAGGTGGCAATAATGACGTGGTCCAGAACAACCTGTGTAACAATATGTTTCCTTTCCTTTGTGATTTCCTATGTGAACGTGTTACCGGAAGTGAACCTCAGACGGAATTAGCCTGGAAATTCCTCCTTTGATTTGATTGTAAGCTCATCACAGTGTTGAGTGCCGCTTTCATTAAATAGCCGATCTTTGTCTAAATATTATCTGTCGCCGTCTCGGCCAATATAAGTATTTTTATCTTATTCAATAATTACAAGGCTGCCTTAATATTAAACATGACACACGCTGCTGCAAATTATAACTACATGTAGGCTATAATTCTATCAGACACCCAAAGGGGTTTCTTGGGATATGAGACAATGAGAGGAACAACACACATTGCGATTTTATGGAATTATACTTCGAGACGACCTCTGTAGTTTATCAAATAGGAGAAACACGTACTTTCTACAGGAGATAACCTTTCAACATTTCTACATATATTCGTACTGACACGTATCTGATTTCTAGTGTAATTCCGTCAGGTTTTCTTTTGAATATGTAGATAATCAACATAGATGTGGCTCTGATATGTTAGTAGATGCATAAACGTCGTATAAAGCTTAAAGTCACAGATGTATAAGTGTCAGATCACAATAACACATTGTATCTTAATAGCGTCAAATATCAACCTTACAAATGACGTGGACAAGAAAAAAGACCAGATTTAAGTGTTTTAGTTGTCTGTCGATCGGGAACTGCCAACCCCCAACACCCCGTTATATTCATGTGATAAATCGGGCAAGCTAAGGGTTGGGATTCACAGTGGAATAAATTGCGGAAATACTTCTTTAAGCATATGTGAATCTACGTTTTGTGAAACAAACCAAAATACTTACATTGTAACTGTAGCTATTTCTAGGTGTTGCGAAAGAGTTAGCTACAAAGACCATTAATTATAACGTAGACCAAGGATAAACGCTACGAAAATACTCCGAAAGGGTTATCTTCTGAATCTTATAATAATGATAATCACGATGACACGTTCTTATCACATTCATACAGAAAAAACTCAAAACAAATCTTTAGTCATCCAAACCATTCTACAATATCTGTGTTTTAACTACCCTAACCAATCTCTAACCTGAATTATGCAGCATAATCAATCACTTATATGGTTCTGGGAAAACCAAACAGAGTGAAGATAGAAATTTCTATTCTTCCGTGCCATCCCTACTGGCGCTCATTTTGTTAGGTTTGCATCATTTCACTTTTAAATGTTCAGGGGAAGAATACTTTCCACCAGAAGGGAAAGATTGTTGAAAAGAACTCGTCAAACAATTTGAGTTCGTCTTTGTTGATTTGGATTTTTGTGATACGTTTCATCCATCGGTATTAATTGGTTCCTTCCACCGGAAGAGCTCTTCAGACAGAGTATGAAATGTTCGATAACCAGTTCGCCATTTTGAGGAGGACGAAATGAGCCTGTCCAAATCGGGAGGTTATGTTGGGCAATATTTAAATCGTGTGTTATCGACTCAAATTCCACTAACATTTATTTCAAGTGGTACAAAATATAAGAATCAAAGATGTCTTTTAATTTCTCAAGAACAGTGGCAGTTCAGTGACTTCCCAGTGGTGTGGGGCTCGAATTGTTGATTACGATATATATCTATACACATCGTTTCCAAGACACGGTACGTCTTTTATCTGGGATCAGAAAATACGTGATTTGGATTTTTGTGATACGTTTCATCCATCAGTATTAATTGGTTCCTTCCAGGGGAAGAGCTCCTCATACATGAGTCACTGTGAAATAGTTCGCCATTTTGAGGAGGACGAAATGAGCCTTCCAGAGAGAAGAGCTGTCCAAATCGGGAGGTTATGTGTTTACGACTCAAATCACACTAACATTTAGCTCAAGTGTCACAAAATATAAGAATCAAATATGTCCTTTAATTTCTCAAGAACAGTGGCACTTGAGTGACTTTCCTGTGCTGTGAGGCTGGAGATGTTGATTAAGATACACATGTCCAGAACACGATAACTCTTTTATCTGGGAGTAGGTAGATACGTTAAACACCAATTCTCAGTAATAATGCCATTGTGGATAGCGGCCTCTAACGGTCGATTATAGTCAAACCCCAAAATGTGACTGGCGATCTACATGGACGCGGTTTGATAACACGGTCTACCAGCATTACGTTTTGACCGATGGTTCCCGTATGGAGCCTTAGCAACTTTGCTGAATTCCCATATTACAACACTCGCCTGCAGCTGGTGCTTAATCTTCTCAGGCGAGTTCATGATAAACACTTTTCTTAAAGACAATATTATAACCTGACGACCTAAAAACAACTTAACCATAGTTTTAAATCACTCTAGTTTATAAACCACAAAAGATAGATGCATAAAGTTAAGTGTATTGAAAAGATCAAAATCACAACAATATTAACATTTAAAATGATAGGCATACAGCATCTGATATTGGCATGGCAGTTGCCCGAATCGAGTAGTAGCAAAAGCGTAATGGACAAAGGGCACGCAAATCTAAAATCGCTCTAGTGTTATGACAAGTCGCATTAATAGCGTGTATGACCACCGAATTCTAGAGGACACGCAAAAGACTCTCCGGCGCACAGAAAAAGTGAGTGAGTGAGTGAGTTGGGTTTAACGCCGCTTTTAACAGTATTCCAGTTAAATCATAGCGTGTCAGCTTAATGTTGAAGGAAAGCCCGAAGTTATGCAGGTTTCAGACGTTTACCACATTCGGTGGAACCCATGAGCACGGGTATAGTGCTGACAAATCTAGATACATAATCGGGGCGAACCGGGATTCGAACCCACAATCATAGGTTTCTGGCGTGCCCAAGGGACGCAACTCTGCACAGTGAATCGCGTCGCCTTAGACGACTTGGCCACCCGGACCCTCCGCACAGAAAAAGTCAGTTGTCTGATGACATCGTCTGGAATGCTTCTTCATTGGGGGCCTGGATCAGTTCTTTTCGGCTGGATGGAGTGTGTGGTCGTTGTCGAACACGACGATCCATGACATCCCAGATGTGTTCTATAGGGGACCGTCTAGGGAGCGTGCCACGGCCACGGCAATATGTTGACGTTGTTGGCTGCAAGGAAGTTCTATACGACTCGGGCTGTAGGGGGTCTGGCGTTGTCATGGTTATAAAGGAAACCACGCGGCAGGTGTTGTAGAAATAGTAGGACAATCGGACGAAGAATGTCATCCATATAACGCTGAGCTGTCAAATCTCCATCCTGCCCACAAATTCCTCCCCACACCATTACAACCCCTCCACCATACGGCACGACCTCCTGAACGCAACATACCGTCGTTCTCCCCCTCGGTGGTAAACACGCTGTCAGTCAGCTCTGGACAGTCAGAACCTGGCTTCATCAGTGAAGATGACCCTATGCCAGTCACGTCGCTGTATGGACGTACAGTCCGGGCCATCCCATCTCTGACGACGATGTTGCGCTGTCAATAACTGTCCTCCGTAAAGTCTGTAGGCCCTAATTCCTTGAGCCCTGAGTCGCCTGGCCACTGTCTGTCAAACAATCATATGCTCTAAGGCATTACGATGACACTGTCAGGAAACGATATCGGAGATGCAAAGTTCTCAAGTACCGGTCTTAATTAGGAGTAGTTACCCTTATCCCGCCTGTTTTCTGGTGTCTGCCCGGTCTGTCTGTAACGTTGCAGAAGTTTAGTTGCAGCAACACGGGAGCAACCAAAAGGTCCAGCAATGTGGGTACAGGTGGCTCCCATCTGTATCATACCCAGTGTCCGCTCGCGTTGTTCGTGTGTCAGTCGTGGAATAACTGTGGTGATGCTTTTTATCAGTATGAGTGTCTGACATGCCGTCCGTGTCATTATATACCCTTATTGCACTTGCAGTTTCGGCTGTCTAAGCGGAACGTGTTTTTCACTTTTACGCATTTCCACAAAATAAACGTTCCGTCGACGTGTATCACTTTCTGCACAGAGCATCGTTGTGTTCGGACGATGGGTTATGCATTGATTTCGTTGGAACTTGTGGTTTTAAATTTTTGCAATTTCATTTTAGTGGTAAGTTTCTTTTGGCCCTCAGTATATGATCTCTCTACCAATATAATCCCACTACTCGTGTTAACACGCACGTGTTTGTCTGCCCTGAGCCTATCATTTCCAGGCTGTCGAGAAATTGCTGGCTGTGGCGTAACACATCATTAACACATTCTCATCGTGTGGGACAGCAAACACCATCTATTTCTGACGGTCGTTGTGCTTTGGGGATTCACAAAGATCAATGAAGATGTTTCTGAAATTGGTTATAAAATATATTTTCTCTTTCATGCAATATGTTGACAAATTCATACTATTCTTAATAGTATATCTAAAAGGAGACTAAAGACAATATTTTCATATAACAACACCATTGTCAAAATTCTGCGGTAAAGAAAGAGTACAGTACTGCGTTTGAGCTTGATGGAAGGAAAACCCTAAGTGATGCAGGTCTCAGACACTTAAAGACTTAAATCCACGAGCACGGGTGTGGTGCTGCCTCACCTTGAAACAATAATAATATATACCAGAAGAGGAATATTATTTTTCGGAGCGATGAGTAAACTTCAACAAGCCTGTCGTAGACTGTTTGGGAGAATATTATTTGATTTGTGGTTTACCATTATGATCCTCTCAGCAACGTTCAAACAATTCCATGGCAAACACTTTGATATGTTCCGCAGATATGACATCAGATCTGAATCATATAATGCCATACTTGAACATTATCTTCATTACGGAAAATGTGTTCAATAACTACACTGGGTCTTTTGGAAACAGCTTCATTTTGCGTCGTATTACAGGAGAGTTCTCATAATCTCACGGAGACATTTGCTCTTGTGTTGTACGTGTGTACCGATGCGTTGAGGATAACACTGTCAAATGAACTTTCAATCTTGACACACTTTTGGAAAACTGTCTCATTTTCCAGTCTTTTTAGGTTACATGACTGAAGCCATTCCGATGTCACGTTATATATTCACTCACTAACTATACTTAAACTGTAACAATATTACAATGAAGAGAAACATTTAACAAAGCTATTTATATGATGTGTATTTCATAAGCAATCAACATTCAGTTAGAAATGCATGCAACAAGTCAGACCAAACATGCAGTGTTGTTCAAGATCAACATCAAGATAGTTCCATCTGATGTCAATATTAGATCACAATGACAGTATATAAGCTCTATCTATACAAACCATCATGATGTTTATATTGTAATGAGTCTTACTTGCAAATCCCAATAGCAGACATATTGTTTAGACTGTCAACGCATTGTTTGATGAATCTGCACTTGCAAATTCTTGTATCGTCCGTCATTTTGCACTTTTCATGATGACGTGAACTACTTATGGCTTCGATAAGTTATAAAGGTCATCATTAACTATTCTTGTTTCGAGACTTATGACGATCTCTGAACGTAGAGGAATTCGTACGAATGCTTGGGAATTTGTAATTGAGGAATTAATGCTAATACAAATACAGAGTGCAAAGGGACTTTTTCTTGGGATTGTTAATATTAAGCTTAACATTTTAAACATATGTTGGTATGTGTTGGTTTTGTTAGCATGTACAAAAAAGCAATCTACGTTCATTGATGTTAATAAGCTGTACATTCGGACTTTCGAGACATTGGAATCATCACGTCAAGTAATGTCAATACATGACTTGAATTCATATATCTGACGTCAATTCGTCAGGATGTCATGCACTGATGAACCGTTAAGTGTCACTTACTGTACTTTTCAAAAGCATAATTCCTGCCATGTTTACATTCTGCACACTGGAGTTAATGTATTGGTCAGTTTTAATCACAAGACCATTTAAATACAACTATAAGAGGGTGCCAGCATTCGAAACTTAGAATATCCCCAGACTCTGACCTTACAAATTCTGCCCCTTGCCCGACATTTGTGACTTAAACGAACATGGCTTTGATTTAAAAATCATAGTTTCGTCAAATCATAACTGAAAGTCCAATCAAAATGTCACTGCAGTTGTCACTGTGATTGTATTATATGATTTTTGCTGTCCTGGGGTTAACATAGTTGATAAAGTATTAATGCATTTGTAACCAATTGTATCTTATCATTGTCACAAAATAAATGTATCTCTGCACATCTTTCCAAGGTCCCTTTGTCTGACCCCTGTAACAGGAGTTGCATACATATTGGCTTTCAGGCTGTTGAATACTTGCAAGTTAAAGTTGTGATATTGTAAACAGCCCTCTCCCATCAGGGGCAGGTGAGTGGCAGTGGTAAAACCGTTCGCACATCACGCCAAAGGCCAAGATTCGATTACCCAGCTATTGTTATATGGCAGTGTATTGCGTTGTTTAACAGTGATTGTAACTGTGTTACATTGTTCTATGGAATGTGGTGTGTAAACTTCCGGTACGGTATAATGTGGATGATGATAGTATGTTATGTGAATTTTTGTAATGTTCTAGTGCCGATGGACTGTTGAGGGCACGGGCCAGTAGCTACGGAGGTTTATATAAGGGTACAAAAGCGTTTTCATCGCTTTGGAACCAGTTTTCATGTGAAAATCGCTCACCATCCCTGATTCCCTGCCAAGCCCATCTCGGAAGTTTGACTACTGTCGCCGCTTGGTGAATATATGTTATTATCACTGACATTTGCTATCACCACTTCTTTGTATTTGATACGGACCACTCCGATCATATTATTTGTTGCCATTGAATATTGGTCTACAACTTTATTCCGTACTGATAATAATAATTGCTGTGCAGTAATTTGTATATATTTTACGTACAGATTTCATGGTTAACATATGGTGTCAATTTGAGAATCGATTCGTAACACTATGAATAAAGATTCAGTGTGACCAAAAGATACCCACAAGACTGTATGACAAGAGGGATAACTTTCAATATTCAACTTGCCCTTCATGTTAAGCAATATTACAGCAGTTCACTAATTTTGAGGTACATTCGAGCATGCTCCCTACGGAAATTTCAACGAGTGACTTAGCCTAAATCTGGTGTAATTTTCTGAATGGTAATAATAATTGTTTGCCTCACACATTCTTTTACCACATATCCAGAAGTGCCTGCAGACAAACTACTAATAAAGATGAAGCATTTTAATCAAGGTAAATTATCCCAAAACATCTGTTTCAGCTTTTGCTCTATGGCTGTGCAAAATGACGTTGTGCTACAAGCGACAAAAAAGGGCTAACATTCTCAAATAAACATTGTCAACCAAATAGATTTAAATTGATATTTCAATTTTGCCTTCCCACTCTTTTGTAATTGAATCAATAAACGACGAGTGGGAGACAGTTATGTCATAAAATGTGAGACCGTCATTGTTCATTAAAATAATCTTAAATATTATTCAGTGACTTGTCATTTACTTGAGGCAGGAGGGTCATGAAAAAATGTTACATGTACATGTATCGGTGGGGGACCATCAAATAGGTCGGATCGGCAAAATATGATACCGTCATCACACAAACTCTCTCTCTCTCTCTCTCTCTCTCTCTCTCTCTCTCTCTCTCTCTCTCTCTCTCTCTCTCCCTCTCTCTCTCCCTTTCTCTCTCCCACTCCCCCACTCACTCTCACTCTCTCTCCCTTTGTCTCTCCCTCTCTCTCACTCCCTCTCCCTCTCTCACTCACTCTTCCTCTCTCTCTCTCTCGCTCTCTCTATCGCTCGCTCTCTCCTCTCCCTCCCTTTCTCTCTCCACCCTCTCACCCACTTTCACTCTCTCTCCCTTTGTCTCTCCCTCTCTCTCACTCCCTCTCCCTCTCTCTCACTCCCTCTCCCTCTCTCTCACTCCCTCTCCCTCTCCCTCTCTCACTCACCCTCCCTCTCTCTCTCTTTCCCTCTACCACTCACTCTCTTTCTCACTCACTCTCACTCCCTATCTCTCCCTCTCTCACTCACTCACTCTCCCCTCCCTCTCTCTCTGTCTCTCTCTCCCTTTCTCTCTCCACTTCTCTCACTCACTCTCCCCTCCCTCTCTCTCCCTCTCTCACTCACTCTCCCCTCCCTCTCTGTCTCTCTCTCCTCTCTCTCTCTCCCTTTCTCTCTCACCTTCACCGCCCTCTCTCTCTCCCTCTCTCTCCCTCTCTCACTCACTCTCTCTCTCCCTTTCTCTCTCCCACTCTCTCCCTCTCCCCCTCCCTCCCTCTCCCTCTCTCACTCACTCTCCCTCTCTCTCTCTCTCGCTATCTCTATCGCTCTCTCTCTCCTCTCCCTCTCCCTTTCTCTCCCACTCTCTCACTCACTCTCACTCTCTCTCCCTTTGTCTCTCACTCACTCTCTCTCTCTCTCTCTCCCTTTGTCTCTCCCTCTCTCTCTCCCCTCTCTCACTCTCCCTCTCTCTCCCCCGCCCTCTCTCTCTCCCCTCTCTCTCCCTCTCTCACTCACTCTCTCGCTCTCACTCTCTCACTTACTCTCACTCTCCCCTCCCTCTCCCTCCCTCTCTCACTCACTCTCCCCTCTCTCTGTGTCTCTCTCTCCTCTCTCTCCCTCTCTCTCTCCCTCTCTTCCTCTCTCTCACTCACTCTCATCCCTCTCTCTCTCCCTCTCTCCCACTCTCCCCTCTCTCTGTCTCTGACTCCTCTCCATTTCTCTCTCCCACTCTCTCTCTCTCCCTTTGTCTCTCACTCTCTCTCACTCACTCTCCCTCTCTCACTCACTCTCACTCTCTCTCTCCCCTCCCTCTCTCCCCCTCTCTCTCCCTCTCTCTCTCCCTCTCTCACTCACTCTCCCCTCTCTCTACCCCTCTGTCTCCCCTCCCTCTCTCTCTCCCTTTCTCACTCCCTCTCTCTCACTCACCCTCACTCCCTCTCTCTCACTCCCCCTCTCTCTGTCTCTGTCTCTCTGTGTCTCCTCTCCCTTTCTCTCTCCCACTCTCTCCCTCACTCTCACTCTCTCTCTCTCCCTTTGTCTCTCCCTCTCTCTAACTCCCTCTCTCTCCTCTCCCTCTCTCTCTCCCTCTCTCACTCACTCTCCCCTCTCTCTCTCTCTGCAGAAGTGCTTTGCTTTCTTTCTAAAGTTCTGGAATCAACTTGTTTAGTAGGTCATTAAACGATAAATCTACGATCAAACTTCCATAAGCATCTGATTTTAAATGAATGTCATTCGCGAATATGGTTCAGAATGTCATTCTGATACAATGTATAATTTTATCCATAAAACTAGCATTAAGACCTATTAACTGGAGTCGGCAGCGCTTGTGTGAAGCAAGTCCAATAATCGTTGCGACTTGTCAGAAATTAGTGATAAATACTACATTTAACTGACAGAATGCGGAATCCCGACCTAAAAGACATGGTTGGAGGGAGTTTGAGTGGCATTTTATAGATTGACCAAAAACATGTGAATCACATTCGTTGCATCCCTGTGTGGCGTAATGTAGCCCTCACTCACGCGGGTAGGAGCTATGTGGCTTAAACATTTGCTTAGAGTGGCTTAAACACAGGCCTTTAATCTATCTAAACACACCTGAACCTATCTCATCATAATCAGAAATAAGAAGTGTTTCGCGTGTCTTACGTATTACCTACGCCCAGTGAAGTCAGTTTCGGCAGATAAACGAGACTGACTATTTGCTATCGTTGACATTTCATGTTTATCCGTACGTTAGTCAAGGTGATCTAAAGCATTTTACAATAAGTTCTTTTTATTTGATCCTACTATTGACGGATAAATATATGACCTTTTATCTTGCATTGACAATTTATATTTCTTTAAATGAATATTGATTAACAGTTGACCCAGAAGGAATTATGTACGTCGGATCATCCGAAGACTTTCGATCCTGCAGATGACTTCTCCGATTTTGACATCCTCATCCTCAGCAATAACATCTGAGTCTTCCACTTCGACCATCGTGCTCGTGGTATCATATTCATTGAGAGATAACACCTGTTTTTTCGCCCAACGAAAGGCAAAATCGAAGTTGTGATAGTGAGTTTTTTTCACTTCCTCAAACATTAAAAAACTTCACCGAGTAAAAGACATTTCATAGGACCTTAGTGTCTATTTTAAGAGTCACAGACAGTTTATCATATTGAACTGTTTAAACATGGCATGAAGATAGGTCACAATTGTTTGAGAGGCATTTGTGTAAAATGTACGGAAAGTTTTACAAAATAAATTCGAAGTTATGAACTGAACGACTCTGAAAACTACGAGCATTCGTCACCACTCGCCCCTTTCCGTAACCTGCAAGAAGACTCGTCCCCCTTTCGATGAAAGTTATGTGCGAAAATACGACAAACCAATCAGAATAGGCGTATAATTCTTCGTCAAAGAATCCCTCAGAAATAATTTTTGATTTTACATATGTCTTGCTTCTAAATATATACCCAAGACAAAGTTAAATGTGTTCATTCATACTGTATAATTCCGCATGTCCAGCTGTGCTTTAAATTGCATCTGCAATATGTATGATATATGGGGAGATATATGTGAACCATTACGCAACGAGTTGACAATTGTTTCAGGTCTGCCCGTTTGCGCTAAGACGGAACCCGGTTGCAAAAATGGCCATGAGAGGGGCACGAGTCGCTATTCGGCTTGTCCCGGAATAACGTGAGTTGGTCACGAATGCTATATGAGAGGGCCACTCGTGAAAAGACGTACCCAGTGTGCCAAAGTATCCAGTGTTTGCTGTACACACCTTTCTATCAGATCGGAGAATACTACATCCTTACATACCAATGATGGCACACAACACATAGTGCATAGGGTGTGTATTTACTTAAGACTGTTACTCACCGTCACATATGAACGTTGGTCTTCAAATCTTTTTCAGTGTTAGTTAATAATTACTGGTCCAAAGTTTGATACCATACTGCCACCTACAGTGTACATGTAGTCAAATGTCAAGTTATGTCGTTATGTCCTGGCATGATGAGTTACACCTTTGTAAGTGGGTTTGGTCATCAGAAAAGAGTGAGTGTGAGTGAGTGAGTATGGTTTTACGCCGCTTTTAGCAATATTCCAGCAATATCACGTCGGGGGACACCAGAAATGGGCTTCACACATTGTACCTATGTCGGGAATCGCACCCGGTTCTTCGGTGTGACGAGCGAACGCTTTAACCACTAGGCTACCGCCCGCTCCCCCCCCCCCCCCCCCCCCCCCCCCCCCCGTATTGAGTTCTCTTAGTCAAAACGTCTTTGAATGTATATATATTATATTACATAGAAATGGTGAGGTGAGGTGAAATGGGGTTTAACGTCGCGTCCAAGATTATTGCACTTATATAGCGATGTGCATATACTTGTGTGTGTTTGTGTGGCTGCTTGTACTAGTCCGGATTGGTGCCGTTTTATAGTGCTAGCCCACTGAGATACCATGCCGCAGTTTAACATGAATACCCCACTCAGTCACAGTATACTGACTCCGAGCCGACCAGTCCTTGTTTTGGCACCACTAGACCACGGAGGCGGTCACATAGATATGGAACCTTGATACTGGTAGATAGTTTATGTAAAGAATACACGGTTTGATAAACCGAAAGTTATATATCCGTCATATTGTTGCTGGATCAATATAACACATTTGATCTTAATGGCGTCAAATATTAACAACGGATGTTTTACGTGACACGAACAAGATATAGTGTCGGACTTGAGTATATTTAGCTCTCTGTCGAACGGGGACTTCACAGATGGTGGAGTTTTACGAGAGCAGACTCGCCGCACCTCCTCAGTTCCCATAAAGCACCTATTCAACCCCTCTTAGAAGCCCCTGAAGCTGTCAGTGATGTCCAATGTAAATTGTAACCTTGGGCTTATTTAACGTAGTGACAGTGAGCAATTTAAGAACTTGCAGCATAGGCTTACATTTCCTCTGGGGGCCCCTTCCATAAATTCAACAGCCTTTTTGATAAAAAAAATATCAGCGTACTTACGCAGTCACCATAAACATTTTTCAATGTGAAAACAGGAAAGAATATAGTCGTCGAAAACATTTAAACTACGTTTTGCGGCGTTTGGTAGAGTATTAGGATGAAAGAAAGAAATATGAAGGAAACAGTCCCCGATAAAATTGTCACCAATGGAGTCTTTGTGTAATGCATCAGTAGCGTCACTGACATCGGGCTGACGGTTCTATCAGGAAGAAGCCCTTGATGAGTGTTTTTAGTGTCCTAAAGCCAACATCCCGTTAGATTTGTGTGATAATTCGGAAACTCTGAAAGTAATTAAGTCAAATACGACCTCGAGGTGTTGGGATGCACAGTGTAAACAATTGCGCAAATACTCCGCCCACTAAGCTAATTTGGACGACAATTCAGGAAACACAAGTCTGTAACTGATATGCATGCACTTTTTAAAAATGACAACTTTGACGAACGTCCGCTCTAACCACCTGGCTACGTGCATGGACACGCACGCACGCACGCACGCACACACACACACACACACACACACACACACACACACACACACACACCTCTATGATTTGACTGATCCACTTTTAAAGAAACGGCACTTAACCTAACATCACTCACTCAGTGCTTGAGTTCCACGCAGCTTGAGTTCCATGAAACTACAAAATACGTACCTGTAGCTATATGTAGGTGATGAGAAAAAGTATCGCATTCATACAGACCATAAATCAAACATGTACATCTAGATATACCAAAGGATAAACTTGTGATTTATCTGTCACGGTATGAAAAACTCAAAACAGATCTTTATCAATCAAAGTAATTACATCATCCTTCAACATCTGTGTTTCAACTTCCCTATGCAATGTCTGTTAAATCTCTAACCTGAATTATTCCGCACTATACACTGGTGCTTCTCCCTTGTACTTATATGGTTCAAGGAAAAGAACAGCTTGAAGATTCAATTTCAATTCTTCAGCGTCTACTGTCGCCATCTTCTTAGGTCGGCGTCATAGCAATTTACGTTCTATTGAAAATGAGATCGACATTTTGAGAGAACCATGGTTATCACGAACTCAAAGGGAGCACTAATTTTAGTTCGTTACAACCGTAGTTCGTTACAAGCATTTCGATATGTTCTATGCTGAATAATCTCAGTTATCTATAATTACTAATCTGAAAATTGTTTTCAGAAATGGAAATTGATCACGAGTTGACCCAGAAGGACTTCTTTCTTTAGGTCATTCGTAAATTTGTAATCTGGTGGAAGACGTCTTCGACATTGGCACCTTCCATATTACATCATAGCATTGTACTGATACGATGCTCTGACACGAACATCGATTTGTAATTCTTGTATCATATTCATCCAGTGCTAAAATCTGGTTTTATTCGTAGGACGAGACGCAAAACTGACGTTTATGTTAAGATAACTATTTTTTATGGAAGCTTTGGGTGTAATTTCAATCTGCATGTCTATTAAGTCATGGCAAGTGTGTCATATCGAACACATTTCATTTCGTCAGCCAGTCAATTCTGTCACTGCCTGTGTATCAGATGCATAAAATGTATAACTATTTTATCCATATAAAATAGCCGTTTTTTTCTGTTTTTCTGATGTTGTTTTAGTTTTCAAAGTGACATACTCATGCTGACATACAAAAAAATCAGTTATCTGTTGACATGCTTTATAACTGTTCCATGGCATTGGGTACATGACTACCTTTTCAATTGCTTCCTCTGCTGTTTCCAGCATATGATATGGTGCAGTTCGTGCGATCATCGAGAGAAAAATGATATTATTGTACCAACTATTTGTTTGCCGACAACGATTGAAGTCACAAAATGTATTTGCCATGTAGGTCAAAATGTGTCAATTAATCAGGGAAAAAACTACACACGGTTACACTAATATGTCAGTAAACAACATGCAAGTGTGATAGTACGAGGCAACTTCACCATCTTCTTCACACACTTCATTCGGTCAGTCACTGAGTTCCACCTTTACTTTTGTAACTACATTTGCAGAAAGACATCTCTGTCGTGCTATGTAGACGTTCATTCAAGTTCAGAAGTTTTCAGTGTTTGTTGTATATGGATTACTATCAGATTGGAGAATACTTGAGGATCGAGTGTCACATTAATCAAAAATGTTACATGTCCTTAAATCAAATTCTATGAAAGTGAGTATTTTTAATGCATAATAACAATACCATATTGGGCAGATAAATACTTTTTTTTCAGAAATCCAGAAGTGCCGTGAGGAAGCTGAAGAAGTCATCACTGTAAATTATTCCAACACATATCTCTGTTTCAACTTCCCACAGCAATAGTTGCTGTGTAACTGAGCTGAATGACATTATGCCAAAAAACAGGGTACTATAAGATATTCTAAAGAAAAGAACGAAACAGGCTGAAAATTGAGATTTCAATTCTTCATTACCATTCTTTTGCGGAATGACCTCCCTGTAGTTCTATGTAGATATTCATTCACGTTCAGAAGTGTGCAGTGTTGTACAGGGATTGCTATCAGATCGGAGAATACTTGAGGATCGAGTTTCACATTAGAATCAAAGATGTTACATGTTCTTTGATTTCTCAAGGATAGTGAAACACCTTGGCCTTTTAAGAGCAGCATGTCTCTGATGTTTAGAGATGCATGTCTTTAACATCAAAAACGTTCTGATTTGAGAGTAGGTGAGCCAGTGAATCATGTTCCGACATTGGTATTACTGTTGTGCATCATAACGGCCAACAGTGTTGTCAGGAATCCAAGCCTGTAGATAAACATCCGTGTGGTTGTGGTGGGATGATGCAATATACAAGCCACAACAGACATATGATTTGGACGGAGGATGATCTCAGTAGGAGGAGAATCATCAGCATCTATTTTGTCCTACCAATCTCCATTATGACGCCTATAATGACACTCAAGTGATTATTTATTTTCGTTATGAATTTTACTCGAGGCGAATTGTTTTTACAAACAGCTTAACACCACCTACCTCTGGTAACCTAGTCATGAGGGTTATTAAAATGTCAATAAAGATCATAATTCCAACAGCTGTACATACATCTCCAAGAAGCAGTTCCTTTTTCTTCCTCACTCAGTGTGTCCACAAAAAAACTTACTGAGTCAAGATTTCGAATTGTTGAAGTTTAGTGTAAAGCGTGTTCAATACTGAAATTCAGTTTGGAAGGTTTGGGTTTTTTAAATGTAATTCTGCTCCAACGTTTCACTTTATTTTCGAAATGTAACAGTCAATCTCCACAATTAGACTAGAACTGTTTTGATAAAACTGGCATTAATGCCCGTTAACTAGAGTCCAAGGCGTTGATGAAAAGCCTTGCTCAAGAAAGTTTGCGAATTTTCACAAATCATTGCTACATGTTACAATTTAAAGACAGAAAGTGGAACATGTGTGAGCTACTTTAATTAATATTCCACACATTGAAAACAAGTCTGATTGACATTTGTGGCCTCTTGCCATGACAATAACACCACATACCACACTTGTTGCCGTGAAGTGGGTTAAACTTCGACCTTCACATAAAATCATCTGTGCCAATCTCATCACAAATAGGAACAACGAACATTTTACACGGTGATGCATTATTTATATCTTCAGTGATCTTGCATTCCTGAAATTAAAAGCAAAAGCATAGCACAATAAAACAATCATTGTGCAATTTACAGGTATTTATACAACCGTTTTCAGTATTGCAGTTTTCAGGTTGCTGCTCAATACAGAATACCAGATGGATCACCACATTCATCATCCCAACTATTCCAACCACAAGACTTTGAGGAGTCTCTTTGCTGCTAGCATTCGGGAATTATGCAAAGTATTTTAATTCAATAAAATGTGTACAAGAAATATATTGACAATTAAAAGAGATCAGGTTGCAGTAGATATCGACGAGGCAAGAAACTAACGTGAACTGTAAGACAACGCATGCCAACACTTCTTCACTTTATTCCCCTGGTAGATACGAACCGTATGGGATGGCTGACAGTTGTCCAACACTAATTGTACAATTCAGCTCCGTTTGATAGTAATCTCTCTCTCATCAAAAACAGTCACCTAATACAACTTATAGATGCACTCTGATTGGTTGGACGCCCTCAGCTGCAGATATTGATTGGCCGGGTCATTGATTTATCCGTGTTCTTTTGTTGGCCACATTTGACTAAATTATTTATGGTTTTCAAAAGAACAGTATACTGCATATCATTCCATGAAGATTACTTTAAGCTATTACTGTACAGTGTAGTTTCCAATTCTTTGAAAACACGTTTTAAAAAACTAACTAATATGTCCTCATCTGTAAATAGTTAAGGCCTGGTTCACACAGTGCGAATTATGGCTCCCGTTTGAGATCAGACAGCGCTAGGACACGAAAAGTGAAAAAGTCAGATTCTGAATGATCTGGGATGTCCTATCATTGCCTGAACGCAGTCGTATACGTTCGTAACAGAGTCTTACGGATCGGCAAAGGTCCAGAGAGGTCGGCCATCACTCCCAACAGTATGGTGCGTCCTGTAACATTCGGGAACCTCAGCCGATTTTGTCTAGTCGGATTACAATCGTGGCTATGTCGTGACAGATTCTGCTGAATCTAACTAATATTATTTATTTCAGCCAATCAGAAACGTTTGGCGAGTTTGGTTTTATGTTCTTCAGCACTTGTTGGAACTGCCAGGGAGTCCTTCCCTCACACTAGAAACCTATCACCTTTGGTTCGTGAATCATGTTCGACTAAAATCCTTGCAAAGCGTCTTTAACGCAACTTATTCATTTCAGATAGTAGTTCTATTAAGTTTTTAGTTACATGACAGCAGTAACACGGCTAAAGAATCGACAAAACCGACACTTTTGCGTGACGAGCAAACCCTTAACCCAACTAGGCTACCACAACGCCCCGCTTTTGATAAGATTTGATGGCAATCCAGATGTAAGCCATACCTTGCAATGGCATAGATAGCGACAGCGATATTGTCGACAAGGGGAGAAGTAGTGGAGATTGCAGGGACGTAGTCGGTAATGACTGCATCCGCGACGGCACTGTGAAATCCAAACTACTTCGTATATTTGTTGGTTGCAACGATGATGAAGACGATGAAGACGGTGGCGATAATGACGTGGTCCGTCAACAACCTGTGTAAAATATTCTTCCATTTCTGTGTGGCTTTCCTCTGCCAATAACTAGCGTTGGAGAAAAGACTTCAAATCTTGCGAAGCTCCAGAAACTAGCTGATCAGGAGATAACCTTTCGATATTTTCTTCAGGCACATTAAAAAGATTGCTCCTTATTATTAAAGTAGGTTATTCTTGATAAAAAAGATGATTTAAAATCCCTTTCGCGTTTTCATATTTTCGTTTACATTTCTCCTGTGCATTAGACAAATTGTCTTTGAATGTGTATATGCTATAATCAACATAGAAATAGCCCTGGTGGATAGTTTATGTGAAGAATACACGGTTTGATAAGCTGACCGTTATATATCCACACTTGTCATATTGTAACTGGATCCTAATAACATATTATATCTTAACAGCATCAAATATTAACTACGGACGTTTTACGTGAAATGGACAAGATATAGTGTCGGACGGGTACTTCACAATGGTGGAGTTTTACGATACCTCCAAGTACCCATAAAACATCGCTTCCATCCCACTAGGAAACCCCTCAAGCTTTCCTTGATGTCCAATGTAAATTGTAATTTGGGCCAATTTAACATGGTGACAATGACATATTTAGGATCTTGGAGAATGAGTTTTCACTGGGTCGCCCTACCCTTCAATTCAACAGCGTTTCTTAAAACAAATATGGGCATACGGATATATGTACAATAATCATGTTTCCATCTGAAAACCGAGAAGTGTATAGTCCTTGAAATATAAAAATACGTTTTGTGGTGTTTGGTAGAGTATTTGGATGAAAGTTATAAATCTGAAGGAAACAGTCTTCCCATGAGTGAGTGAGTGAGTGAGTTCGGTTTAACGCCGCTTTTAACAGTATTCCAGGTACTTTTATATCGCGGCGTGTCAGCTTAATGTGGGAGGAAAGCCCGAAGTGATGCAGGTCTCAGACGTTTACCACTTTGGTGAAACCCACGAGCACGGGTATGGTGCTGACAAACCTAGAAACTTAATCGGGGCGAACCGGGATTCGAACCCACAATCGTAGATTTCTGGCGTGCCCAAGGGACGCAACTCTGCACAGTTTTTTCCATGAACATTAAGAATCATCAATGTGGCAGTGGCAGCACTGACATCAGGTGCTGCCTGGAATAAGCCCTTGATGGCTGTATTTAGTGTTCGAAAACCAACACCCCGTTAGATTCGTGTGATTAATCTGAAGAGTTACTAAGTCGCATGCAATAACCTCGATGTTGGGATTCATAAAATAAACAATTGCGTAAATACTCCATCCACTAAGCTAATTTGGATGACAATTCAGAAAACACAAGTTTGTAACTGATATGGGTAATTAGAAGGGTATTACCTTGTGAGTAATAAGGAACATGTAGCTACATTGTAGAAAAATATTTATTGCTGTCACAGTGCTAGGACATAAATAAGCTTATTTTCATAAGCGATCCTTGTAAAATGACAACTACCTCAGATCTATGTTCCTGATCTTAAGCAGAAAGCTATTTTAAAATCAAAACCAAACATAATGTATTTTACATAATACCATAAGACGAACGACCGACCGTACTAACCATCTGGATTCTTACCATACCACTTACCCACACGCACGCACGCACGCACGCACGCACACATACGCACACACACGCACACACACCTATGACATGGCTCATCCACTTTTTAAAAAAACGGTGCTTAACCTAACATCACTCACTTAGTGCTTGAGTTCCACGCAGCTGGAGTTCCATGAAACTACAAAATACGTACCTGTAGCTTTATGTAGGTGATAAGAAAGAGACCAGATCACCGCATTCATACAGACCATAAATCAAACGATATCCTAACCAAGGCAAAAGCTAAAATTCAATTCTTCCAAAGGGTTCTTTTCTAATCCTTAATGATAAGCGCTGTGCTCACACATCCACATGCACATCAAGAATTGCCAAAGGATAGACTAGTAATTAATCTGTCACAGAATGAAAATCTCAAAACAGATCTTTAATCATCAAAGTAATTAAATCGTCCTACAACGTCTGTGTTCCAACTTCCCTATGCAACGTTTGCTATCCCTTTAACCTAAATTATTACACACTCTAAACCACCGTTTTTTCTCTTGGTTCAGGGAAAGCAAACAGCTTGAAGATTCAATTTCAATTCATCAGTGTCTACCGTCGCTACAGATATGCATCATGGCACTTTACGTTTTCATAGGAAGACGAAATAGACACCAAAAAGGATATGCTGTTGTCAAGAACTTGTAAATAAATTTGAGCTCATAGTTTAAAAGGTTCGATAATGAGTTGGGCATTTTAAGAGGTGAGGTGAAATGGAGTTAAACGTCGCGTCCCAGATTATTGCATGGGTGGCCAAATCGTCTAATGCGACGCGATTCGCTGTGCAGAGTTGCGTCCCTTGGGCACACCAGAAATCTATGATTGTGGGTTCGAATCCCGGTTCGCCCCGATTATGTTTCTAGGTTTGTCAGCACCATACCCGTGCTCGTGGGTTTCACCGAAGTGGTAAACGTCTGAGACCTGCATCACTTCGGGCTTTCCTCCCACATTAAGCTAACACGCTGTGATATAACTGGAATACTGTTAAAAGCGGCGTTAAATCCAACTTACTCACTGATATCAAACTTTGTTAGTAATACGTGATCTAAGAACATACTTTTGCCACACTTTAGTTTCCAATCCAACTACAATATCAGCATGGTGTGTCATAATGATAATGTTTATTACTAACAACATTCGCGATCTCGTCTGATAGGTCAGATGAAAGGTCGTTCTGAAGTATAGCGGTAACCAGCACCAAAATCTGGTTTCGTTGATTTTGTGGTATCCCCTACTGTGATGAGGCTGCTTAAAAATCTATTTATCTGCGGATAAACGTTTTGATACTTCTGAACTCAAGTGGTTTGATTCCCAACATGGGTACAATGTATGAAAACTATTTCTGGTGTCCCCTGTCGCCATTTTCCTGGAATATTGGTGAAAGAGGCGTAAAACCATACTCACTAACTTACTCTCCCGTTATTTGCTAACAATATAGATGTACAAGTTAGACACAAATTTATGGATAACAACTTCTTTAATACTGTATGTTGCTTGCCACGTCTCCATGTGGACGACGGATACATTGTTTGATAGGCATTACTTAGAAGTTGACGGATGAAGTTTACAGTATTATAGAAGTTGTTATCCATAAAATTATGTCTACCTTGTCATCCGTCAAATTATGTCTACCTTGTCATCCGTCAACTTCTAAGTAATGCCTATCAAACAATATAATATAGATGTACCTACTTAAACATTATTCATATAGAGCAAGGCATCGTATTTTCATTAGATCCAATGTGTTAGTGAAACTTTAACAAACAAATATCTTGACGAGTTTCATAATGTCTTTTTCCAATTGAGAAAATTGTTTTCAGAAATGGAAATTGATCACGAAATGACCCAGAATGATTTTTTCCTCGGATCATTCGTAAATCTGTAATGTGGTAGAGGATTTCTTAGACTTTGGCACCTTTCATAGTAATTACATCAGGGCATTCCTCGAGACTATCCCACTTTTTGATCTGATACGAATATCGATTTGTAATGCTTGTATCATATTCATGCAGTGCTAAAATCTGGTTTTATTCGTAGGACGAGACGCAAAACTGACGTTTGATTAAAGATAATTATTTTTATGGAAACGTTAGGCGTAACTTTAGTCTGCATGTCTATTAAGTCATGGCAAGTATGTCTTATCGAACAAATTTCATTTTGGCAGCCAGACAATACTGTCACTGCTTGTGTGTTAAGTGTATAAAATGTATTACTATTTTTTCGTATTAAATAGCCATTTTTTAAATCGAATCGAATTTCTGAATAAAAACATTTATTTGGGTCTTCAAAGTGACATAATCATGATGACATACCTAAAAAATCAATTATCTGATGACATGCTTTATAACTGTTCCATGGCATTCGGTACATGATCAACTTTTCAATCGCTTCCTCTGCTGTTTCCAGCATATGGTATTGTGCAGTTCGTAGGATCATCGAGATAATCTCGGTATTCTTGTATATTTGTTTGGCCGACAATGATTCAAGTCACACATTGTATTTGCCACAGTACAAAAGATGTCAATTAATGAGAGAAAAAAGAAACAAGGTTACACCCTAACAAGTTCGTAAACAACATGCAAGTATGATGTTATCCACTTTACAAACGAGTCTACTTCACCATCTTCTTCACACACTCCGTTCGTTCAGTCACTGAGTTCCACCTTTACGTTTGTGACAACACTTGCAGAAAGACCTCCTGTAGTTCTTTGTGGACATTCATTCACGTTCAGAAGTGTTCAGTGTTTGTTGTACAGGGATTACTATCAGATCAGAGAATACTTGAGGATCGAGTGTCATATTAATCAAAGATGTTACCTATTCTTAAATCAAATTCTATCAAAGTGTGTTTTCTTAATCCATAATAACAATAACATGTATATAAAAAAAATTCAGAAATCCAGAAGTGCCGATGAACAAACCAGTCTGCCGTGACGAAGCTAAAGTTACCACTGTAAATTATCCCAATGAAGAGCTCTGTTTCAACTTCCCACAGCAGTATTTGCTGTAAAGCTGAGCTGAATGACATTATGCAAAATACAGGGTACTATAAGATATTCAAAAGACAAGTCTGAAATTGAGATTTCAATTCTTCATTACCATTCTTTTGTAATATCCCTCTGAGCGACGTCTTGTTCGGTTTGCATAATAACTTTCCAGTTCCAGTGAAGTAAAAAAGCGAAAAGGAAGATCTGTCAAAGAATTAGAGTCCGTCATTGTTGAGTTGGATCCTGGTGATACGTTTCATCCGCCTGTATTAATTAGTTTCTTTCAGCTGGAGAAGTCTTCAGTGACAACGTATAAAATGTTCGCCATTTTGAAAAGGACCATGTAAGCCTTCCATAGAGGAGAGATGTTCGAGTTGACGTCAGGCAGTATTCAAAAGCGTAGATGTGTATTATCAACTTCGTTTTGCTAAAATGTCTGTCGAGCGTCTAGTGTCAAATAACCTTAGAATGTAAGATGTGACATTTTGTTTGATTTCTCAGGCTTAGTGGAACGTCCGAACCTTTCAAGAGTAGCATGTCTATTACTGATGTTTAGGAAGTACATGTCTTAGACATAACGATTTCCTTTGTGTGTGTGGGTGAATAAGTGCATCATGTTAAACATCAGTATTACCACTGTGCTTCATCACAGCCTGCATTGTTTGTTTGAAAGTTTGCATAGTCAAACTGTGATGTCATCTTCTGAGCTGTGTTTCAGTGAAACGCTGTCCAGTTTGTTTTGTTAGAGTATTCCCCATCAATGCCAGCATCTGCTATTGTATCCGATCAATCCTCCCTTAGTTTATAGACCTCTACACCAACACTAAGAGATGCCGCCTATTTGTGCCGTTTGTCGACGCAAGTTCATGGATCGCAGTCTCGTCAAGGACAGTTGACTACATAACCTTTCCGAGCATCCCGTGCTTGCAGCTGGATTTGTTTGGGGCACTCAACAATATTCCAGCTATATGACGTCGGTCTGTAAATAATCGAGTCTGGACCAGACAATCCAGTGATTGACCTCATGAGCATCGATCCACGCAATTGGGATCGATAACATGCATCAACCAAGTCAGCGAGCCTGACCACCCGATCCCGTAAGTCGCCTCTTACGACAAGCATAGTCGCCATTTACGGCAAGCATGGGTTGCTGAAGACCTATTCTACCCCTGATCTTCAGATCGCAATTTGAGACTTTGTTGGGGATTGTGCGCCCTGGTACCACATAACGTGGACCTTTTCTCATTCCAAGGGACTGCAATCATTTACTATTCAAGATATAATTATTTTATCAATGAAGTAATGAATTCCTAATAATTAAAACAAAGAGCCAGAATTGGTTGAACCAACGGTTTGTGCTGTCTCTGAAGTGCAAAAAGATTATCAGTTCAAGTCTTTATAATTTAAAAATCTCAAACCGATGAATTCTAAATTTTAGTGTAAAAACATATTCTGTAATTCGACCCAGTTGGAAATTATGTTTTAGAATGTCATTCTGCCATCACTTTATCCACGAAATTAAAGACTTTACAAAAGTAATGGGTGAGAGAGTGAGTATGGTTTTACGCCGCTTTTAGCAATATTCCAGCAATATCACGGCGGGGGACACCAGAAATGGGCTTCACACATTGTACCCAGTTCGGCGTGACGAGCGAACGCTTTAACCACAAGGCTACCCGACCGCCCCTCACAAAAGTAAGATTTATGCATGTTAATTGGAGTCAGCGGTGCTTGTACAAAGCAAAGCCAAGAAACGCTGTGCATTGTCCAACCTCAGTGCTACATATTACTGACAAAATGTGCAATGTCGACCTAAAGGACGTGATAAGGAGTGCGTTAATTGGCATTCCACACATTGATAAAGAAAATGAATCACATATTTGCCCTCGCTCGCTGTCAATTTTGTTATATAATAGTTCACTATGTTCAAACGAACCGCAGCTGACAGGCGTGCGGGTTTATTTACAGAATCATACATGTAGATACGCGACTAAAACACGGCTGTAGTGTTATATTCCATGTCAAACACTGACTATCCGTATTCTTTATGGTATTCTTTCTGTAACAAAAACGTACGTTTTGATATGTTTGGCACATTAAATCGTAACGAAATAATAGTGCAATATTTTTGTATCGTCTTGCTTGAACTGTTAATAATATGAATACTTTTAGTAAATATAAAGATAACTTATTTCTGGTGTTCCCTGCCGAGATGATACTGGAATATTGCTTAAAGGGGCGTAAAACCATACTCACTCACTCACACACTCAATTTTCTCTGGAACAAAGAGGTAGACATCAACCATATATGGTTAGAACCATGCTCCACCGGTGAGAATTTAAAATTTTACAAATGGAGGGGCTGACCTCGCAAGGGGCTGAGGGGCGGGGCAAAATAGGAATAATTTTTTTAAACAACTTTTTCTCTGGAACTAAGAGAGAGATATCAACCATATATGGTTAGAACCATTCTCCGATGGTGGTTATTCAAATGGAGAAATGGGTGGGCTGAACCCCTACCTCATCCCCGGGTACTGAGGGGCAGGCTTAAAAAGGTAATTTGGCAATATTGCTTTAACTTTTTCTCTGGAACTAAGAGATGGAAACAACCATATTTGGTTGAAAGTATTCTCAGCTGGAGGGAATTCACAATTATACAGATAGAATGGCTGGAATATTGCTGAGGGCGGCGTTAAACAAGCAAACAAACACATGACAATAAATTAATCCTATCTGCCCATACCGTTAACGAGTATTTATAACCGTTCTTAACATTATAGGTTGCATTTATTTTACAAAAGAAAACGCATTCTTTTTCTTTAAATAAAGATTGATTAAAAGTTGACCCGGAAGTACTTTTTACTTAGGACCTTTCGTAAATATTCAATCAGGCGGAAGACTACTCCGACTTTGGCACCATCGTCAGTAGTTACATCCGAGAATTTCCCAAGACCATGCTGGTTTTTGCTGTTACATATTGATCATGGTATCTTTTTTCATTGAGTGATATCACCTGCTTTTATTCTCCTGACTAGAGGCAAACATCGAAAGAAGTAAAAACAGTTTCATTCACTTCACCAAAGCTTTAAAAAATATCGAATTTAAGACATTCAATAAAAACGTAAGGTCTACGTTTATCATATTGAACTGATCTTGTTTAAACGAGGCATCACGAGAGGGCAGAAACGTTAAGCAAGTTAACTCGAAGTTTAAAACAAATTCTTTCACAAACTAGGTGAGAAAATCCACTCATGAAAAGATGTACCCAGTGTGCCAAAGTATGCAGTTTTGGCTGTACAGAGCTTTCTATTGTCGGGGAATATTCGATCCTTACTGACCAATAATGGTATTACACACCGGTTACATCGGTTTATGAATATTGCAAAAAGGGAACATATATATTGAAGCCCATATTTAAAACCTGATTCTCTTTTAACTACACTTTATTCCCCTGGAAGACATGAAACATCTGAGATGGCTGTAAGTTGCCTAACACTAATTGTAGCTCCGTTTGATATAGATATCCCTCTCTTCACAAGCCTGACATCAATGACTTTTGTTTGTTATGTTCCACTTATATTGTTTATGGCTTTCAAAAGAACAGTACGCTGCATTTGAATCCCGGGGGTTACTTTGAGTTATTATTGTTTAGAGAATCTATCTGTCTTCAGAATAAAGCGACAAAACCCTTTTCATATTCATTAGAAATCTCTGCCAACAGCAGAGTCGTTTGTTCTAATCCAACTATATCTTGAACATGTGTTTATGAATCACTATCAAATAGTAATGATACCAGATGTTCGCGAAAATGCGACCATATCCTGTGCCACCGGTGGCACCCATCGCCAACACATGCAAAGGTAAGTCAATTGCTCACCTTAAAACACATGAGAACATATGATACAAGTCAAAATAGGGAAATGCATCTGACATCATTTTGTCATTGATGCGTCAAATTTGGAAATGTCCTCCATATGAAATGATTTGAAAGCCTTGGGCGTTGTAACCTTGATCAAACAACTTCTGAGCAAAAGTCGCATGACGCTCTTTGAATATCATTTTAGAGCATGTTCCAATATACCTCAAATGTTGTGACGGGATCGATCAGACTCGTTGACTTGAAAAAAATGATTTCTCAGAATTGAACTTAGTGCTTTTCTGAGATTGTAAAAAGTCAAGTAAATCCATTGAGTTTTTGAGAATCCACATAGTACTAATTCCATTTGTCTCTATTGCTTTCTTTGTATATGATTAAAGTCCTTCCTTAATTGTAATAATGGTTATGGGTAATCTTTGATACAGGGATTTGGTTGTACACTTGCTGGAACAAGCAATACATCTCTCTTTGTACGAATTTTTATGGAGCTTTGGAATCCAGTACAAAAGGAAAATGGACATGTCTTCAGGTTTTAGAGTCAGGCCAAACTTTGATATTACTGTTGCCTAGTTTCGGCAGATTTCTTTCTCAGTTGACATAATGGCAATTTGATGTGGCTTAATTTGATATGTCATTTATACCAAGTTCTTTGATCAAACAATTAATGTATTGGTGCTTACATTTAATGGTTATGTTATTTCAGGCCTTGTCTGTGGGAACTACAAACTTTTCATGTTAGAAATCCTGACAGCTGGCTTTCACACGCAAAGTTTACCAATACATTGTCATCTGTAAACTGAAGGGATGAATCACACGTGGATTTGCATGGCTTGATGACACAATGGCTAAGTTCGTTGTATATTCTTCAGGCGTTATCCAGTTATACAGCAACCTGTGGAGGACAGGTCCCTGTACAGCGTTGCGTCCATTACTCACACTTAACTATGATCTTGGCTTCGTGAATCATGTTCGCAGAATTTCATTTCAAAACAGCTTAAACACAACTTACTCATTCGATTCAGATATTAGTTAAAGTTTTATTCAGCTTTTAGCAATATGAAACTGATATGGAGAATCGACAAAATATGCATTTGGCGTGACGAGCGAGCGCTTACACCACTAGGCCAACAAAACGCCTTACTTTCGATAGGAATCGATGGCAATCTCAGTGTAAGCTGCATTGCAGTGGCATAGATGGCGACAGTGATATGACTGACAAACTCAAACGTTGTGGAGAGTGCAGGGACGATGGCGATAACGATTGCATTCGAGACGCCGCTGGTTGAGCTCCAACCACTGTCGATGTGTTGGCGGAAATAAGGATGATGACGACGAAGAAGATGGTAATAATGGCGTGGTCCAGAGCAGTCAGCAACAACAACAACCTGTGTCAAAATATGTCTCATTTCCTTGATATGTGATTTTCCTGTGTGAATGTGTTACTGGAAATAATCTTCAAGACAGAATTAACCTCGAATATCCTCCCCTGATTTGATTATAAGCTCATTACAGTGTGGAGTGTCGCCTTCATTAAATAGCCCATTGCGATTTTATGTAATTACACTTCGAGATGACTGATGTAGCCAATCAAATGGGAGAAACGAGTATTTCTCGTGTAATTTAGTCATCTTTTCTCAATATAAATGTGACCCTGATATTTTATTTGATGCATACACGTTGTAATAAGTTTATATTTAATAGACATCAGAACCAGTCATCCTACAACATCTGTGTTTCAACTTCCCTGAGCAACGTTTGTTTTATGTCTAACCTGAAATGTACCGAGCAACAAACTACTTTTTGTCACTTTCATTAATATGGTTCAGGGCCAAACAAACAGATTAAAGATTGAAATTTAAAATTCTTCCGTGCCATCCCTACCGGCGCTCATTTTGTTAGGTCTGCATCATTTCACTTCTAAATGTTCATGGAAAGTGATACTCTCCACCAAAAGGAAAGATTGTTGAAAAGAACTCGTCATACAATTTTAGTTCGTGTTTGTTGATTTGGATTTTTGTGATACGTTTCATCCATCAGTATTAATTGGTTCCTTCCAGGGGAAGAGCTCCTCATACATGAGTATGAAATAGTTCGCCATTTTGAGGAGGACGAAATGAGCCTTCCAAAGAGAAGAGCTGTCCAAATCGGGAGGTTATGTTGGGCAAAATTAAAGCGTGTGTTTACGACTCAAATCACACTAACATTTAGCTCAAGTGTCACAAAATATAAGAATGAAAGATGTCCTTTAATTTCTCAAGAACAGTGGCACTTCAGTGATTTCCCTATGATGTGAGGCTCGAGCTGTTGATTAAGATACACATGTCCAGAACACGATAACTCTTTATCTGGGAGTAACACCAATTCCCAGTAATAATACCATTGTGGATAACGACATCCAATGGTTGATAATAGTCAAACCAGAAAATGTGATTGGCTAACTACATGGACGCGGTGTGCTTACACAGTCTACCAGCCATACGTCTTGACAGATGGTGCCCCGTTTGAGGCCCAAGGACCCTTGTTGATATTCCAATACAACAACAGTCAAATGGCGCTTAATATTCTTAGGCGAGTTCACGATAAACACTTTTTCTATTGACAATATGACACATGATCTCTCGCCAAGTGTATTCCCTCTACCCTTGGTTGCTCGTGTTAACAAGCACGTGTTTGTGCCCTGTGCCTATCATTTACAGGGTGTCGTGATATTGCAGACTGTAGCGTAACACATCATTAACACATTCACATCGTATGGGACAGCCACATGCCATCTATTTCTGACGGCCGTGGTGCCATGGGGTTTCATAAATATTTGTCTGACATTGGTTAGAAAATATAATTTATGTTTCATGAATTACATCAACACATTCATTCTTTCCTTAACTGTATATCTGTAAGGAGACAAATGACAATGTTTTCATATTACAACATCAATATCGAGAGTTAAAAAAGTATTCAAAAATACATCACTCAATTTCAGATTAATGGGGGGAAGGATGCAGATCTTAGACGTTAAAGACTTCGATGTACATGAACATGGGTCTGGTGCTGGGAAACCAAGAAACAATAATAAGGGATTCGCTAATGTTGGATTCGAACACATCATTACAGGGTATCTGGGAAACCTCAGAAACGAACTTCCTTAAACGAACTGATCACACGTGTAGAAATATACATCATGTAATACGACACTAGCTCACCTTATGTTTGTTAGTGAGTATGATTTCATTCCCTTTCAGCATTATTCAAGCTACATCACGACGGGGAATACAACGATGGGGTTTGCATACAGACACATGTGGGTATGCCTGCTACAGATTTCAGCGGACAAATTCTTTCTGTCCATTCGGACCCGTGAAGATCCGTGGTAGATTGCTTGTCGTAAAAGGCGACTATGCTTGTTGTAAGAAGCGACTAACGGGATCGGGTGGTCAGGCTCGCTGACTTGGTTGATGCATGTCATCGATCCCAATTGTGTGGTTCGATGCTCATGATACCAATCACTGTATTGTCTGGTGCAGACTCGATTATTTACAGACCGCCGTCTTATACATGTAGTTGAAATATTGCTGAGTGCGGCGTTAAACAAAATAAACCAAACAAACAAATCCAGTTGCAATCACGGGATGCTAGGAAAGGCTATGTAGTCAACTATCCTTGACGAGACTGCGATCCATGAACTTGCGTTAAACAACAAACAAAACAAACCAATCTATCCATACTCCTTATTTGTTTGTCTTACGCCGAAGGCGGAAATATTATAAATACATCATGGTGGTAAATAATTGTATATAAGTTACCGGAAACCTGTTCCAATCAGAACCACTATGGTGAACTGAATTGGCAACACAAAGTGCATGACTTAGAGTCATCAGTTCTGATTAATAGGGATACAACTCCCGAAGACATTGCTGCCCTTTTCCTATGGGTGGAAATAATGTTTCACAATTGAGCACTCTCTTCAATGCACTTTTAGCAGAGTTTGTTTGTCAGGCTTCGTCCAAGATGCATTGTGTCACACGTTTGTTTCCAATCCAGCTAAAATGGGAAGTACGCAATGATATATACCAGAAGTGGCAAATCATTTTAGGAGCGATGGATAAGCGTCAACAAGCCTGACGTAGCCTGTTTGGGAGAATATTATTTGATGTGTGGTTTACTATTATGATCTTCTCAAAAACCTTCAAACCCCTCCGTGGTAAACAATTTGAGATATTCCACATATTTGACAGGTCTCTGGCATATGTGTTATAGAATGCCATACTTTAACTTTAAAGTTTGACGTATCTAGCGTGTTCTAGAACTACACTGATATTGTTTACAACAGCTTCTTTTAGGGTCTTATGACATGAGAGTTCTGCATTATATCACTGAGACATTTGCTCATGTGTCGGTACCTACAACATCCTTGTGTATGGTGCTACCTTGTGTCACCGATGGCTTAAGAATAGCAATACTGTTTCATTTACAAATAACGTTTTGTCACATGACTGAAACCAATTCGATGTTGCGCTAACTATTGACTCATTGACGAGAAACCATTAACAAAACTATTTATATGATGTATTATTTCCTTACCCATCAACATTCAGTTAGAAATTGTTCGAGATCATATAGTTTGATCTGATCAGAATTACAGTATTTAAGGTCTATCTATATAAATCATCATAAAGTTTATGATCGACTGAGTCTCACTTGTCAATCCCAATAACTGATATTATGGTTAGACTGTTTCTTGAAACGTTATTTAATTAAATCTGCACTCGCAAATTCTTGGAGCTTCCGCCATTTTGCACTTTTCCTGGCGAACTACTTAGGGCTTCGAGAAGTTGTAAAAGTTACCGTAAACTATTCTTGTTTGGAGACCATTATGGCGATATATGAACGTAGATGAATTCGTACGAATGCAAGGGATCCGTGATTTAGGAATAAATATTAATAAAAAGCACAGTGCTCATGGATTGCTTTGGATTATTATAACCTTTGTCATACACATTTCGTTTCGGCTGGCAGACAGTTTCTACCACTACCACTACCACTACCACTACCACTACGACTGTGTCAAGTGTATGAAATCTATTATGAAAAAAGCTAGTTGTGACGGAATTATTCCATGTAAAAACATAAGCGTTTTGATCCAATCATGGAAAGACAAATCCAGAGTGCCAGTGTTAGCTGTAATGACTTCCCATCAGATAATGCTATCATAAAACCCTTCACACTAACTGATCAATATCGGCATTAATTCCAAGTCGCTTACAGACCAAATGGTGATTCCGGGTAAGAACAGGTCACCATCAACTCGTTATAAGAGGTGAATAAATGGATTGGGTGGTCATGCTCGTTAACTGATTGCATGTCATCGTACGTCGATGGTGTGGAACTTTTGAACATTTGTCTACAAATCATCATTACTTAATCGGCCTACCTCCATTGCACTTTCATCAGCATAAGCTCCTATCTGTTGATAACGTGCAGACTCTCTGGCAACATTTGAAAAATATAGAAACGACGGTGCATAATTTGTCCCGGTGTAAATATATGAGTGTAATGAGTTGTCAGTGTATTACAATGATTGGGTAAACCGAAGTACTATATTGTCATACAGCTCATTGTTCAGAATAGTTTATCGTAGCTGTAAGGATATATTAGTGCAGGATTGTTGGTTTAGGAGCAAAGATTAACCTCAAAGATACTGACACTCTATGCTTCTTCACTCATTAAACTGACTGCTGAAAATCTGAAACTGAAATTGAATATCTGAAGAGCAAAGCGTTAAATCCAAGGTCTCATTCTGCCGTCGATGAAGCTTATATACAATGGGTCTATTAGAGGATGTCAATTTATCAGGGAAAATTAAATAACGCTACACACTCAAAGGCCTGTCAAGAAACTAGAGTCCAAACTGACGCACTACCTACCTTAACCACGGGGCTGAATTGACTTTAAAGCTTGAATATACAATATAGTTTAAACAAGCTTGCCCTGAAATGGTTTACCTTCTACCAGTCCCTGTGTATTAATAATGCTTCTTCGGGTAAACAAAAAGCGACAATAAAATTTCAATAATTGTACGAGTGAGTGAGTATGGTTTTACGCCGCTTTTAGCAATATTCCAGCAATATCACGGCGGGGGGCACCAGATATGGGCTTAACACATTGTACCCATGTCGGGAATCAACCTGGGTCTTCGGCGTGACGAGCGAACGCTTTAACCACTGGGCTACCCGACCGCCCCTCCATAATTGTACGAAATCACTTCTAAAAGTCCATTGTACGATTCCGACAATATCATCAGCATGTGTTTATGAATCACTATCAAATAATGATGATACCAAGTGAGCGTATCCAGCCCCACCGGTGACACCCATCACAAACATATGAAAAGGCAACGCTTTTGGCTCAGTGCTTGGAGCTATTTTATTCACACTTTACGGTAAACCTGGAAAATATGTCTACAGCAACTTTGGCATCATCGATCACTTTTCCGCTGATGACAGCCAGTTTACAACAGCTTTGCTCTTGATAACATTTCGGAGGACTGACAGCCATGGGGAGATAACGTTCAAAATGCTCAAATTAAATGGTGATAACACAGAGTCAATACTCATTGCACCTGATCGAAGACAACACAAGATCAACGCCAGCGATATCACAGCGGACGGAAACAAGATCCAGTTTTCGGGACAGGCTGGAAATGTAGGGGTAAACGTGATATGCCGCTAACAATCGAACAGAACGTCAATTACATTGTGAAAAGATGTTTTTCCATCTCCGAAAAATTGGCAATATACGTCACTTGCAGAGTTAAGGTCTTATTAAGGATAGATTATTGCAATATCACGTTTGCAGGAGCTCCGGCTGAACACAAGGAATGGCTGTAACACATCCAAATCTCAGCTGCAAGAGATGTAAGTGACCATATTAAATTATTTAATTACATCAACATTCTTCAAAACTTCATTCATTTAGTCCCCTTGTTCCAACTAATATTTGTGACGTTTGCGGAAGAAGCGGAACCAGCCATCTGCAGCTCCACGTCGGTATTCAGAAAGACAACCTGATTAAGTTCATTAAGAAACCGTTAAGTGGACTAAATCTGGTGTAGTTTTGTAAATGGTAAGAATTATTTGTCTAAAACATTCCTATCCTACAAATCCAGGATGCCTCAAGAACAAACTATGTTATATTGAAGAAGAATTGTAATCATCACAGTGAATAAGCCCTATAACATCTATTTCAACTTCAAAAAGCAGTATTTGCCTTGCTCAATGACATAAAGTCTAACATTCTCAAGTAAACAACAAAACAGATTAAAAATTGAGATTTCTTTCCATACCGCTTTTTGGAATACCCCTATGCGACATCTTGTAGAGTCACTTTTCCGGGTGATATATCATTGTGTGTGTGTGTGTGTGTGTGTGTGTGTGTGTGTGTGTGTGTGTGTGTGTGTGTGTGTGTGTGTGTGTGTGCTCAAACTTTGCTGGTTTTATAGTGCTAGCCCACTGAGATACCATGCCGCGGTTTAACATGGATACTCCAGATATCCACATTATAATGATACTGATGCTAATACGGCAAGCCCCCAGTGTCGAGCGCCAGCAGGATAATGACAAACTATGGATGAAGATGAAACTCTTTAAACGTTCACTTTGTAAAACACGGCTCAGCGCAACGATTATCATCATATTGTGTGTGACGCACGTTGTCCGCGGGTCGAGATGGGATTTTGTGGGGACGGGAAGGCCGGATGCAGAACAATAGTTATCATTTTAATTTTTGACTGTTTTTTCTTGTTAAAGTTAATGGAATGTGATTGTTCAGCTGGTTTTGTTTATGCGCCTCCATCGATATTAAGTGATGCCTTTCAGCTGAATAGTAGTAGCCCCAAAGGGTCATTCATCAAGGGGGTTGGGGAGGGGGAGACTGGTGGTTGTCATGAAAAAATAACTCAGCAAAAGAGGTGGGGGAGCATGAACAAATGACAGACTGAGTTCAAATGTTTCAAATACAAAATTTATATATTGGAAGATTATTCAGGGACTTGTAATTTATTTTGGGGGTCATGAAATAATGTTATATGAAATGGGGGATTGGATAAATATGATACAGTCGTGAGACACACCACCTCATCCCCCGACACCCATCAACCGTATAATATATACAGTATATTACCAGCCCCGGGGCAATAAAGTATGAAATATTTGATGACAAGTTCACAATATTTGAGGACCAAATAAGCATTTCAGAGAGGAGAGTTGTCAAACTAAGAGTTTACGTTGGACAATCTTCAAAGCTAGATGTCTGCGTATTATCGGCTCGGTTTTACCAATATTTCGGTCGAGTGTCAAATAATATTAGAATCAAAGATGTAACATGTTCTTTATTTTCTCAAGGATAGTCGATAGTGATTTTTCAAGAGCAGTATGTCTCAAACTTATATTTAGGAACATGAGTACATGAATAAATGAATCACGTTCACATATTAGTTTTACCATAGTGCATCATTACGCCCTGCAGTGTTGTCAACGTCAACAAAGAACCAAAATTGGATGAATCTAAAGTGTTCTGCTATCTTTCTGAGGTTCTTGGAGCAACTTGGTCTGTGAGCTTTGAAAATGATAAATCATTTTCATCGGTGATAATACCTGTTTCCACGCCCGACAAGAGGCAAAAGTTTGTGACAACAGTTTTATTCACTTCATCAAACATTAAAACGTTTCATCGAGTAAGGGATATTTCATAGGAACAGCCAGTTTATCACATGGAAATGTTTAAGAAGGCAGGAATAGAGGGCACAATTGTCTTTAGAGGCATTTGTGTAAAATGTACGGAAAGTATTACAAAATAAATCTTTTTAAGAACTGGGCGAGATATCCACTCATGAAAAGGTGTGCCGAGTGTGCCAAAGTATCCAGTGTTAGCTGTACACAGCTTTCTATCATATCGGAGAATGCAAGATCCTTACTGATCAATGATGACATAACACATGTTGTATGGAGCGTGTAATTACTTAACACACAATCACGTTTGTCTGCAAATGTTTTGGGTGTTAGTCTGACCTTTGATATCATGCTGTTGGTTAAAGTGCAAACACACGCACACACACGCACACGCACACACACACACACACACACACACACACATATATATATATATATATTATATATATAATACTATATTAATATAATAAGGTATATATATATATATATATATATATATATATATATATATATATATATATACCTTATTATCTTAATATAATATAATATAATAAGACTTCCGATATATATATATATATGTTGGTTTTACATCTTTTAAAACAACGTCGCAAGTACAGAATTACATTTGGTGGTGTGTTTCACATGTCTAACGTCACAGAAAGCAATATACGACAAAGGAAATACGACAGACCGTAAATGAAAGAGCAATCAAACCTTTGACTGAAATCATGAACATTGGTCCACGCCATCAGGCACGATGACACGCAATCCAAAGATTCTGACCCCTTGATTATTTTTTTTCGATTCTTTTGACATTGTGAGTGGGTGGGTATGTCAGTATGGTTTGACGCCCCTTTTAGCAATATATCAGCAATGTCAATGGCATCAGAAATTGGGGCGGCTGTGTGTGATCAGGCTTGTTATGTCTTAGGTTCGAATGTTAGGCTTTGTCAGCTTTAATATAAACAATCAGACATTATAATTAACAATAACGAACGGGTCGACAATGACTCCCAGAAATTAATATCATTACTACCCACAAGATTTGATAATGAGACATCACATTGTACCCTGTACGAATATTTTGTAATCGAAACATGTACTTTCAGTTTAATAACATTACACTAAAATATGAAACACAAAGGTACTGTTAGCTGCTCGGAGATATACAATAAATAGCATGGATGACTACAGTCTGACGGATTTTTAATAAATAAACAAAAAACAAAACAAACGGCCAAATAAACAGATAAGCATTCATTATTTCCCTCAATTATTGAAATTCTTTGTATAAACAAATTAAAGGATTTTGGATATTTTAGGTTTCTCTTTACCGCAACTGTTCAAATAAAAAATGCGATATAAAGCTTTTCCACATTTATAAGAAATGTCTGCGAAAAAACAGTCGATTGTACGATTCCGACTATATCATGAGCATGTGTTTATGAATCACTATCAAAATCCAACACTTTGGAAAGAACACTCAACAACATTTCCTTATTGACTGTCGATTTGCTGCCAACATTCGAGAATTACATAAAGTACCCTCACTCAACCAAATATGTTCCAGAAAACCTTTGGAAATTGAGCAGAGATCAGTTTGCAGTAGATAACGACAAGGCAAGAAGAAACTAACGTGAACTGTAAGAAAAGGCATGCCAACACTGCTTCACTTAATTCCCCTGGTAGACATGAACCATATGGGATGGCTCAAAGTTGCCCAATACTAATTGTACAATTCAGTTCCGTTTGACAGTAATCTCCCTCTCATCAAAAGCGGTCACCTAATACAACTTGTATATGCACTGTGATTGGTTGGACGTCATCAGCTGTAATTATTGATTGGCCGGTTTATTGATGTCTCCGTCTTCGTCGGTTGAATGATGTATTGTGTAGTTTTCAGTATGCTGCATTTGACTCCTGGCGATCCATATGTTTAAATCCAACTTAAACGATATATTTTCATCTGTAAATTGAACTTATATACAAACGTTGAAGGCACATTGGCTGAAGACGTTCTGTATTCTTCAGGAGTTATTGTGTACACAATGATCAACGGTGGGCACGTCTCTGTGTGGTGTTGAGGCCATTAGTCACGCAGGGAACCCGTGATCGGGGCTCAGTCACACGTTCGCTGAAAATAAACACAACTCACTCATTCATTTCAGATGTTACTGGAGTTTTATGAAGCTTTTACCTAGCTGTATGACAGCGGTTACACGGCATGGGCTACTTTCACGGGGAATCGATGCTCTGACGTGACGAGCGAACGCTTAAACCGGTAGGACAGGACACGCTTACCCTTTTCGCGAACACCTGGTGTCATCACCGATTTTCAGTGGTCCATTCATATAATTTTCACAGCTATATTTTGCCCTTTACGCCAAAAGGAATCTGTTTCGATGGATTATCTAGACTGTTTCTCTTGCAATTTATATTTTCGATAGAGTCGATGGCAATCCCCGTGGAAGCTACATCGCAGCGGCACAGATGACGACTGCGATATCGTTGACAAAGGCAAACTTTGTGGTGACTGCAGGGATGATAGCCATAATGATTGCATCCGCGGTGCTGGCGCTGGTGAAGCACCAACCACTCTGTCTATGATGCTGATGGCGATGAATACGGTGGCTTTGATGACGTAGTAGGGAACAGGCAGCAGTGACCTGTGTAAAAACATTCTCCCTTTTATGTGTGACTTTCTGTCAACCGTTGGGAAACGCCCTTCAAATCTTACGAAGCTAAAGAAAGTAGATTGATAAACGTATTACAGGAAGTGAACCTCAGACGGGGTGCAGCCTTCATTAAATAGCTGGTCTTTGTCTAAATATTATCTCTCACCGTCTCATCCAGTTTAAGTATTTTTGTTTTTGTCAATAATTGCTAGGCCGACTTAATGCTAAACGTGATTCCCGTTGCCACAAATACGAACTGGGAAACTATTCAATCAAACGCCCAAAGAGGTTTCTTGGCTGCGGGGATCCAAGACAATGAGAGGAAGAACAAACATTTGATTTGATTTAATTACATTTCGAGACGTCTTATCTGGCTAATCAAATAGGAGAAACACATACTTCTACGGGGGATAGCCTTTCAATATTTTCTTCCAGGACATGAAAAGGAGTGCTCCTTAATACAATAGTATTTTGGTGTGAACAAGAAAATAATTGAAAATCACTTTGGTGTTTTTATATTCTCGTTTGGAAACGTATCTGGATTTCTCCTGTACATAACCATGTCAAATTGTCTTTGAATGTGTATGGTATAATCAACATTGAAATGGAATCTGTGCCCTGTGCCCTGGTTGGTCAGAATAGTCTTAACAGTGTCTAAAGAATAGTTCATGAGAACTTTTACAGCTTCTCAAAGCGTATTCCTTGAGATATAGCGAACACAGAAACAGTTGACGTCATCATGACAATTGCAAAGTGGCGGCCGATACGAGAACTTGTAAGTACAGTTTTCATCAAATAACGCATCAAGAAACAGTCTAAACATAATGTCAGCGGGTAAGGTCAGCGAGTAACACTCGTTAGAACATAAACATCATGGTGATTTGGATGACAGTATGCATATTGTAACTGTGATCTAACACTGACATCTGTACTAGTTCGAACTCTATGATCTCAAATAACATTCCCTTATTTTTTATGTAGGTGCCCCCCTCAACACGCAGCCCAGACAGAGAAAGGGACTTCTCCCAGGAAGCTTTGCCTAGTCAAACCCACCCAGAACTTTGCGGAGAATGTGAGACTCTCCAACACTGCCGCCTTCTGCATTACCCAGATTGTCAGAAGGGCTGTATTCCCGGCCGCAAACCCGGATACTCTCTCAATGTCAGTCAACAGACTGGGAGTACCCAAACCTAAGGCACCGAGAACAATGGGGAGTCGGACAACTTGGTACTTTGGATGCAAGCGTGACATTTCGAAAGCGAGGTCCGCATTTTATTATTATTATTTTTTTATTTTTTTTATTATTATTATTATGTGATGAGTACAGTATGATGTATGCTGAACGTGATATATCCACACCTGTCATGTTGTTGCTCGATCAATATAACACATTTTATCTTAATGGCGTCAAAAATTAACAGCGGGTGTTTAACGTGACCTGGACAAGATATAGTGTGGGACTTGAGTATATTTAGCTCTCTGTCGACCGGGGACTTCACACATGGTGGAGCTTTATGAGAGCAGAGTCGCGGCACCTCGATTCATCCCCACTCCTAAGCCCCACAAGCTTTCCTTGATGTCCAATGTAAATTGTAGCTTGGGCTAATTTAACATAGTGACAATGAGCGATTTAAGAGCTCAGAGAAAAGGCCCACATTTTCACTGGGGCCCCTTCCTACACAATCTACAGCTTTCATTTAAATCAAAAATAGGCGTATGGATACGTGCGAAATAAACATACATACAACTCCTTGAAAATGTTAAATAATGTTTGTTTGTGGTTGGTAGAGTATTTGGATGAAAGGAATTAATGTGAAGGAAAACAGCAGCTCGCTTAACATTGCAAAAACATCAATGGTGTCCGTGACATCACTGACAGCGGGTTTATAGTTCTAGCAGGTAAAAGTCGTTCATGGGTGTATGGCGTGCTAAAAACAACATCAAGTTCAATTCTTGTGATAAATCGGAAACCCTAAGAGTAATCAAGTAAAGACATCCTTGCAGGTAACCTCGAGGTGTAGGGTTCACAGAGTAAACAAATACGGAAATATTCCAAACACTGAGCTCATCTGGATGACAAGTCAGGAAACATAAATCTATTATTTGATATGGATAACTTGTAGGGTATCAACGTGAGTCTAATATGGACCACATAACCACAGAAAAAACGTTTCTCACCAGAACAACATTTTGTTTTCATGGCTGCCCCCCCCCCCCCCCCCCCCCCCCTAATAGTTTTATGGTAGACATGTAGAGGACATTTCCAAATATGAATTGGACGCATCAACGACCAAAAATATTTCAAATGCAAATCCCTCCTTTTTTTACTTTAATCAAATGTTCCGGTGTTGTTCTTTCAGGTGGACAATTGACTTTGTTGATGCATGTCATAGTATCCCAATTGCGTGGATTATTTTACAGACCGCCGTCATATAGCTGGAATATTGCTGAGTGCAGCAACCAATGCTTGTCGTAAGAGGCGTCTAACGGGATCGGGTGGTCAGGCTCCCTGACTTTGTTGATGCATGTCATAGTATCCCAATTCCGTAGATCGGTGCTGATGATGTCAATCACTGGATTGTCTGGTCCAGACTCGATTATTTACATACCGCCTTCATATAGCTGGAATATTGCTGAATGCAGCGTTAGACAACAAACAAACAAGCAAAGGCTAGGGGAATACTAAGTTACTAGGTTACGAAATCTCAAAGGGGGAACACATTGCTTAGTGTGATGTCAATGAACCACAGTTTGGAGATAACGCGTTGCCAATGATTAGCGTGCGTGTGTAAACGTTATAGTTGGTAACATAAAAAAAAGACGTCACATCTCGTTGTGCAGACTGAAAAATTGAGTGTCATGAGTTCGAATAACAGATTGTAGAATGATTGTTGTTGTGAGTTGTGTTTAACGCCGCTTTTAACAGTATTCCAGTCATATCACGGTGTGACAGCTCAGTGTGGGAGGAAAGCCCGAAGTGATGCAGGTCTCAGACGTTTACCATTTCGGTGAAACCAACGAGCACGGGTATGGTGCTGACAAACCTAGAAACATTATCGGGGCGAACCGGGATTCGAACCCACAATCATAGGTTTCTGGCGTGCCCAAGGGACGCAACTTTGCACAGCGAATTGCGGCGCCTTAGACGACTGGGCCACCCGTGCCCCCGATTGTTGAATGAATGGATACTCTTCAATCTGATTGGTTGAAAAACGTTGTTAAGTGGGATTGGATATTTTGACTTTTCAGTGCCTATGAAAAAGTTTTATTCATGCAAATATTTTCTTCTCAAGCCCAATTTAGAAAAAAAGTCATACCGGAACCGTTTTATCTTTGAAACCTCAGCCTTAAGCCGTCGGACATGGAATACTCATTAACAGCCGCGAATCAGGAAACACATAATGTTTGTCTCCTTCTTCACTTCGACAGTGACGCCTGGTCTCACAGCACTATTCAGATAACGTTGGGTTCACCTGAAGTTGTAAACATTGTTAACAAGGATACCACGGCACACATTCAATATATTCCGAAATATTCTTCGACATATATTCAAATGAAAAATAATAGACGTGGCATCTATTGTATTTTTCAGGGGAACAATGGCTTGCCTTTGCGTGTGTTTGTGATGGGTGGAAACGGTGGGGCAGGATACGCCCGTTTTACGGAACACCTGGTATCATCACTATGAGTGATTCATAAAAACATGCTTACGATATGGTCGGAATCGTACAAAGAAATTCGGACTTCTCTTTTGGTAGAGGTTTCTTATGCTTATGGAAATGGTGTTTTGTCGGGTTTTTTTGGCTTTATAGCAGACAACATACTGACTTAACTCCCAATTACATTATGTTTAACTGTGTCATGACTGTGGAGTTAGGCTTTGTTATCATGCATTGGAATCTACACTGACATGTAGCCTCGCAGGAGTGATTATAGCAATACTATTATTATTGCGACAAAAGTACGAAAGCCTAATGGTGCCGCTTTGGTAGCATATATATACACTCTTCAAAAAAGGAAACGCACGGGTAATATGTAGTTCATTGAACCTGACTACACAAAAAATCCGGTATATAAATTGGATATATGTTATTGGAAAATGCTGGTGGCATTTTTTCGACAAACGGCGCATCACAACGCAGCCATTGTCGATTTGCAATGTCTTAAACTGCATTGTTTTCACACTTGTTCAAAAATGTCACGGAGGAAAACAGTAAAGCAAAATGTACGTGCAAGTTATGGCATTCGTAACTCGTGGTAGTGGCTATAAAAAGGCAAGCATAAGCCAATAACTTGTCATTCAATTGTCAACATTTTTCAAGTCGCAATAGGACGTGTCCAAAGATGGGAATCGCGGGCTTCTGTTGCACGCCACTTCAACGTCCACCACAGCACCATGTGCCGCCTTTGGGAACGATACTCACAGTTCAATTCCACTGCAGACCGTCCGACCAAGAGTTACCACCCCTGCTCAGGATCGTTACATTCGACTGTTCATCGCAATGCCACTGCTACGGAGACTGCGGGACGCATCCCTGGTTTGAGGAGGATATCGGACCAGACTGTCGGGAATCATTTTCGAGAGGCTGGAATCCGACCCAGAAGACCAGTTATCGTCCCTGTTTTGCAACAAATCCATCGATAGCGACGCTTGCTCGGTATTTCAATTATTTGTTTATTAATTGAAATTGATTTGTTTCTCGCTACTTCGATTATATTTTCGGAATTTCCTTTATTTTCTCGTTAATTCAAATTTATTTCAAAAACTCGAAATTATTCCATTATTTACCACCTTCCCGAGGCAAGTGAGTTAACTGACTACAAAAGTCCAGTTTCCACCCTTGCCAAGCTAGGCTGGTATTATGGAGATAAATTTTGGCTGGACTAACGAGTCTATGCATAGTCCAATCAAAATCGCGCAATGAAATCGAAATCAGGTTCGTAAACTATCATGCAGATTTCGGTCGATTGCAGGATTTGCAAAACATGTGCACCGCCAACTCGTTGTCAACAGAGATTTTCCAAATATGTTCATGTTTTTAATCAAGGTGCTCACGTAATTTGATGCACTTCTCGATGTAAGACCCATTTTATCACAATATAGATCTTGATTATCGCCCAGATCTTTTTGACTGGGCACCACCATTTTCTTTAAAGCATATGCAAGTGATACGAGAGGTGGAATCTGATTGGTCCATAGGAGAGACATAGAAGGGACATAACTCGCCACTGGTGGCGCTACGATCGAGCCCAGGAATTCCATCCTTGTTCGGCAAGGGTGGAAACAAGACATTGAAAGTCAGTTCACTCCCATGCCTCGGGAAGATGTTATTTACTTGTTATTTCAATTATTTTCTCGTTACTTCAAGTTCTTCGCTTCAATTCTGTACTTGTTATTTCAAATAGTTTCTCGTGGCTTCGAGTTTTTTCTCGTTACATCGATTATTTTCTCGTAATTTCGTATATTTTCTCGTTATTTCAGGTTTATTTAAAAAACTCGACAATTATAGAAAATAATAGAAATAACGAGAAAAAATCGAAATTTCGATTTTTTATAAACTTGAAATAACGAGAAAATGATCAAAATAACTAGAAAATAATCGAAATAACGCAAACACAATTGAAATAACGAGAAAATAATCGAAGCAACAAGAAAAAATCGAAATTTCGAGTTTTTAAGATTAACTTCAAATAAATCGAAAATATTCAAAGTAACGAGAAAAAACTCGTTATTTCGGGAAAATATTTGAAATAACGAGAAAATAATCGTTATTTTGGGAAAGTATTTGAAATAACGAGAAAATAATCGAAGTAACGAGAAAGAACTCGCAATTTCGAGAATATAATTGAGAAAACGAGAAGTTTCGATATGAAAAAAAAATAAATGCTCCCAAAGTGGCACCATTAGCCTTTCGTACAAAAGTAAAAGTCTTCTTAACGGCAACCACTAACTTAACCATGTAAGAGCCCAACTCACTCACTCATTCATGTACGATGATTGATCCCCACAAGACAGATCACATTATTCATAAATTTGATGGCAATGATCAATTCGAGATTGAATTATGCTTCGAAATATCAAAATGACACGTCGATCAGGCACATACACGTGATTATTTTACTAATGTAAGGTGAGATGTATATGAGAGAGTTCTTGACATTAACGGTAGTTCTACAAAAGAGGGAAACAATGTGCTTGTTCTGCTTGTTCTTGGCGAGGATGTGTCAGAGTCGATTGTGACACATTCTACTGAATTTAATTTTCAAAATAGGTGAGAAAATGTACCTAGTTTGTCACCCTGCAGTGTTCAGGATTTTCGGTCAGGTAAGTGACAATACTTGATCTTGTACGGATCAATAACATCATCACACACACACACACACACACACACACACACACACACAGAGTGAGTTTGTTTTTACGCCGCTTTTGGCAATATTCCAGCAATATCACGGCGGGGGACACCAGAAATGGGCTTCAGACATTGTACCCATGTGGGGAATCGCACCCGGGTCTTCGGCGTGACGAGAAAACGCTCTTACCACAGGCTTCAACATCGCCCTACACACATCGAGAGTGCAGGAACTAACATCACATTTATGTTAATACACATACACTGATATAAGTATACATGGATATAACATGTTAAATGTTACATTTACACGAAATGATGCTTTACAATTGAACGAGAGGCCGGTCACATGGCGAAACTGACGTACATGGATATGAACGACGCATTTTAACGTTCATACGTTTTTTCACGATACTGTATTCTTGAAATGATGAAAACACTGGCGGACCGCTTCCCCATTTCGTCTATTCGGGTTCATTTCAGTTTAGGGGCGGTGATGTAGCCTTGTGGTCAAGGCGTCACGCCGAAGGCCCGGGTCCGATTCCCAATTTAGGTACAATGTGTGACGCCCATTTTCGGTGTCCCCCGCTGAAATATTGCTGTACTATTGTTTTACGTTCTTTATTGTCGTCTATATCACGACCAGTGATAGATAGAGATATGTCAGGTACCCTTGATTTTACAGTGAGTTGTAAGATAAATGGTATATGACAGCCATGACTGCAGTAATCTGTTTCTTACACACTCTAAAGTCGCACCAATTTAGCATCGAATCGAATACATAACACAACGATCATGACGTAAATCATATCCTCCCTCACAATCCTTGTGTAATTTCCATATCGGCGCCATCTTGTTAATTCTTATGGTTACATTTTCACATTTTCGGTGGAAGAAAGGGTGACGTTGTAAGCAGGCATTTGTCAAGAAATTGAGCCTGTCATTGTTGATTTGGAAGTTGGTGATACGTCGGCATTAATTGGTTCCTTTCAGCGGAAGAGCACTTCAGACGCAAAGTACAAAATTGTTCGATAACGAGTTCGCCATTTTGAGGAGGGCCATATAAGCCTTACTGAGAGACGAGTTGTCAAAACTGGGAGTGGACGTCAGGCAATATCCAAAGCTAGCTGTCTGTGTATTATCGACTCGGCTTAACTAACATTTTGGGCGAGTGTCAAGTGTCACATAATATTAGAATCAAAGATGTTACATGTTCTTTGATTTCTCCAGAATAGTGGCACTTCCGGGCCTTTCAAGTGGCGCATGTTGATTAGGAAGCATATGTCCAGGACATGAACAAAAATAACTCTGTCAGTAGTTGCACACGTTAATTGAACTTCGTGCATGCCGAAGAATCAAAATGTCGACACTTTAAAAACATTCCCTCAGTATAATCTCACATGCGTTGTGGAAAGAAGATGAAGACTGTTATATGTTGGAGGGTTCGTCTGTCGCCTCACGACGGGGTTGCTTTCTGATGTTCTGCCCCAAGGATTCGGGGTATATATCCCAGTACCCATGCTTGATAATAAGATCCCGAGACCGAACAGGTACCCAGCGCCAAAGCGTGCCGTCATGTGGAGGTTCCGAGGCAGAATAGGTCCCCAGTACACATATATGTTGGTCTCTGTAATAGGATTCCAAGGCAGGTTATAACCCAGTTTCCATGCTTGTAATTGGATTCCGAGGGCAGATTATATCCCAGTATCCTTGCTTGTAATTGGATTCCGAGGCAGATAAAATCCCAGTATCCTTGCTTGTAATATGATTCCGAGGCAGATTATATCCCAGTATCCTTGCTTGTAACAGGATTCCGAGGCAGATAAAATCCCAGTATCCTTGCTTGTAATATGATTGCGAGGCAGATAAAATCCCAGTATCCATACTTGTAATAAGATTCCGAGGCAGATAAAATCCCAGTATCCTTGCTTGTAATATGATTGCGAGGCAGATAAAATCCCAGTATCCATGCTTGTAATATGATTCCGAGACAGATTATATCCCAGTATCCTTGCTTGTAACAGGATTCCGAGGCAGATTATATCCCAGGATCCTTGCTTGTAACAGGATTCCGAGGCAGATTAAATTCCGGTATCCATGCTTGTAATAGGATTCCGATGCAGATAAAATTCCAGTATCCTTGCTTGTAATATGATTCCGAGGCAGATAAAATCCCAGTATCCATGCTTGTAATAGGATTCCGAGGCAGGTTTTATCCCAGTATCCATGCTTGTAATGTGATTCCGAGGATTGGTCCCCAGTCCAATGATTGTCTATATATGGGGATACCTGTGCACATGATTGTTGCTACTCTGCCTTTGAATCCCCTTACAGCGACAATCATGTGCACTGGGGACCTATTCCGCCTCGGAATCCGCATATAGAGACAATCATAGGTTCTGGGGACTTTTTCTGCCCCGAAATCCGCATATAGAGACAATCATAGGTTCTGGGGACCTGTTCCGCCTCGGAATCCGCATATAGAGACAATCATAGGTTCTGGGGACCTATTCTGCCTCGGAAACCGCATAAAGAGACAATCATAGGTTCTGGGGACCCATTCTGCCTCGGAATCCCCATAGGTTTTTACAATGGTATGTCTTTGAAAGCTTTCTATGCAACTTGGCAACAAACATATGTAGGTTAAACATACATGTACACGTTGGCCTCGTGTAATCGTTCAAACCATGTTTTAGGACAGGTCCAAACAGATATACCATCTACCAAAGAATGTTTTCCAAACTGAAAACTTCAACGAACATTCATACGCCGCCATACCCGTAATTGGTAAAACTAGTGTTTATGTCTATTATTTGACGTCGCGGCGCTGACGTAGTACAAACCTCAGAAACGTTGCAACCTGTTAGAAGTCAGCGCTGAATACTATATTTAACTGACAGAATTGGAATTGCGACTTTAAAGAACTTGTAATACGGCTAGTGATTGACAGGCATCGCGCTTAATATAGCGGAACAGATTACTGTACCTGTTTTACCATGACAAAGATCTTTGAGCCACGAAAATTAGCGTGATTGCCATTGTTTGATCACATAGAAAACAAAATGCTGCGTCTGATTGCAGCTTAAAATACAAGAGGACATGCCATTATATTGATGATTACGATGATTATATTCCTTATAAGGACATCGCTCCTCACGCTGAAGGAGCGGTGATGTGGCCTAGTGCTTACAGTGCTCTCTTGTCACGCTGAGTGAGTGAGCAAGTGAGTATGGTTTGACGCCGCAATATTCCAGCAATTTCACAGCGGGGGACACTAGAAATGGGCTTCATACATTGTACCCATGTCGGGAATCGAACCCGGTTCTTCTGCGGACGGGCGAACGCTTTAACCTCTAGGCTACCCGACCTCCCCATTGTCACGCTGAAGGAGCGGTAGTGTAGTCTTGTGGTAAAAGTGTTCTCTCGTCACGCTGAAGAAGCGGTAGTGTAGCCTAGTGGCTAAAGCGTTCGATCCTCACGCTGAAAGAAGGTAGTTTAGCCTAATGGTTAAAGCACTTACTCGTCACGCTGAAGGATCGGTAGTGTAGCCTAATGGTTAAAGCGTTCTCTCGTCACGCTGAAGGAGCGATAGTGTCGCCTAGTGGTTAAAGTGTTCGCTCGTCAGGCTGAAGGGGCGATAGTGTCGCCTAGTGGTTAAAGTGTTCTCTCGTCACGCTGAAGGAGCGGTAGTTAAGCCTAATGGTTAAAGTGTTCTCTCGTCACGCTGAAGGAGCGATAGTGTCGCCTAGTGGTTAAGGTGTTCTCTCGTCACGCTGAAGAAGCGGTAGTGTAGCCTAGTGGTTAAGGTGTTCTCTCGTCACGCTGAAGATACGGTAGTGTAGCCTAGTGGCTAAAGCGTTCGATCCTCACGCTGAAAGAAGGTAGTTTAGCCTAATGGTTAAAGAGCTTACTCGTCACGCTGAAGGAGCTGTAGTGGAGTCTAGTGGGTAAAGCGTTCTCTCGTCACGCTGAAGGAGCGGTAGTGTAGCCTTGTGGTTAAAGCGCTCGCACGTCACGCTGAAGGATCGGTAGTGTAACTTAGATGTTAAAGCGTTCGCACATCGAGCTGAAGGAGCGGTAGTGTAGCCTGTAGGTTAAAGCGTTTTTTCCTCACGCTGAAGGAGCGGTAGTTTAGCCCAGCGGTTAAAGCTTTCTCTCGTCACGCTGAAGGAGCGGTAGTGTAGCCTGTAGGTTAAAGCTTTCTCTCGTCACGCTGAAGGAGCGGTAGTGTAGCCTGTAGGTTAAAGCGTTCTGTCGTCATGCTGAAGGAGCGGTAGTGTCGCCTAGTGGTTAAAGTGTTCTCTCGTCACGCTGAAAAGCGGTAGTATAGCCTAGTGGTTAAAGCGTTCGATCCTCACGCTGAAGGAGCGGTAGTTTAGCCCAGCGGTTAAAGCTTTCTCTCGTCACGCTGAAGGAGCGGTAGTGTAGCCTGTAGGTTAAAGCGTTCTGTCGTCACGCTGAAGGAGCGGTAGTTTAACCCAGCGGTTAAAGTGTTCTCTCGTCACGCTGAAGGAGCGGTAGTGTAGCCTGTAGGTTAAAGCTTACTCTCGTCACGCTGAAGGAGCGGAAGTTTAGCCTAGCGTTTAAAGCGTTCTCTCGTCACGCTGAAGGAGCGGTAGTTTAGCCTGGTGGTTAAAGCGTTCTGTCGTCACGCTGAAGGAGCGGTAGTGTAGCCTGTAGGTTAAAGCGTTCTCTCGTCACGCTGAAGGAGCGGTAGTTTAGCCCAGCGGTTCAAGCGTTCTCTCATCACGCTGAAGGAGCGGTAGTGTAGCCTGTAGGTTAAAGCGTTCTGTCATCACGCTGAAGGAGCGGTAGTTTAGCCTAGCGGTTATAGCGTTATCTCGTCACGCTGAGAGAGCGGTAGTGTAGCCTGTAGGTTAAAGCTTTCTCTCGTCACGCTGAAGGAGCGGTAGTTTAGCCTGTAGGTTAAAGCTTTCTCTCGTCACGCTGAAGGAGCGGTAGTCTCGCCTAGTGGTTAAAGCTTTCTCTCGTCACGCTGAAGGAGCGTTAGTTTAGCCAGGTGGTTAAAGCGTTCGATCCTCACGCTGAAGGAGCGGTAGTTTAGCCCAGCGGTTAAAGCTTTCTCTCGTCACGCTGAAGGAGCGGTAGTGTAGCCTGTAGTTTAAAGCGTTCTGTCGTGACACTGAAGGAGCGGTAGTTTCGCCCAGCGGTTAAAGCTTTCTCTTGTCACGCTGAAGGAGCGGTAGTGTAGCCTGTAGGTTAAAGCTTCCTCTCGTCACGCTGAAGGAGCGGTAGTTTAGCCTAATGGTTAAAGCTTTCTCTCGTCACGCTGAAGGAGCGGTAGTGTAGCCTGTAGGTTAAAGCGTTCTGTCGTCATGCTGAAGGAGCGGTAGTGTCGCCTAGTGGTTAAAGTGTTCTCTCGTCATGCTGAAAAGCGGTAGTGTAGCCTAGTGGTTAAGGTGTTCTCTCGTCACGCTGAAGAAGCGGTAGTGTAGCCTAGTGGTTAAGGTGTTCTCTCGTCACGCTGAAGAAGCGGTAGTGTAGACTAGTGGCTAAAGCGTTCGATCCTCACGCTGAAAGAAGGTAGTTTAGCCTAATGGTTAAAGAGCTTACTCGTCACGCTGAAGGAGCTGTAGTGGAGTCTAGTGGGTAAAGCGTTCTCTCGTCACGCTGAAGGAGCGGTAGTGTAGCCTTGTGGTTAAAGCGCTCGCACGTCACGCTGAAGGATCGGTTGTGTAACTTAGATGTTAAAGCGTTCGCACATCGAGCTGAAGGAGCGGTAGTGTAGCCTGTAGGTTAAAGCGTTTTTTCCTCACGCTGAAGGAGCGGTAGTTTAGCCCAGCGGTTAAAGCTTTCTCTCGTCACGCTGAAGGAGCGGTAGTGTAGCCTGTAGGTTAAAGCTTTCTCTCGTCACGCTGAAGGAGCGGTAGTGTAGCCTGTAGGTTAAAGCGTTCTGTCGTCATGCTGAAGGAGCGGTAGTGTAGCCTAGTGGTTAAAGTGTTCTCTCGTCACGCTGAAAAGCGGTAGTGTAGCCTAGTGGTTAAAGCGTTCGATCCTCACGCTGAAAGAAGGTAGTTTAGCCTAATGGTTAAAGAGCTTACTCGTCACGCTGAAGAAGCTGTAGTGGAGTCTAGTGGGAAAAGCGTTCTCTCATCACGGTAAAGAGGATCCAGGGCAAGACATCGCTCGTCACGCTAAAGGAGAGGTGGGGTAGCCAAGTGTTTAAAGCGTTCTCTCGTCAGGCTGAAGGAGCGGTAGTGTAACTTAGATGTTAAAGCGTTCTCTCGTCACGCTTAAGGAGCGGTAGTTTAGCCCAGCGGTTAAAGCTTTCTCTCGTCACGCTGAAGGAGCGGTAGTGTAGCCTGTAGGTTAAAGCGTTCTCTCGTCACGCTGAAGGAGCGGTAGTTTAGCCCAGCGGTTCAAGCGTTCTCTCGTCACGCTGAAGGAGCGGTAGTGTAGCCTGTAGGTTAAAGCTTTCTCTCGTCACGCTGAAGGAGCGGTAGTTTAGCCTAGCGGTTATAGCGTTATCTCGTCACGCTGAAGGAGCGGTAGTGTAGCCTGTGGGTTAAAGCTTTCTCTCGTCACGCTGAAGGAGCGGTAGTTTAGCCTGTAGGTTAAAGCTTTCTCTCGTCACGCTGAAGGAGCGGTAGTCTCGCCTAGTGGTTAAAGCTTTCTCTCGTCACGCTGAAGGAGCGTTAGTTTAGCCAGGTGGTTAAAGCGTTCGATCCTCACGCTGAAGGAGCGGTAGTTCAGCCCAGCGGTTAAAGCTTTCTCTTGTCACGCTGAAGGAGCGGTAGTGTAGCCTGTAGGTTAAAGCGTTCTGTCGTCACACTGAAGGAGCGGTAGTTTAGCCCAGCGGTTAAAGCGTTCTCTCGTCACGCTGAAGGAGCGGTAGTGTAGCCTGTAGGTTAAAGCTTACTCTCGTCACGCTGAAGGAGCGGTAGTTTACCCCAGCGGTTAAAGCTTTCTCTCGTCACGCTGAAGGAGCAGTAGTGTAGCCTGTAGGTTAAAGCGTTCTGTCGTCACGCTGAAGGAGCGGTAGTTTAGCCCAGCGGTTAAAGCGTTCTCTCGTCACGCTGAAGGAGCGGTAGTGTAGCCTGTAGGTTAAAGCTTACTCTCGTCACGCTGAAGGAGCGGTAGTTTAGCCTAGCGGTTAAAGCGTTCTCTCGTCACGCTGAAGGAGCGGTAGTTTAGCCTGTAGGTTAAAGCGTTCTGTCGTCACGCTGAAGGAGCGGTAGTGTAGCCTGTAGGTTAAAGCGTTCTCTCGTCACGCTGAAGGAGCGGTAGTTTAGCCCAACGGTTCAAGCGTTTTCTCGTCACGCTGAAGGAGCGGTAGTGTAGCCTGTAGGTTAAAGCGTTCTGTCGTCACGCTGAAGGAGCGGTAGTTTAGCCTGGCGGTTATAGCGTTATCTCGTCACGCTGAAGGAGTGGTAGTGTAGCCTGTAGGTTAAAGCGTTCTGTCGTCACGCTGAAGGAGCGGTAGTTTAGCCTAGCGGTTATAGCGTTATCTCGTCACGCTGAAGGAGCGGTAGTGTAGCCTGTGGGTTAAAGCTTTCTCTCGTCACGCTGAAGGAGCGGTAGTTTAGCCTGTAGGTTAAAGCTTTCTCTCGTCACGCTGAAGGAGCGGTAGTCTCGCCTAGTGGTTAAAGCTTTCTCTCGTCACGCTGAAGGAGCGTTAGTTTAGCCAGGTGGTTAAAGCGTTCGATCCTCACGCTGAAGGAGCGGTAGTTCAGCCCAGCGGTTAAAGCTTTCTCTTGTCACGCTGAAGGAGCGGTAGTGTAGCCTGTAGGTTAAAGCGTTCTGTCGTCACACTGAAGGAGCGGTAGTTTAGCCCAGCGGTTAAAGCGTTCTCTCGTCACGCTGAAGGAGCGGTAGTGTAGCCTGTAGGTTAAAGCTTACTCTCGTCACGCTGAAGGAGCGGTAGTTTACCCCAGCGGTTAAAGCTTTCTCTCGTCACGCTGAAGGAGCGGTAGTGTAGCCTGTAGGTTAAAGCGTTCCGTCGTCATGCTGAAGGAGCGGTAGTGTCGCCTGGTGGTTAAAGTTTTCTCTCGTCACGCTGAAGGAGCGGTAGTTTAGCCCAGCGGTTCAAGCGTTCTCTCGTCACGCTGAAGGAGCGGTAGTGTAGCCTGTAGGTTAAAGCGTTCTGTCGTCACGCTGAAGGAGCGGTAGTTTAGCCTAGCGGTTATAGCGTTATCTCGTCACGCTGAAGGAGTGGTAGTGTAGCCTGTAGGTTAAAGCGTTCGATCCTCACGCTGAAAGAAGGTAGTTTAGCCTAATGGTTAAAGAGCCTACTCGTCACGCTGAAGGAACTGTAGTGGAGTCTAGCGGGTAAAGCGTTCTCTCGTCACGGTAAAGAGGATCCAGGGCAGGACATCGCTCGTCACGCTAAAGGAGAGGTGGGGTAGCCAAGTGTTTAAAGCGTTCTCTTGTCAGGCTGAAGGAGCGGTAGTGTAACTTAGATGTTAAAGCGTTCTCTCGTCACGCTGAAGGAGCTTTAGTGTAGCCTGGTGGTTAAAGCTTTCTCTCGTCACGCTGAAGGAGCGGTAGTTTAGCCTAGTGGTTAAAGCTTTGTCTCGTCGTGCTGAAGGAGCTTTAGTGTAGCCTGGTGGTTAAAGCGTTCGATCCTCACGCTGAAGGAGCGGTAGTTTAGCCTAATGGTTAAAGCGTTCTGTCCTCACGCTGAAGGAGCGGTAGTTTCGCTTAATGGTTAAAGCGTTCACTCGTCACGCTGAAGGGGCTATAGTGTAGCCTGGTGGTTAAAGGGTTCTGTCGTCACACTGGAGGAGCGGTAGTTTAGCCCAGCGGTTAAAGCGTTCGCTCGTCACGCTGAAGGATCGGTAGTGTAACTTAGGGGTTAAAGCGTTCGCTCGTCACGCTGAAGGAGCTTTAGTGTAGCCTCGTGGTTAAAGCGTTGGATCCTCACGCTGAAGGAGTGATAGTTTAGCCTAAATCTCATGCCTATTGAACCTGTGCTGAGAGTAAGGTATTTTAGATTAATTAAAGGAAATTGTAACATATATACTCCCTAAACTGTGAGTCCCCTATCCCTACTCAGTACTTTAATCTAATAAGGACTGATCCATTACACCTGTAGGTATAATCCCTCTTTGCCTAGGTAAAATTGTCTAACAATTGGGACGTCTAACTAATGGGATATAACCCTCTCGTCACGCTGAAGGAGCGGCAGTGTAGACTAGCGGCTAAAGCCTTCTCCCGTCACGCTGAATGAGCCGTTGTGTGATCAAGTGGTTAATTAATTATTTCTATCTGCTCATATCAAGGTTTCCAGTCTTACTGGTGCAAAAACCACACCGGAAAAAGAGAATAAATGTATTTGATTTGTGCCCAGGTGGCGTGGGTGGTTGTTCAAGCTGTCTAAAAACTTGCCTGGAGACAAAAGTGGAAAGTTGTGTACATGCAAATTATTCTCATGTTTTGCAAACACAAACAAATCCTACGTTGGATGGGCTTCCTACTCACCGACTCACTCACTCAATATTCAACTACCGCCTCCTGTGAAGAGTGGAGGTAGATATATCAAGTGCAACACCGGTCAGTTCGAGGTAAAACACGAGAGAGGTTACGATTGGTCTTTAGATTCACTATAGGTAGGTTACCAGTAAATACTTACATATTACACTGAAAACAAGCGGTTGTAAAACAACATATTCTTTCAATCGCTCATCTATGTCACGAAAGCATTTTTAAATTCATCTGTAGAATTGAACGTGTACAATGTAACAAGTATGTCCATTCGACGTCTGTTATCATCAACGCATATAATGAAAGTACATACATACATTCTTAAATGCTATACTACTATTAACTGCATTCATCATACACAGTGCACACTCTGATCTATTGACCATTTGAACCTCGTGAGTGGGTGAAATTGACAACCGTCTTTATACTTCCGCTACACGTGAGTCCGTACCAGCCATGTGTTGATTGCAGGAAGTGGCTCTAATTAGAAATTAACTCGTGTCAATAGCAGAGGATGTTAATACCGCCAATGGAGTGAAGGTTTAAGGACACCTGTAGCCATTGTACATAACCCTGGGCAATCTACTGGTGACAATAAAAAAACGGGATTACGGAAATTGATTTCATTTTCAAGTTAAAACCGTGGCATCGTTTCCTGAAACGAAGACGGATTATGCTTACACCAACGTATTAATATTAGCAGAAATTCGACGGTTTTACGTCTTTGTTTGACCATGTGTTAATGATCGATTTGAATTGTAGAAAAATTATCAAATATTAATTGAAATCTATCTTTGGGGAATTTTATAGTGCATACACGTATGTATTTATGCTAAAAGAAATTTTAGAATATTCATTATTCAATTTTCATAAATTCCCAATGGGTATATCGGGCCATGATTTGATGCCATTTGAAATATCGATTAAATAATATCGGAATTAGATACTTATTTTCACAGATCCTTACAGGGCACGGATATATAGCACACAGAACATGAAAATGCGGACTTTGTATATCTGTTGACTGTGAATGATGACATCGCGTTCAATATTATTGAAACCGTGCCGTAGTTTAACATGGATACACCACCCAGACTGAGTATACTCCAAGCCGACCACTCCTTGTTTAATCCCCTTAAGCCGAGTGAGTGAGTAAGTGAGTGAGTGAGTGAGTGAGTGAGTGAGTGAGTGAGTGAGTGAGTGTATCCTTTGTGTAAGGAATACATGTGATTCTTGTCCCGACTAATGCCGATTTTATAGTGCGAGCCCACTGAGATACCATGTCGCAATGAACATGAAATGAATACATCACTCAGACACACTATACTGACTCCGAGCCGACCAGTCCTTATTTTAGCCCCTTAATGCCGAGCGCTATCTTGTGCCACCTTTACACGTCTTTTGGTATGACGTGGCCGGGGATCGAACCCCCGACCTTCCTTTCTCCGAGCAAACCTCTGTCCAGCAGACCACGGGGGCGGTGTATGACACACCTATAGACCACGGAGGCGGTGTATGATACACCTATAGACCACGGAGGCGGTGTATGATACACCTATAGACCACGGAGGCGGTGTATGATACACCTATAGACCACGGAGGCGGTGTATGATACACCTATAGACCACGGGGGCGGTGTATGATACACCTATAGACCACGGAGGCGCTGTATGATACACCTATAGACCACGGAGGCGCTGTATGATACACCTATAAACCATGGAGGCGCTGTATGATACACCTATAGACCACGGAGGCGCTGTATGATACACCTATAGACCACGGAGGCGCTGTATGATACACCTATAGACCACGGAGGCGCTGTATGATACACCTATAGACCACGGAGGCGCTGTATGATACACCTATAGACCACGGAGGCGCTGTATGATACACCTATAGACCATGGAGGCGCTGTATGATACACCTATAGACCACGGAGGCGCTGTATGATACACCTATAGGCCACGGAGGCGCTGTATAGTGCGAGCCCACTGAGATACCATGTCGCAGTGAACATGAAATGAATACATCACTCAGACACACTATACTGACTCCGAGCCGACCAGTCCTTATTTTAGCCCCTTAATGCCGAGCGCTATCTTGTGCCACCTTTACACGTCTTTTGGTATGACGTGGCCGGGGATCGAACCCCCGACCTTCCTTTCTCCGAGCAAACCTCTGTCCAGCAGACCACGGGGGCGGTGTATGACACACCTATAGACCACGGAGGCGGTGTATGATACACCTATAGACCACGGAGGTGGTGTATGATACACCTATAGACCACTGAGGCGGTGTATGATACACCTATAGACCACGGGGGCGGTGTATGATACACCTTTAGACCACGGAGGCGGTGTATGATACACCTATAGACCACGGAGGCGCTGTATGATACACCTATAGACCACGGAGGCGCTGTATGATACACCTATAGACCACTGAGGCGCTGTATGATACACCTATAGACCACGGAGGCGCTGTATGATACACCTATAGACCACGGAGGCGGTGTATGATACACCTGTTCCGAGTTTTCGCCTTACTGTGACGGCGAAGTAACTTGAAACTCCAGACTCGAACCCGTTCGCGCTCTTCGGCTTCTACGTATGACAACGTTGTTCTGCGTGTTCCGCTCTACATTTCTACGGATAAAGCAATCCAAATCTAGTATCACATCTAGTTTACTCTAAGTCTTGATGACCATAGAATATATTTTGACTCTTCCGTAGTTCGAGACAAGCGGAGATTGAACCAAGACCAATACACTTACGATTTCTGCTAGTGCTAATTTAGTGAGACCCCGTGGCGGTAGTTTGTTTGTTTGTTTTTTGTTTAACGCCACACTCGGCAATATTTCAGGTATATCTGTAAATAATCGAGTCTGGACCAGACAATCCAGTGATTGACATCATGAGCATCGATCCACGCAATTGAGATACGATAACATGCATTATCCAAGTCAGCGACCCTGACCAGCCGATCCCGTTAGTCGCCTCTTACGACAAGCATAGTCGCCTTTTACGGCATCTTCACGGACCCCGGATCTTCACGGGTCAGCGGTAGGTTATATTATCGGGATTCAATAGCACACTGTTCCCTGCGCGGAATTTACGATCTCTCATTGGAAAAGAACAATGCTATGACCGATATTCGTCCGTTCTTTTGAGGTTAATTGTGGCTCTAATTAGAGCAAGTAGTGCATCATGATGATGATGATGATGATGATGATGATGATGGTGGTGAGGGCCAACTGCATGTTTAATGTATGAAAGAGAACTGAAATGAACTTGTTAGACTACGTATAGCTGTAATGAGAACACAGTTTTGTCAAAGCACGGCGGTTGAACGCGTCTAAAGTCATCGATACTTGTAAATTGCTTATTTTACAAGCTGAGAAATTATAGTGAGATTGATAATTCAATAAACTGACGGTTTTTCTCATTTAAAATTTTCAGTCCACAAACTGATTAATTTAACATGAATTCATATCTCCTAGCACTCCAAATTTAGCTGGTATTGGACACTCCCCAGGAAACTAAGAATACAACCCCAATGCACACTGTCCGATACCTGGTGCGATAATATACATATGGCAATACCTAATTAGGTATCTCGTGACTGATGTTTAACCTTGTGTTTAACCTCAGTTTCGGGAATGTTTCGAGACACTGTAACATATGAATACTTTCCAACTAATAAATATTTTCCTTCTTTAAAAACAACTAAACGAATTTTCATATGGGATAGCAATTTACTGTGTCACAATTAATCGGCCTTTCCCGTCCGAAGGTTAACACATGGGATGTTGGGCGCTTTAATAAGTGGTCAATTAGAAGCGATTAATAACAGGAAAGTACCCATCTGGCACATGAAGCTATAAACCACGAGGGATCATCGAGCCCACAACTCGTGAATTAATTCCCATGCTTAACAGTGCCGGGCCTTACAGACTCATATGGCGACAGAAATAAATCACCACTTTAATTACACAAGGGAGTATGCAGTTGACGTTGAAACTTTTGGCAGGATACACTTTTATCGAGGGAATATTTGAAAACCTGCGCAGCTGACAAATCAAAATAACTTCTTTTATCCGAGGAAAGTTTGGCCGGACAGTTTATAAGTCCTCAAAATAATTGTCAATGACATGAAAATGTTGCTGGTAGAACAGGAAGTTTTCAAGTCAAATGTATGAAGAAATATTTCGTGTATTGAAATTGTATTTGTTCGTTTAACGACGGTGAAACGTCCTTTCAGCAGCCTGAGCAGAATTGATGTCAATGGATTATTTGACTGTTTCTTTGTTGTTTAGCGCTGCAATTACCAAAATTTCAGTTATATGACGGCGTCTGTAAATAATCGAGTCGGAAGAGTAAATCCAGTGATTTACATCATGAGCATCGATTCACGCAGTTGGGATACGTTGACATGCATCGACCGAGGAAGGACTTCATGGATTTGCTTTAATCTGTTTTAAAATTGCGTTACAAAAAAAACGTTGCCCTTTGCACAGTTCTTCATTTATCTTAAAAGATCTTTAAGATCAATGACGGTCTGTCATATTTTTATCCTCTTTGGCCTACCGGCGGAGTAGTTGATTGACATCACCTTGTCCATCTGTCGCCATCATTAACACGTGTAGGAGGTAACCCCCAACCCAGGCAATCCGGTCCAGCGCAATTATCATTGATCTCAGTCATCTACGACATGAACACTGTTGATTCCTGTCTAATTCGTTTACCGTGTTGACCTCGGAGCCTGTTTGTTTGCAATTAGTGCTACCTGATTTCCATACGTATAGTTGCCATTAAGACTAACAAACGTCAAGGTCAACGCAGGGTCATGTCCTCTGATTAAATTAGGAAAGGATGCTTGTGGGTTGTATTTAAATTTGTACATTGGTATCAACTTCAGGGCTTGCTAGCTTGCGTATGTTGTTGTATCACAATTTCACATTTAGATACCGTTCACCATGTGGAATGGTTGCCATATCATGGTCTTGTGTATAGGACAAGGTAAATAATTGGTGACAATAACTTCTTTGACGGGAATATTGTTTTTATTATGTAAAACGAAACGTCATTGAAAACAAATTATCTTTTATTAAAAAGATTGATTGAAGAGTTATGTCCCTTGGGCGTGCCAGAATCCTATAATCAGGCTAGAACCCCCCTTCACTGTCATTATGTTTCCTGGTTTGTCAGCATCATACCCGTTGTAAAGACTGTCAGTTCGTTTTAAGCAAATGTAAGTATGTCTACTAAATAGGTAGGGGCGGGTAGGGTAGGTGTGTGTAAGGGGGGGGGGGGGGGGGGGGGTATTGGTACACTATAAATGGGAGGGAGCGGTTCCACAACAAGCACACCCTTAGACGCTCCTTGAACATCTCTGGAACATAACGAACTCTCGAACTCGGTTAAATCTTGATATAGTCCAAGACAATCCTCATCTAACTTTCATTCCGCTTATCTCGAAGTTGTTAGTCGATATATAATTCGAGTTAACGAGATTTTACGCCGATTGCGTGCCTGAACCTGGTGTGTTATGTTCTGAATTAGTTTTAGAAAAAAATGTAAAAAGTGGAAATGACCTTTAAAAGTGTGTTCAGATTTGGGATATAAATGACATTGCTTTCCAAAACAAAATTGCATCCGGTCCCTTTCCACAACGAAAATAGTATTGTATATTTGAGTGAGTGATTTGGGTTTTACGCCACTTTGAACAGTATTCCAGTTATAGCACGGCGTGTGAGCTTAATGTGTGAAGGAACCTGCAGTGATGCAGGTTTCATATTATAATTGATAAATTACTCTTTTGGGCTTAAAAAAACGTGATACACGTGTCACCATGTATATATTGTCTCCATAGAATTTATGAAGGAGAGGGGGTAACTCTGGCCAGTTGACAATGGATGCTGATATCCGGAAATTCGTTTAACCGTATAATATTTGGGGAAAAAGCAAGTACGCAAGGACCCCGACGGCGTTGGTCGTTGCTCATAATATCAATCACAAGCTTGACTCAGACATAGCTGGAACATTGCTGAGCGTGACGTATGCAACCAAGTAAAATTTACGCATCACGCTTCCGTCGAGCCTTATTCGGTTCCGAGAAAGTATGGCATGTATTGACATCGTGCGGGAACATTTAATACACAACATATGGACAATAAAACTACGACACAAAGTGCGAAATACCTGCTGGAAATCACAACCACAAGTATGAGCGGAGTTTCAAGCTCAGACGAACATGAGGTGAGCGGAGCTTCCAGCTCAGGCAAACATGAGGTGAGCGGAGTTAATAGCTCAGACAAACCTGAGGTGAGCAGAGTTTATAGCTCAGACAAACCTGAGGTGAACGGAGTTTATAGCTCAGGCAAACCTGTGGTGAGCGGAGTTTATAGCTCAGACAAACCTGAGGTGAGCGGAATTTCCAGCTCGGACAAACCTGAGGTGAGTGGAGCTTCCAGCTCAGACAAACATGAGGTGAGCGGAGCTTCCAGCTCAGAACAACATCAGGTTAACGGAAGTTATAGCTCAGACAAACACGAGGTGAACGGAGTTTATAGCTCAGACAAACATGAGGTGAGCGGAATTTCCAGCTCGGACAAACACGAGGTGAGCGGAGTTTATAGGTCAGACGAACCTGAGGTGAGCGGAGTTTCAAGCTCCGACAAACATGAGGTGAGCGGAGTTTATAGCTCTGACAAACATGAGGTGAGCGGAGCTTCGAGCTCAGAACAACATCAGGTTAACGGAAGTTATAGCTCAGACAAACACGAGGTGAACGGAGTTTATAGCTCAGACAAACATGAGGTGAGCGGAATTTCCAGCTCGGACAAACACGAGGTGAGCGGAGTTTATAGGTCAGACGAACCTGAGGTGAGCGGAGCTTCCAGCTCTGACAAACATGAGGTGAGTGGAGTTGATTGCTCAGACAATCCTGAGGTGAGCGGAGTTTATAGCTCTGACAAACATGAGGTGAGTGGAGTTGATAGCTCAGACAATCCTGAGGTGAGCGGAGTTTATAGCTCAGACAAACATGAGGTGAGCGGAGCTTCCAGCTCAGGCAAACATAAGGTGAGCGGAGTTTATAGCTCAGACAAACATGAGGTGAGCAGAGTTTATAGCTCAGACAAACATGAGGTGAGCGGAGCTTCCAGCTCAGCCAAACACGAGGTGAGCGGAGTTTACAGCTCAGACAAACCTGAGGTTAGCGGAGTTTATAGCTCTGACAAACCTGTGTAGAGCGGAGTTTATAGCTCAGACAAACTGGAGGTGAGCGGAGTTTATAGCTCAGACAAACATGAGGTGAGCGGAGTTAATAGCTCAGACAAACCTGGGGTGAGCGGAGTTTATAGCTCAGACAAACCCGAGGTGAGCGGAGTCTATAGCTCAAACAAACCTGACGTGAGCGGAGTTTCAAGCTCAGACAAACATGAGGTCTGTGGAGTTTATAGGTCAGACAAACATGAGGTGAGTGGAGCTTCCAGCTCAGACAAATACGAGGTGAGCGGAGTCTATAGCTCAGACAAACATGAGGTGAGCGGAATTTCCAGCTCGGACAAACCTGAGGTGAGTGGAGCTTCGAGCTCAGACAAACATGAGGTGAGCGGAGCTTCCAGCTCAGAACAACATGAAGTTAGCGGAAGTTATAGCTCAGACAAACATGAGGTGAGCGGAGTTTAAAGCTCAGACGAACCTGAGGTGAGCGGAGTTTCAAGCTCAGACAAACATGAGGTTAGCGGAGCTTCCAGCTCAGACAAACACGAGGTGAGTGGAGTTTCCAGCTCAGACAAACATGAGGTGAGCGGAGCTTCCAGCTCAGACAAACATGAGGTGAGTGGAGTTTATAGGTCAGACAAACATGAGGTGAGTGGAGCTTCCAGCTCAGACAAACATGAGGTGAGTGGAGCTTCCAGCTCAGGCAAACACAAGGTGAGCGGAGTTTATAGCTCAGACAAACCTGAGGAGAGCAGAATTTCCAGCTTAGACAAACCTGAGGTGAGCGGAGCTTCAAGCTCAGACAAACCTGAGGTGAGCGGAGTTTCCAGCTCAGACAAACCTGAGGTGAGCGGAGTTTATAGCTCAGACAATCCTGAAGTGAGCGGAGTTTATAGCTCAGACAAACCTGAGGTGAGTGGAGTTTCCAGCTCAGACAAACCTGAGGTGAGCGGAGCTTCCAGCTCAGACAAAAATGAGGTGAGTGGAGTTTATAGGTCAGACAAACATGAGGTGAGTGGAGCTTCCAGCTCAGACAAACATGAGGTGAGTGGAGCTTCCAGCTCAGACAAACACGAGGTGAGCGGAGTTTATAGCTCAGACAAACCTGAGGAGAGCAGAATTTCCAGCTTAGACAAACCTGAGGTGAGCGGAGCTTCAAGCTCAGACAAACCTGAGGTGAGCGGAGTTTATAGCTCAGACAAACCTGAGGTGAGCGGAGTTAATAGCTCAGACAATCCTGAAGTGAGCGGAGTTTATAGCTCAGACAAACCTGAGGTGAGCGGAGTTTCAAGCTCAAACAAACCTGAGGTGTTTATAGCTCAGACATCGTCGTAATGACCGCTTCAAATCAGGACTGAAAGCCTGAGTAGGTGTACTTGACCGTTGGTTTCAATGCAAGTAATTTGTTTATAACTACTTGCTTGTCCCACTTTTTTCGCATAAGATCTCTGAAGTAAAATAAACTAAGCGGCAAAAGAAAGTATAGGTTGGCAATTTGTAATTTTCCTAAAAACAGCGATAACCAGTGGAAAGTGGGTATAGGGAATATGACTGCCCAGGAACAGGCACCAAAAAACACCTCACCCGAACGTGCCACCTTTGACGGCGCTCTTGCGGTGACCAAAAAATGGTGAAACAGGTTTCCTGCCTATGGCATAAACTGCACCTGCATGTTAGCTGTATAAATGCGCACGTCTGCAGGGTATAACCCCACGCGATGAAAGCACACAAAAGAAATGCCACGACTGTCACAGGAGCAGAGAGAGAGAGCCATCGGTATGGCCAAAATGGGGGCAACACAGCTCCAAATTGCCAGAAGGTTTGCTTGTACACCATTGACAGTAGCCAGGCTGATTCAACGGTACAGGCAGACAGGGAGGACGACCCCGAGTGACAACACCACTGGAAGACGGTCAGATACGGCTCATTCACCTGCGAAACAGATTCGTAACGCCGACGGCGACGGCAGCAACAGCATTGGGACATCCCGTTAGCCAACGTACAGTACTACCACGACTTCGTGGTGCTGGAGGGGGCACGTGTGGCCCAGTCGTCTAAGGCGCCGCGATTCGCTGTGCAGAGTTGCGTCCCTTGGACACGCCAGAAACCTATGATTGTGGGTTCGAATCCCGGTTCGCCCCGATTATGTTTCTAGGTTTATCAGCACCATACCCGTGCTCGTGGGTTTCACCGAAGTGGTAAACGTCTGAGACCTGCATCACTTCGGGCTTTCCTCCCACATTAAGCTGACACGCCGCGATATAACTGGAATACTGTTAAAAGCGGCGTTAAACCCAACTCACTCACTCACTCACTCGTGCTGCTGGAATCCGAGCGTATCGTCCTTTCCGAGGAATGGTACTGACTGCTCAACATCGACGCCTGAGACTGCGATGGGCGAGGCAGGTTCGACGCTGGCAAGTGAGAAATTGGCGTCGAGTGCTGTTTACTGATGAAAGTCGGTTTAACTTGTTTCTAAATGACGGCAGAGAACGAGTTTGTCGACGCAGAGGGGAACGTTTGGCTCCGGCGTGTATTCGAAAGGTCCATCCATTCGGCGGGGGAGGTGTCATGGTGTGGGGCGGTATTTGTGGAGATCAGAAGACTGATTTGGTGATTATACAGGGAAACCTGAACGCTGTGCAGTACAGAGACCAAGTGTTGCAGCAGGTTGTGCTTCCGTTCTTACAAAACCAACAGCAGGGGACATTGTTTCAACACGACAATGCCAGGCCCCATACTGCAAGACTGACTAGGAACTTTCTAAACAAGCAGAACGTTGACGTTTTGCCTTGGCCTGCCCACTCACCCGATATGAATCCTATTGAACATCTGTGGGACCATCTTGACAGACAGATTAGAGCACGCCATCAGCCTCCCGTCAACAGACAAGAATTGCAGCAGGCCCTGAGAGACGAGTGGCAACGGATTCCAGTCCACATCATCAGAAGACTGACGTTATCGATGAGGCGGCCTATCACAACATGCATTAAGGCAGCTGGAGGTCATACACGCTATTGAAGGCAACTGTGTCGACAATGAACTTGTAGTGTGTCTGACAATTTGTTGGTGACATTTCAGACAACTTTTGAAAATAAAATTTCTTACCCCACCATTGCTTACCTTGAGCTTACATTACCTGTGATTGCACAATTTCATTCAAACTGTGGTTGATCAATCATTTGTTATCCCTCCCTAGATAATATTATAATTCACAACAAAACTTCTTCTCGTTATTTTTTTATCGATCATAGAACTCGACCTATACTTTCTTTTGCCGCCCAGTTTATAATCAGAGGTTTATAATCGCAGTGACCGCCTCCGTGGTCTAGTGGTAGAGCGTCCGCCCGGAGAGCGGAAGGTTCGGGGTTCGATCCCCGGCTGCGTCATACCAAAAGAAGTTAAAAGATGGTACTTGTTGTTACCCTGTCTGGCGCTCGGTATTAAGGGGATAGAACAAGGACTGATCGGCTCGGAGTCAGTATACTGTGTCTGAGTGGGGTATTCATGTTAAACTGCGGCATGGTATGTCAGTGAGCTAGCACTATAAATCGGCATCAGTCCGGACTAGTACAAGCAGCCACACACACACACACACACACACACACACACACACACACACACACACACGTGCATGCACGTCGCTATATAAGTGCAATAATCTTGGACGCGACGTTAAACCCAATTTCACCTCACCTCACCTTATAATCGCAGTAGGGGATTAGAAGTGGTGCCACAGATTTGTTGAGTGCTGCTTCAACTGCAGCATCAGCCATTGTGTTAGTTGTGATTCCATCATGGCTAGTAAACCAACAAACGACGACGTCAAATTGGCTAGAAGCACTTATTCTTTTACTATCAAAACAAACTTAAATTTTGATACATTTGGCCTAATGTGGTAACAATCGATAACTAAGTACATTGTCCCGTTAGCTGGCCACTCCACACGCTGAAATCAACAATTGCATTTCTAGTTCACAGAAATTCACGTTTTGAATTTGCATATCATCCAACATACACTGTAATATCACAACAATATTAACACTAAATCTGTGATTCTCGAAAATTAGGTTTTGTGTGTTAGCCACGATGAATGAATATCGTTTAACGCCAGTCTTACAGCGGCCTCTAAAAAACCGAGTCGGGCCCGAGCAAACCAGTGGCGGACAACCTCAAGCAATGTACCGTTTGGGTACAAATGAGTGAGTTTGATTTTACGCCGCCATGTGAGCCACCAATATCACGGCCGGGAGACCAGAAATCTTCATCATACAGTGTACCCATATGGGGATTCGAACCTCGACCGTCGGTAGATGACGACACTGTTATCCCGGAAACATTGTAATCATCAGTTTAGTCGGCTGTCGTAAATTGCATGAAGACATTTTTATCCCCGGAACTGCCAATACATATGATGCATAAAGAAAAATAGTGTATTGTTAAAAATGTCAGTGTTTCCATCAATACTTCACATGTCTAAGCAAAATATATTCTTGTCGGTGCCCTCAGTTAATACCCCGAGCGTCAAATCAGTTGCCTGACTTTAAGACGCCTCTACATGTTATTGTTATCATTACAGAAAGAAAAATGTTATGCATTATTTAGCGGAAAACACACAAGTGCGGAATAATACCTTCTTACACTTGACTGGATGTGATAAGAAGGGGTCCTTTGGCTACCCTTGTTTAGGATCGTTCCGCGATGCTCTTCAACGCGGATCTGGAGAGCAGCGAAGCTCTAAATTTATCTAATTAGTAAAATGTCCCGATCAGTTTGAGCTTGAAGATTGCTTGTAGACATAGTCAGTGTGCTCAAGACACTCCATGAGTTCCAGTGAAGTACAATAAATATCGTCAGATATGTCAAGACATGCTGGTATATTGTTGTGGTGCCTCGGGCACACAGGGCGAATTTAATTCCTTTCAAGACCCTTAAAGGGATGAATGCAGCGTCGGAATATCATAGATCCCCGCTAAGGCCATCTGCAGTTTTTGTACGTGTTTCCTCATCACCCGTCGGGTCCAAATTAGCGTCGCGCTCAAAATTATAACAAATTATAAAAAATCTTTTTAAGGGGTAACCCGTTTCATAAAACTGCCTGCACTGTCGTATGTCGTAATGATATTTCAAACAAATAAAACTGAGTCCGCTTTTCCGTTCCTTGAGCATGGGCCAGTTTTGAATCATCTCCTACATCAATGTCTAAAATGCTTATCATCATGTGTGCCATATAGTGCTTGGAATGCGACTTTCTGAAGCTTGGCCAGGGACAAGGTAGTAACTTGATGGACAATGTCTGGTCTTATTTACATGTGATGCCAAAATGAAAGAATCAGCAGTTCCAGATGATGCAATGCCGGTCTCAGACAGTGCTGTGGCCCACCCCGAGTCATCCAGCAGGTCACCAAGCATCCTCTATAGAACTATTTTGATCCGGAGTCCACCGAGCATGACAAATTCTCTCCACCCCTGCCTAGCCAGCGTCATTGGAGTGAGTGAGTGAATTTGGTTTGACGCCGCTTGTAGCAATATTCCAGCAATATCACGGCAAGGGACACGAGAAATGGTCTGAACGCTTTAACCTCTAGGCTACCCAACCACCCCTCAGTGGCATTGGCAAGGCAAAGACTGCCATCACTGGAATCTGCCCAGGATTGCACTTAGCAGTTACATGTATGTCTCTAATTATGGTCATTTCATGCTATTGTTGCAACCTTCTCCTCGAAAGGAAGCATTAGGGACGTTTTGCTTGAACTGTTTCTTCTAGGTCTAGGGCGACGTAACCATCCCTCTCAAACCTTTCCTTTGAGACAAGAGGAATTGTATGCTGGAACCAGCCTGTTTCTTCTTTCGTGGCCTTTTCAATATTACCCCTAATTTCTTGCATTGTCGCTTTGAACACAGTCAAATTGCCAATGGTGTATGCTACTGCTGGAACGATGCGGTAACTATCAGGTAGTGATGGTTTGGTTGTGCTAACAACAGGTAGAACAATGATCGGTGGCCTACAGGTACCAAACTTGGAGGTTGATGGACATTTAAGAACACTAATGCTGCTGCTTTGAAATGACCCCTAAGCAGTTGTTGAAGATGGGTTATGGTCAATATTGTCAAGTGCGCCATCGGTAACAGTTCTCGAAGTTATATGGGACAAATCTTAATCTCTATAACGCTGACACACAGCTGATGTAAGCCACCGTCCTCTACTTCTAAAACACGTTCATGGCTGACGCTAATGCCTGGCTCATACAGCTGCGTCAATATTGTGAGAGTATGTACATCCAGACCAGACCCGTGAAGATCCTGGGTAGAAATTAGAATAGGTCTTCAGCAACCCGTGCTTGCGGTAAAAGGTGATTATGCTTGTCGTAAGAGGCGACTAACGGGATTGGGTGGTCAGGCTCGCTGACTTGGTTGATGCATGTCATCGTATCCAAATTGTGTGGATCGATGCTCATGATGTCAATCACTGGATTGTCTGGTCCAGACTATTTACAGACCGCTGGAATATTGCTGTGTGCGGCGTTATACAACAAACAAACAAACATCCAGACCAATGTATAAAGAAAGGGGAGGTTCACGATCCTTTAAAAACGTGTAGATGATTATTGGAAGAAGCTATCCCTTTCGAGTTGAAGAGGATCAACTGGCACATTGTCAAGCTGGCACAGGAATTTGTCATGTGGTCCTTGATGTTTGGCCCATACTACAGCATTGACACTAAATTATCTGAGGCTACATGGAACTGCGTTCTCTTCACAATGTAAAGGAAAGGTGCCAGAAAGATTAAAGCTATTGCCTTCAAACATATCCTTTCTAACTCGTTTGGAAACATTGATTGAGAAAAAGAGCGTGTTGAGAAAAGTCTCTTGTTTCAATTGCTTCCTTTAAAAGATTCTGCATTCCTTCATGGAAAGCAAGGATCGAGTTTTTGCACGTTACAATTTTACAGAGGTGTCCAATAGACTCGAGACCCTCGAATATATAAATGTGCTGACTACTCAATAGTTCAAATCAAAAAGAGTTCTGATGTTATAGACCATAGTGGCCATAAGAGGTGAGGTGAAATGGGGTTAACGTCGCGTCCAAGATTATTGCACTTATATAGCGACGTGCATGCACGTGTGTGTGTGTGTGTGTGTGTGTGTGTGTGTGTGTGTGTGTGGCTGCTTGTACTAGTCCGGACTGTTGCCGATTTATAGTGCTAGCTCACTGAGATACCATGCCGCAGTTTAACATGAATACCCCACTCAGACACAGTATACTGACTCCGAGCCGACCAGTCCTTGTTTTAGCCCCTTAATGACGAGCGCCAGACAGGGTAACAACAAGTACCATCTTTTAACGTCTTTTGGTATGACGCGGCCGGGGATCGAACCCCGGCCCGGACCTTCCGCTCTCCGGGCGAACGCTCTACCATTAGACCACGGAGGCGGTCAGTGGCCATAAGAATTTATAGGGACCATATTTAGTTACATCGCCTTAGGGACCGACGAATTACTATTCTGGAGCGGAATGTGTGTTAGGGACAGGATGTCTTTTTCATCACCGTTTTATTTCTACATCACACATCTTTTTTTCCGGCGACAAATTGTCTTTTTTGTGTCTCTAGCGGGCAAGGGCTTACGCTTTTATACCCTGTCACCATACTTGCGTATTCACTCGAGACCAGCCCGTTCTCGACTTCAGTTCCAGCATACCATGTTCTGTGACAGGTGTGCTCTCCGGTGTGCACTACGATTTCAGCATATTCTGTTACAGTAATAGGTATTCCATACAATCATTATTTTTCAGACATGACAACGCTACAGGCAGGCATTCATTGACGCGTGCCACTAGTAGTAACGTAAACGAGTTTGTTTGCACACAGATTTCCCAAGTGTTTGTTTATTTTTGATTCATGTCATCGTATGCCAATTGGGTAGATTGATTCTCGTGATGTCAATCACTGGATTTTGTCTGGTCCAGAATCGAGTATTTACATACCGCCGTCATATAGCTGGAATAGTGCGGCTTTAAACAACAAACCAAACCAAACCAAACCTAAATAAATATAAAATAGACACATGATTACCTGTTATTTGAAATAACTTTTGCTGTTCCGAAAGGGTGACAATTTATAAAGTTGCAGGTATAACTTAAAATATATTTTATTCACAAGCTGTTAAACATTGAGTGTTTTGTCGTGATTAAATCATACATGTCTGGAGATAATATCCTCCGTTTCGTCAAATGTCAAGAACTGAAGCAGTATCGACGGGGTAATCGAAAAGCAGTTTTCTAGCATTTCCAACAGTACTTTAATCCGGATCTTTACGGGTAGCTCGTAATGTAATTTTGGTACAGCTCCTTTAATTTCCCATAGGTGATAGCCGTAGTGTTAGCGGCGCTCGATGGGGCTTAAGGCGATGATTTTACAAACGCTTCATCATATATCGCTCATAAACACACACATGTACATGCATTTCTGAAACATCTTCACGTGGGTTTGTTTTGTTTGTTTGTTGTTTAACGCCGCACTCAGCATGTCCAGCTGTATGACAGCAGACTAAATATCATGAGCATCGATCCACGAATTTGGACATGCATCAATCAATCCCGTTTGTCGCCTTTTACAAAAAAGTCGCCTTTCACGGCACGCATTGGTTGCTGAAGACCTATTCAACCCCGGATCTTCACGGATATCTATACGTAGGACTTTAGTGGAAAATGAGCCTTTTGTCTATCAGTGAGAGTTTGTGTGATTAACACTGCAGTCTGCAATGTAACAGCCATATGACGGCTCTCTGTAAATAATCGGGTCTGGCCCAGATAAACCAGTGAATGACATCACGGGACACGATACCAGGCAATCAACCAAGTCACCGAGCCTCATCGATCTATTTACTCTCCTCTTCAGACAAACATAGCTTTATGTCGACCTTTTTCCTACTAAGAAACCCAAGAGTTTGTGAGTTCCACGTTTGCCATAATGGTTAAGCCTATGTGCCCGGGTATGGTGTTGACTACGGAAGCGTAGTAGGGCCACGGTGAAATTTCTTTTGTCGAAGTATCTCCTACATAGGAGATAGTAAGTCCTACGTCGGAGACGCGCTGGCCATTCGTGTGCGAGTTTCAAATAAAATATAAGACTTAGTAATTACGTAAGTGTAATCAATATAAGCATGTGTCTCGTTACATATTTTAATCGATGTTCTATTAAACTGGGGGCAGTATTCGCCTGAGGCGCTTCAGTTCGCTGTGCAGAGTTGCATCCCTTTTGCACGCCAGAAACCTATGATCGTGGGTTCGAATCCCGGTCCGCCCCGATAATGTTTCTCGATTTCTTCAGCAATATGCCGGGGCTCGTGGGTTTCACAAAGATTTCACGTCTGAGACCTGCATCACTTCGGGCTTTATTCCCACATTAAACCGACACGCCGTGGTATAAATATTCAAAGCGGCAATAAACCCAGCTCACTCACTCAAACAGGGTATCTGCGGAAACTACATGTGCTCGTTAAGGACCATTGTCATTTACGGTTACTAATAGTATGTTTTGTAGAAGATGTGTATCCACAAGATTCTGATGTCTTGAGGGCGAATGGGTAGCCCAGTGGTTAAACCGGTCGCTTGTCACGGGTTCGTTTCCCCACAGGGATGAATGTGCGAAGCCCATTTCTGGTGTCCTGCGCCGCTATACTGCTGGAATATTGCTAAAAGCGGCGTCAAGCAATACTCGTTCGCTAAGATGTCTGGGTCTTCATTTTTCGAAACGATCTTAGCAAAGATAAATCTTAACAATTTACGTTCAAAGATAAGATGTCTTAAGTGTAAGATAAGATATATTTTCGAAACTATCGTAAACCTGTCGCGGATCGCATAAAGATACGATAGCTATCGTAACTCTGACAGAGAACTCATTTGTGTTAGAGATTTAAAAATGGGGTGTTTCCCAATGACATGGAGAGTGGGTGAGTTAGTTAAAATGTAATGTCCCATCGGTATTATTTCAGCCATATAGCATCTTCCCGAGGCAAGTTAGGTAACTAATTTTTTAAAGTCCAGTTTCCACCCTTGCCGAACTAGGCTGGTATTAAGGAGTTACATTTTGGCTGGACTAACGAGTCTATGCATAGTCCAATTAAAATCGCGCAACGAAATCGAAATCCGGTTTGTAAACTGTAATGCAGATTTCGGTCGATTGGAGGATGTCTACAGATCTTTTCTCCATCTTTTCATGTTTTTAATTAATCACGGTGATTACATGATTTGATGCACTTCGTGATGTAAAACCCGTTTTATCACAAATGATACAAGAGGTGGAATCTGATTTGCCAAAGAATTCCAGCCCAGTTCGGCAAGGGTAGAAACTGGACTTGGGAAGATGGCCATATAGCGACGAGAACAAGTTAATAAATTCACAATTAAGTTATTTATGCAAAGTAATATTTTAAAGCAATTTATGGAACATATTTGAGCATACTATATTTAAAAACAATCTATGAAACATATTTGAGCATAACAATATCATATATACAGTTTTAAAACACGGGCTTTAGCCACCAGCAACCAAAGCTAGCCCACTTCGCTTGGGATCATGGGGACTTACAGTACCTCTGCTTCCTGCTTGATACCCACCTAAGCTACTGGTGGTTGTTTACAATACAAGCCAATATTAAAACATTCTCAGTAATGAGTTGGCTTAAAAACACAGGTTGATGATAGTTACATCGTTCAGATTTACGCTTTGATAATGTGAATCCCTTGCGATTGCAAAGTCCACACAATCAAGCAATATATGCTTCACTGTGAGCCTTTCATCACACGCAATACAATTAGGGGGTTCGTCTTCATCTGTCTTAAGCACATATTCGTGGGTAAACCTAGTGTGGCCAATACGACATCGGCGTAAAACGACCTCGTCATGCCTTGACTGACAACCCAAGTAGCTATAGGTATGACCGATTGGTGGTTTTAATTCGTGAAGTTTATTGCTTTCCCACCTCTTTTGCATGAGATCCCGAGTATAACTCTTAGTGGTTGGTTTGAAAACACTGTACGGGATCAATAGTGGAGATAACGGTTTGTCAAGAGCTGCTTTAGATGCAGCATCGGCTATTGAGATATGCCTGTTATGCCTACATGACTTGGTAACCAGCAAAAGACGATGTAACACTGGCCAGTATACGTAGAAAGATCATAATAGAGTTCTAAAATGTCTAGAATAATAGTGATATGATGAGACACTTTGAAGTGCCTGAAGGCAAGACATCAGAAGATGATGAAATGTTTCAATTGTTTTTTATGTTTGATATCTGTCAATTGAAAGCTTTTAAGATAGCTTGGCCTCAGCAGTAAAAATTGAACTAGAATCTGGTATTCTTGAGGAGACAGTTCTGGATCCAATGACGGTGGCAAACAACATGGAGAAGTGACACGATATTCATGATCACATTGTCAGGTCACATGATTGTTTAACACGCAACTATCTGAGTGACAGTCCGTACAATCCTATGTATGTCCTACATGTAGACGTTTTGTTCTCATGATAAAAGATGACATGACTACCCGAACACAAATAGCACTCGTGTGCTATGCAAAGACATTTTTCAAACCAATAAATGTTACAATCAATAAGTGTAGTGTTACCACACTATAGCTATTACAATTGAAATAATGTGCAAAAAGATACTTCACTATTTTCCCTTCAAATGGTTCTCTCGCGAGCGTGCAGAACTATGTAAACACAAAGTAAAAGACGAACCTAAGGGACGTTATTCTGAATGACAAAAACTAGACGAGACCTTTGATCGAACAGCAGGCGTTCACCGGCGTTCAGCATTTAAGATGCGTGTTCAAGTCTGATGTTACGTGATTTATACTGGGGCTATCTAGATCAATCATTCTTTTCAAAATTTAAAAGTGACACTAATTTTCGTTCGCAAATGGGATAATTGTGGATTTGTCAAGTTATGTTGTCTCATGGAAGAAGCCACTAGTTAACGTGAACATACACATATATAATGTAGTCCTTTTCTATCCTTTTAAATTACGTAGGGCTAATAAACTGATTTGTCTGATTTCATTTAAGTCTGGCGAAATACATTTGTAAATGTGTCAAATCTATTCCAGAACGTAGTTCGATGATGTTTGGCATTTCTGACAGCATTGCTGAGGAGCATTTACTAGTATCTGTCCGTTGACCCTATACTTTACAACGATTTATTGTTTGAATGGTATCTATATATTTTTTAACATAAAATGGGTAGATGGACACTTAAATATTAAAAAGACAAAAATCAATTATTATTTTAAAATCGGTTTATTGAATGCAAAATTCAAAGATTATTGTGTTGAAAATGTCTATTTCATATTGAAATTTCATTTTAACGTTTTCTGCGAACTTATATTGGAAAGTGAATTTTAGACAGTGTTCAAACTATGCTTTTGACGAAATAGGGAACCCATTTATTTTTTTATATGATTTTTGGATAAGAAAATCTGTGCTTAACTTTTACTGTCAAATTTTCAGTAAATTGTTATATTTAAATACATCTATATGCCGTTAATCACCTATTTTAAAGAATTCAATTGTTCAACAGACAATTTTAAATCACTTGTTATCAAATATATGTGTTTTTCAATAGTAATGATAACCTAGGTATTGTATTTAAAACAAAACAAAATACAATTACTTTTGCTAAAAAAATATATTAAATATACTTTACAGATATTTAATCACATGTATTATTTTTTTAAATGCGAAAATAAAGACTAAAGCATTGACACAAATGTGATCCAGAAAATAAAACAGGCACTTTAATCTGTTAATGAAAACTGTAATACTGAGCAGAGTCTCACCGGGCGAATACAAAGGGAAACAATAGCTTTAACCACTAGGTTACCCGACCGCCCCTTTATGAACTAAGATAGTGAGTGAGTGAGTTGGGTTTACGCCGCTTTTAACAATATTACAGTTATATCACGGCGTGTCAGCTTAATGTGGGAGGAACCCACAATCATAGGTTTCTGGCGTGTCCAAGGGACGCGACTCTGCACAGCGAATCGCGGAGCCTTAGACGACTTGGCCATCCGTGCCCCTGAACTAAGATAAACTGCCCTTGAGTTATCAATAAGGTCATGGTCGTTACTATAGCCTGCAGACACCTTTTTATTCTTCCCAAATTATCGAAAAGGTACGTTCTTTCACACTTCTTAAGCATGGACTTGGATAGAAAGATATATATTTAAAGCTATCGAGTCTATAACATCGTGTAATTCATATTTTATTCAGTGCTACGGATTGCGAAATATGGTGAGATTAGTAAAGTGGTTACCGCTCTTCTCGACCTTTTTTCTGCCATGTTGAATTTCGTGCGAATGACGGCGAATTTGTTTATTATGAACCTATGACATATACACGTAACTATTATAATAGCTAACAGCTAATTTAAAAAAGTAATTGATCAGATAGGTCAGAAATATTTACTTTTCCCCCTGGACAGTTATTGGCGTAAGACTACTAACATTTAGTCCGCAACGGAATTGTTTTGTTCAAGAATTGCAATTTTTTTATTGACCATGTGTCATGGCGATTTAGCACGGCGCAGGAGACGAAACGGCAGCGCATATTGTCTTTCTGTTTATGATGCTGATTTACAGAAAATATTCAAATCTAGTCTGAGGAAAGATAGCTATGATCATTGATATAATTATAAAGATGGCATAGTGTATATTTATGGGCAGGCAGTTCGTGATGAAAACGTAAAGACTGAATAACCAAGCCCGAAGTGACCGACGGGGCACGTTCGCATCATAGCTGTGCCGCGATTTCTTGTCTACGAGTTGTCTTTCATGCTTGCCCGTTTCGACAAACTGCTGGGTTTTTTCATATGAAATGACCAAGAGTCATGTGTGTTTGCTCAAACTACCTGACCGTGTGAATGAATTGCCCTAAACTTTTTACATTGTCGCAAAATGATTTGGTTGGTTGGTTTGTTGTTTAACGCCGCACTCAGCAATATTCCAGCCATATGACGTCTAACTGTAAATAATCGAGTCTGGTCCAGACAATCCAGTGAATGACATCATGAGCATCGATCCACGCAATTGGATACGATGACATGCATTAACCAAGTCAGCGAGCCTGACCACCCGATCCCGTTAGTCGCCTTTTACGACAAGCATAGTCACCTTTTACGGCAAGCATGGGTTCCTGAAGACCTATTCTACCCCGGAATCTTCACGGGTCGCAAAATGAGATTTCAAAAGCTGCATTTGGGTTCATCGTTATGGATACGATGTGCTGTAAAGTTCGATTTCGATTTGTCTTTCCTTTCATTAAAATAGTGTGATATGGAGGTATGATTGGTTTGCAGAAAGTACTTTCCGTGGGTAATGTATATTGTACACGCTGTGATTGTACAAGTTAATTGATAAACAATTGTGTATGTATAGGCAACCGTTTTGGTTTGAAATGGGACAATTTATCATAACACGACAGCTCTATTTCCAACATGCTGCCATGGATATTAGATGTAATTGATATTAGATTAACAAATCATTGATGTAGACTGTACTCTCGATTAACGTATGATAATCTAAAGCGAATCGTCAACTCTTATTCGATATGTTATCTGAAATGTCAGCAATGAGTAAACGCTTTATATTTTTTCGTTCAATGACGTAACAATCTGCAATTTTATTTGTGTAGGCTAGTAGACGGTCGGTCATTTTCTGCGGCTGTAAATGTCGTCTGGACAGGTGCGCGTGATTTGAACTCGCTTGTTCATTAGTCACCACTCGCCCCTTTCCGTAACCTGCAAGAAGACTTGTCCCCTCATCGATGAATGCCATGTGCGAAAATATGACAAACTAATTAGACTGCACGTCTGACCCAAAGTACTTAGGTCTAAGAATCCCACAGGAACAGTTTTTGACTTTACATAACTCTTGCATAATCCCAGCATACAGTTAAATGTGTTCAAACATGCTGTGTAATACTGTACTGGAAATCATATTTACGTGAATCATTACGCAACGAGTTCCGTTAGCGCTTAGACGGAGCCCAGTTGCGAAAATGGCCACGAGAGGGGCACAAGTCGCTATTCGTCTTGTCCCGGAATAACATGGGTTGGTCACGAATGCTCGCTTGTTGTGACGTGTAGACGTCATGTCAAACAGCTGATCTAATGTTGTGGTTGTCTGATGGATACACGTGTTACACGAGTGAAAGAGACGGTTTACCACTTGACGAAGACTGAGAATATTTGGTGCACTTTTCAAATTTTGGTATGTTGACATGTGTTTTTCATATCTCATACATTAGAATCTCGCATGGTTCGGTTTATAACAGTAAGTTACATTTTGATCATCCATTTCTGAATGACAAAATGTTTTCAGTGTAAATGTGATTTTCATATTTTTTTATGTTTTAAATAGATTTCATTGTTTTGTTTTTTAAGTCACTGCATGCATTATCTAAATTATCAAATACTTCGATCAGTGACATACGTATTTAGTTATAATTACTTTGAATTCTCAGTAAGAAATATAATTTGTAAAAAAACATCTTGCCTGAGAGCAAAATGAATGCATACTTGTGGTTCTTTTCACAATTTTAAATTGTATATGTTCCCTCGAAGCTGTAGTTTAGCTAGGCCGAAAGGAAAGACATAGCTGAAAACCGTCTATATTAAAGGTTTTGCTAGTTATGTTTTCGAATTTCAATACCAAGAATATATTTTTCATTTTTCCATTGACCTACAATCATTATCTATTTCAAACTTTTCCTTTGTAGAATCGGATGAAATGAGAAACTGTACTGGAAATAAACTATCACGCATGTTCTTGAATGTATACATGTGCAAACATAGAAATACGACTTTAAGTGTATTTACACCTAACACAATATGAAAGAAAAAGTTGTATTTCATGGACTGGCCATACAAGTATATTTTGAGCAAATATCTAAAGTGGGTAGCCAAGTGCGAAATACAAGCTGAGGCGAGGATGTATGTTTACTATGGTCATAGTGAAGCAAACTTGTTCAGGGGTTTTAGAACATGTACCGTATATACATTGAAGACTACTTTAATCGAAGTAATTCATATTTTTGTAATTTTCTCATTCACTTAATCTACACAGTACTGACACGTAACATAATAATAATAATAATATTGCCTTCTTTCACCTGTACAAGTTATTTTTTCCCTGTACAGTTATGACGAACTGAAAGGGACCACTATTTTTAGTTCGTCAGTTCAGTTATAAGTAGTTATACAGCAAATGGCCTGGACACAAAACATTTGGTCATATCCGTATTAAAAAAGAGCCCACTCTACGATTCTTGAGCTTTCAAATTCAAGTATTAAAATTGTCTCGTTTCAAGCTTTTTATAAGTTTGATTTAAACCTTTTACACCACATAACACAGGAAGCGGTCTGTGATTGCACAACGAAGCAATGCTTGTATGACATAAGGCGGCCGAGTTACGAGTGATCGAAAACAGGTTCGTTGAATAGATTTGCTGCCCATGAAAACGTTTCAACGATTTTGATTGAATGTACGCGTGCTTACTCTTTGTTGGTGGTACGTAAGTATAATCTTGTTAATTGTAAGAAATAATTATGTCGGATATTGAGCGATGTCAATTTGAGTATTGATTAGCCATGTCACACATTGTGACAATTACCCCGAAGTTGTTTTTTTATCACTAACGAAAGAGCACAGACGCTGAAAACTACATAGACGTAACCAGGGTTTCTTCAAGATATACATTCCAGACGTATTCGTATTGTAACAATCTTTGACAGTCTGCGTATGAACTAATCACGACTACTTCCGGCAATTTAGTTTTAACGTCAAAACACCAACAATGTCATCGGAATTTTTTATCGGCAAATATAAATCACGGACAATTTTCAATGAATGTACTTGGACATAAATGTCATGTCTAACACCGTTACGATATGTACTTTGCAATGAATTATTGGGTCATTTAGATTACTTGTCTTGCAACAGTCGGGTGCTTCCATATTGCGATAATGTAGAAAAGTAGGCAACTTACAATACCAGCCGTCTCTTAATATTTATACGCGACCCTGAGGTCAAACTCCAAAACGAGGTTATCTCCGCAAGCTGTTAAAATGACATCGGATCATCGTTGTGTCCTCGAATGTGTTTCCGATGCGAGCTGCGATAAATCTTGAATTTATTGACTTTAGATGCTGTTGGAAAGACGATCAACTCCAGTTTGCTTGTTATACAAATTTGGTTACACTGAAGAAATAACGCTGTAACACTTATACAATGTATACGTTTTTGAAACCGCGACGTCACAATGCGGCACTGAGCGATCAACGAAGCTGACGGCGAGGCACAATGAGGTTGAGAACACTCCTGACGTGAAATCATTTATGCGTTCGTGTTTTCGAAGTGTGAATTTGAAACAGTTTAACAAAATGAAATGTCAATGTTCGGACGTAAGCAAACTATTTGTTTGGCAAAGTATGCCGCCAAGACAACTATGGGGCTATCTTAGATTTACGACAAACTTGATCTTAGGGCTACGATAGTTTCGAAAATCTAGGTCTTGGATACTTCAGTCATCCATTCAAAAACAGGGGGTTTCTATAGCGATAGTTGGTTCCAAAGGGGCAGTCGAACCCTAAGACGCCCTCACAACCCCAACCTACATACTCTTCATTTTATACAAGTTTCCCAAGCTCTTCAAAATCCTTTGATTGTCATGTATTATGGGACAGCCTCGTGGTTAAAGCACTCTGGCATATAGCTGGAATATTGTCAAGTGACGCATGGTTACATAATGGTACGCATGCTATTTACATTCCGTGAAGATCCGGAGTAGAATAGGTCTTCAGCAACCCATGCTTGTCGTAAGAGGCGACTAACGGGGTCGGGTGGTCAGGGTCGCCGACTTAGTTAATGCATGTCATATCCCAATTGCGTGGATCCATGCTTATGATGTCAGTCACTGGATTGTCTGGTCCAAACAAGATCATATAGCTGGAATATTGCCGAGTGCGGCGTACAACCAAAACATCCCAGGGCTCCATATACCTTTCATCAAGATGGTTAACTAGGGGCGGGGGCGTTGCCAGTTAGAGATGATATTTGCAGAACACATGAATCAATTAAATTTAGTTGGGCTTGAGGCGATATGGTCAAAATCATATGTGAAAACAGAAACTATGCAAAAGGTTTTTCTTCTATACTGCTGACAAAGCCAAGACGTTTAAGCCATTAATTTATCACTTGTGGCAACGGTATTGATTTGAATATAAGCACCATTACTGTTGGCGATATTGAGAAGAGAGACGACAAAACACCTCGGGAACATGTAGACCTGTTGCATATGCAGGTACAGTGCACAGGATCCGTTTAACAGCGACCATTGTCCATTTTTTGTCAAGTTAATTGAAAGTTTACTTATGCTCAAAAACAGATTATACTGTTTAACGCCACTCAAATTTTCCAGCTACCCTATGACAGCTGTCTAAAGTTGATATTATGAGCATAGATCCACGCAATTGGGATACGGTGAATTGCATCAACCAAGTCAGCGAGCCCGACCTCCCGAGCCCGTTAGTCGTCTCTTACGACAAGCATAGTCATCTTTCACGGCAAGCATGGGTTGCTTAGGACCTATTCTAACACGGATCTCAGTAATTTGTAATACAATTGTTAATTACATGCGTTGGTCGTTTCATCGTTCTTTCACATGTGGTATTCAGAAGCACGGGTTTTAGGTGAATTTGGATGGATCCGATCCAAACTTGTGTTCATGATTACACTATGGACATACTATTGAGGTTTGGGGGCACTGGATTTATACATTAAAGTCTTGAAACGCTTTAGTTAGTGAAAAATTGCCTGCTATAAATATGAACTTTGTTGCAAGGTTATTTCGAAAACACCCCTATATAGTAGGTAAAGTATTAAACAAAGATTTGTCACGACATTTTATTTTCACATCGTACATGTATTAAGATTCTTGCGTTACAGTACGCTGCGATGACCAAACCCCAATATTCAACAGTTGACCTTTGTAGCGCTGCTTGCTTTTGGTGAGTAAATTCGTTTCATGCGGACGCTTCCGGGCATATAGCAACCTCCGCAGTAACCGCCACACACAAGCTTGTAATATTCCTTCGATCCACTGTGAGAGTAGTATCCAGAGCCGTATAGCCCTGTTGAAAAGATTGCCGTCTGCAAAATATAATTTATAAATTTATAGCAAGGACATTATGTGAATGTTCAAATTAGTCGGCAATAACTCTACAAGATCACGGTTGTCGGCAAGTAATGTAGGAACTAGATTTGAAGGGGAGAGGGGGGGGACTCCCCGTAATTGCGGGGAGTCCCCGTAAACTAGGACAGAACCTTATGTAATGTTAGCTGCAATCTGTCAGAATCATTTGTTTATTTTCGTGCGTGGAGGGAAAAGAAATACTTGGTCTTCTTGATGTGGAATTGTTTAGACGAGAGATTCCATACATAAACATTTATTCGTTGTGTCAGCTGCTGTGGCATAAAAGGGATATATACAGATGTTGGTGCTTACAGTCTGTGGCTACAGAGTTGCGGGCCGTTTCCGAAATGGATTTAAAAAATACCACAGTAACCCTGTTAAGTGCAATCCCACGAAAAGTAAGACGATCGGGTTCCGAAAAAACATGTCTTCAAATATGTGTGATACTTTTTTTTAAATTAAGTTAAGTTAAATGAATGCTACTCACAGATTTTATTCCAAGTCCAGTGCCTCTGAAGTCCACAACAGTAACTCCTTTCTTCTTGCATTTGTTTAGTTTAGAGTGGCAGGCGTACGCTACTCCAAACTGCTGGACGGTGCCAGTTGATCTGGCAAATCTCAAGTCGCTTCTGATGACTTGCATTGTCTGAAAATTATCAATCGAGACATGGTTACAGATTTCAACGGGGCCGTTTTTTGAAGAGAAGAGAAGCTTGTTGCCTTGCTCGGCAATATTGCAGGCAGTCCGAACCAGAGAATCTAGTGACTGACATGATCTACGTAATTAGGATACGATGACATCATTCAAGTGCGTGCAGGTAATGTATTCGTACATTTGAAAAATCGAATATTGAAGATGCTGGTGCAGTTATGTTTGTTTAAAGCCGCACTCAGCAATATTCCAGTTAGTAAATAAGCAGGTCTGGACCAGACGATGTGATATCATGAGCATCGATCCATACAAGTACAGTTGCACTAAACCTAAGGTAGGTCGACAGGGTGTCGGACAAATTGATAAGAATGCCCTATTGAGAAACGTTGTGGAAATAAGCTCTGTAAATATATAAACGGTAGAGACTGATATATATATATATATATATATATAACAATCAATCAATGTGTTCGCAGCCTTTATGATGGTTGTGGTTTTACGGTACGGGTCTGAACTCGCGAGAGAACATGGTTATTTTACGTATTTACCAAAAGTGGCACAAAGTAAACTGCACCAAAACAAGACTGTCAAAAATTGTTATTAACCTGTCTGGTATATGGAAACTTGTCGCCAAAAACATGGTTTACTTCAAGATGTTGGTTAATCTGTTTTAGCGTTCGTTTGACGGTATTTCAGCCAACCTTCCCCGTTGCATTCGACACTGCAAGTGCGTTTATGACAGAAGTTTTCAAAGAATGAAAGTAGCCACAATTTCGTCAAAGTGCAAGGCAATGGAGCAACAATGATTGTCGGGTTTAGGGTCTGTCGGGAGGGGAATGGAAGACATTTTATCTTGCATGCACTTCGGATACCTAAGGCGACAGGGTACTCACCGATACGTAGATCCGAACCTTGGAGAATGTAGTGACTCCGGACTTGTTAGGTTTAGGAAGAGGCACGTCTTTGCCGGTGCATTTTGTGTTTCGCGTGGCAGGATAGTTGGCATAGTTTCTTTTTACTAGCGTAATGTAATCCATGGGACTGCGGGACTTCATATTATAGCAGTAAACCTTCAAACTGGCGCCCTTGAGCAGCGTGGGGTATATCCAGTATTCTCCATCTTTTTTAGCATTGCACTTCTTGACACTGGCGCAGGTGTTGGCTGAAACGAGTGCCAGTCAAGTGGTTCAGGTGAAGGTGGACAAGAAGTCGACACATGGAGGACAATTTTACGGGAGTTCTATATGCTGGCCTGTAAAATCGATTTTAAAATAAATCAGAAGTATAGTTGGTTGGATGACCATCCAGTCATTGATATCATTAGCATCCATCCACGCAATTGGGATACGATGACATGCATCAACTAAGTCAGCGAGCCTGACCACCCGATCCCGTTAGTCGCCTCGTACGACAAGTATGGTTGCTGAAGACCCTTTCAAAAACGGATCGCCAAGAGTCTAATCGAGCTCGGCAACTAAGATTAATTCTATCCAATTCTATCCCGGAGAGACGGTAAACGCAATACATTTTAGCTGGGTGGTATGGTGGCAACGCTCATCGTATAAATGGGACAACTTATAGAAGAAATCTGCTAAAAGCAGAGCCCATTTTACAATTCTGACCAAACGTGTTTATGATCCATTATCTAATAGTGACGATACCGCAGATATCTGAAAAGATGGGCGCATTCTGCGCTCCTGATGGTACTGTCACAAAGACATGCAGATGCAAGTGAATTGTTCACCTGAACACGGTAGCATGCGGTACAAGGCATATGCAATTGCACCGATGCTTTGTTTTTTATTCGTTTATTGTTTAAAACTGCACTCGGCAGTATTCCAGCTATTTGACGGGCTGAAGAGCTATTCTACCCCTGATTTTCACGCGTCAAAATGCGATTCACGTCATCGGAACGACGACATAAAGTAAGCTAGCCCGACAAGCTAATCTTGCGACAAATTTATTCTTACCCAGCATTCCACAGGGATTAAAACTCAAACAGAGCCAGGTATTCAAATACTCACGTTCACAACTAAAGTAGACCTTCGTCCAGGTGCTGTCGGCTAAACAATTTATTGATGGGGTGCGTGTAGCTTGGAATCCTGTGTGGCATGTGTATACAGCCTTAGCGCCAACAGCGAGGGAGGTATATTTGACGGTTGATCTTTTAACAGTTGGAGGAGGGCCGCATACATCGGTAGCCAGTTTTAGAAGTATTAACATAGTATCCGCCGTTGCGTAACCTGTATAAAGAATTGGGAAGAGAAGTTACGATAGTATCTTAACAAACATTTGACAATATTTAGCGATAGTAATGCTTTCCCCAAAAAAATATTGTAAAAAAATTATGATACTTAAATCAGATTCGGATGGCCAAATGGGACTTTTCACCGAGAAAAAGGCAATAGTTTAGTATGTCAAAATTATATATTTCAATTTATATAAACCGAGTAGGTACGTACGTGTTGCTCTTTGATGGTATTCGGTGTTTGAATACTTTATCCTCGGAAAACTCTTTCCTTTATCGTAGGGGCAACCAGCACCAGCTGAATCTTTTACAACAAGCCATCCGTCGTCTGTACTGCATGTGCGCGATGCTCTGTTGATGTACCAGTTCCTATAGGATGAGGGCCTGCAAGTAATAGTGAAATAGAAAGTGAAAAGCGACATCAAGTCTGCCAACAGTGAGGTTATGTTGGGTTTAACGTCACGTCCAAGATTATTGCACTTACATAGCGGCGTGCGTGTGGCAGCTTGAACTAGACCGGACTGATGCCGATTTATAGTGCTAGCTCACCGAGATACCATATCGCAGTTTAACATGAATATCCCCACTTAGTCAGTATACCGACTGAGCCGACCAGTCCGTGTTTTAACTCCTTAATGTCGAGCCCCAGACAGGGTTACAACAAGTACCATCTTTTAACGTCTGTTTATATGACGCGGCCCGGGATCGAACCCCTTGACCTTCCGCTCTACCACAAGAAAACGGAGGCGGTCTGCCTATCAGTAGGTAGTCTCAATACTAGAAATTGAGTTGTCAAACTGAAGCCAAGGGCGAGGCTGCCATGTTCCTATTGCGTTTCATTGTAGCGACAGGTCCGTTAACGTCAATATATTAATATCAAATTTAGCAGCGATAGTAAAGTATACTACAATTACAAGAGATACTTACCCAAGGATCTTGAAATGGTTCATGGAATATTTGTAAGGAAGATTTTTCCAAGTGGATCTTATCAATTTGGATCTGGAGAACCAAGAGAGGTAGTTCGTTCCTTTTGCGTTGAAGTCCAACGTCCTTACTGCCTTTCTATTTTTGAGGAGGACGACGCGCACCTGTAAGAAAAAAAAATGAACCACGTCTTGTAAAACTTCCAAGTTCATCCCCTTTCAAAGTAAGAGTTGGGGCTAATCCCGCTTTGAACAGTATTTAAGTAATAGTCACCACTGTATTCACAAGTCATTTGTCAATACGAGCCGCGAATAAAAAAAAATCGAAAGGTCTTCAGCAACCCATGGTTGCAGTAAAAGGTGACTTATGCTTGTCGTAAGAGGCGACTAACGGGATCGGGTGGTCAGGCTCGCCGACTTGGTCGGTGCATGTCATCATATCTCAATTGCATAGATCGATCCTCATGTCAATCAGTGGATTGTCTTATCCAGACTATTGACCGCCGTCATATAGCCGAAGTATTGCCGAGTGCGGCGTTAAACACTTATTAATATTGTCTCTAAATGGCTGAAACAATGCCGATGCAACATTAAATTGTAACCTTCACTGTCGGGTGGATGTGATAGACTGAAGTGATGGCCTTTCATGTTCAAGATCTGTACATTGGTACGGTTGTAACAAACCTGACGGAACGTCCGGTTACAGGTTTCTGGCGTGCGAAGGGACGCAACTCTGCACGCCCTAGGGTCGTCCACGTGTACCGAGCGACCAATAGCCAGCGATATATCTCGACAATTGAGCCAAGACATTCCTGCCCAGGTCGGCGTGGGTTGAAACTGGTTGTCTCGATAACTTTGACAATTATCGTCCGATCAGATATCGTTATCTTCTGGCAAGGTTGATAGTTATAACCAGTAATAAGTTATTCGGTTGTAGAGCTACCCAATAGAAAGCGATACCGAAAAATGATAGTTATACTTTGTTGATTAGCGCCTGTAAATAGATTTACACATTACATCCGGGAAATTTGAAATAGTTATGCACCAATGCATCTGACGTTTCAAAGACAAATACTGGGCACAATGCATTCTGTCAGATTACCCTCTGTAAGCCGATCTTTGACCAATAGTTAACCAGCGTGCTCCTGAAATGCGTCTTACAGGGGAGACGTGTGTCGGGCCCTAGGCAACCAGGCTGCAGAGACGCGGGCACAGGGAAGTCCAGCTTGATAGACGGATTTTTCCAAGTGTTGGCAGAGCTGACGCCGTTACCAGGAATAATCCTCATACCCAAAACATACCCGTTTATGTAGGCAAATTCTGCAAAGGAAAAATTGTATATGACGATAGCAATTTTAGCTGTAGAGGTATGACAAGTTAAACAATAATAGCATCTGCTTTCAAGGCGAGGGTGAAAGCGAGCGACAGGAGAGATCATGAAGCCTTCGAAATGCATTGTATCGCAAATAGTTGGGCAACTAAAGTTTTTAATTGAGCAAACTTGGATATTAATCCCATTTTAGCTGGGTCAAGTAATACCTGTACATTTAATAACCAGGAAAATTCGGGGTGGAATAGATCTTCAGCAACCCATGCTTGTCGTAAAATGCGTCCGATGGGATCGGGTAGTCAGGCTCGCCGACTTGACTGATGCATGTCATAGCCCATCGATGACGTCACTGGATGTTTCATCAAGACTCATTTACAGACAACCGTCATATTGCCGAGTGATGCGTAAGACAGATTGGGGTTAGTCTTCAGCAACTGCTTCTAAGAGAAGGAATGATGACACCGTTTGTAATAGTATTTCCCATAAATATGGAAGATATATTTATACATTCAGAAATTGAAATTTGAAGCAAAGGGAGATTATGCAGATACAAACTAGCAAAAACTAAAGTAGGAAAAGGATCGGAAAGTATCGAGGTGAACACTTGGAAAGAGCTTCAGTGCCTTGTTGTAGGCTAAATACGAGATTGCTAGTCTTAAGGAATTTTAACAATGGGGCAGCCCCAGCAACTGTTTCTAGAAGGCATTGTCGCTCTTATGCCGAGGCAACTGAAACTTCAACATATAAACAGAAATGTGCGGCCTCACTGGAGCACTTTAAGTTGTTAGTAGACCATCTGGCGCTTGACAAGCAGACGACTTTGAGATAACCCGATCTTCTTGTGAATCCTTGGTTGCAGGTGTATGTGGCGGTAGAACCGAAGGTGGTAGTTGGTGCCGACACTGTAGCATCCGTGACGGCAGTGGGTGTACCACAGTTTTTGACTGAAAATATTAAATGACTCGAATTTTTAAGGTTAGTTTTATATGTAAAGGCAAGACATTTCATTAAAGAGGTCATTTTATATAGACTTTTGAGGTCGAGATCAAATTTTATTTAGGCGTTTGAGCCTCGTTTTACCTCAATGTTTAAGATGATCCGTGTGGTTATGACTGAAAATGTGCAACGTGTCATAGGCAAGTTTGATGCCAGGACTGTAACGAAGCTTTGGAAAAGTTAAATATAACAAAGTTCATACTTAGTACAAATTCTTATATAAGTAGATGGCCGAGTTGGTTTAGATCGTAGACCGTTGGTGGTCAGGTGCCTCACTCAGTTTGAATCCCATGGGACTCAACCCAAGTGGTAATCTTTAGTTTAGGAAGAGTGTAATATGTTAAACATGAATGGAAAAGGTTGTTTGACGTCGATTCCAGACAATCCTGTAAGTTATGGGCCCTATGCTCCTCATTTCACTTGTAACATTGCAATGACGTCATTGAAGTAAGCGATACCAACTGTAGTGGCGTCTTAGATTTTCATTTGTACCGTAAGGTGTGAAAGGCTTTGCTGACGTTGGAGATACATACTGGTACATTTGAAGTTTGTTGTAGCCCAAGTACCGCCAGCCTTGCAGAGGATCGTGCGTGTGCCGCTTGCGGTATAGCCAGGTTTGCATGTGTAGGTAGCTATCCGGCCGACGGTGGTTGCAGGTGAAGAAGACACAGCATTGGGCAAGGCTTTAGGTGCACCGCAATCGTGTACTGAAATATTGCATTGTCATGACAAAGGCCTTTGGGTGTAACGTGGTGACCAGGCAGTATTGTGTTTGTGCAAAAGTTATTGAGAAATGACGAAAATCTGAGACTGAAGGAAAAAAAATAAAAATTAAAAAAGTCGCATTGTAATTTTGCAAATTAGCTAGTGTCACTTTTGCTTTAAAGTTCAGAAAGGGCAGTGGATTCCGGGCTGAAACTATGCCAAGCGTGATAATGAAATATAAAGTTTTAACCATTTTTAAACCAATGTGGACATAATTGCTATCCTCAACCAAAGACTTTCGCCGACTGAGAGCAACAACATGGTTGGAGGGAGCAAAGTCCGGAGAGTGGCGACACTGCTGACGCCGTTTTGGGGAGCAATACGGAGCACCAGCATCAGATTTGTCCGGTACACGAAATCTGCAAGAAAAGAAACTATACCCATGAAGATTCCGGGGTAGAATAGGTCTTCAGCAACCCATGCTTGTCGTAAGAGGCGACTAACGGCATCGGGTGGTCAGGCTCGGTGACTTGGTGGATGCACGTCATCGATCCAATTGCATGGATCGATGCTTATGATACGAGTGGATTGTCTGGTCCAGACTCGATTATCTACAGACCGCCGTCATATAGCCGGAATATTGCTGAATGCGGCGTCAAACAAACACCTTCAGAGACTGGCCGTTAAGGCAATGACATTAGGTCATGTTTTGTGTACACTTCCAGATGTCACCCTTTAGGACATCAGTTTGACGTCATAGCAATAGTTAGCTAGGATATGACATTTGTGCATCCAGGAGTTTCAAATTTCGTTGACCGGGTTTCAGTCCGGTCTGGGTGTAAACCAATTGGAATCATTTATATATGCATTTAAAATATCCTAGCCACATTAAGAAACCGTGCACGGAGAAAATATAGATATAAGGGCACACCGTCCATATATGAAATATAGGTTTGAACACAGCAATTATTGGAGACATTCAAACGCTCATGCACGTGCCATGCGATATGACGTCATTGATGGGGCCTATGGACGTGCAATGTGTTACTGCACGTGCATCCTGTGCAGCTGTACACAGCATGTGCAACTCAAAGTTCGCTGTCACTTTTGAATTTTTGAATGACCACAGATGCTTTCCAAACTTCTCAGGCGCAGACAAGCATATCACAAGCAAATCATGCCAAGAAAGAAGCCATTGAAATGATCCAAGCGGGAATGAGGCAACAACAGGTGGCAACACATTTCCAATGCCATCGTAACACGATATTGGTGATGCGTTATCAGAGTGAGTGAGTATGGTTTTACGCCGCTTTTAGCAATATTCCAGCAATATCACGGCGGGGGACACCAGAAATGGGCTTCACATATTGTACCCATGTCGGGAATCGAACCCGGGTCTTCGGCGTGACGTGCGTTATCAGAACCCAAATGACGTTGCCGACCACCCACGCTCAGGACGTCCCCGAGTAACGACGCCAGGACAGATGGATTCGAGTGACGCATCTCCGACACAGGTTCCAAACGGCAGTAACGACGTCCCAGACAATTCCTGGACTGCGCCGTATCCACCCCGACACCGTCAGGAATCGTTTACGTCAGTACGGGATTCGACCATGATGCCCTGCCATACGTCCCATCCTGACACACGTCATCGAGTCAACCGTCTAAGATGGTGTCGAAATCATGTTCGCAAACCTCGAATATGGTGGAGAAATGTTGTCTTTACAGATGAATCGAGGTTCAACATTTCCCACAGTGACGGGCGCCAACGTGTCTACCGGCGTTTGGGAGAACGTTATGCACGCAACTGTATTGTGGAGAGGAATCGTTTTGGAGGTGGCTCTGTGATGATTTGGGGTGGGATAACAGCACGGCACCGAACCCCTTTGGTGGTCGTTCAGGGCAATCTCACCGGTGTTGGCTACAGAGATCAGATTCTGAGGCATGTGGTCATTCCTTTCCTGCAACGTCATGGCCCGGGATTGACATTTCAACAGGACAACGCTCGTCCTCACACGGCTAGGGTCGCAATGGATTTCCTTCACCATAACAATGTCATGTTACTGCCATGGCCTGCAATTTCTCCAGATCTCTCCCCAATAGAGCATGTGTGGGATGAAATGGAGCACCGTCTGCGTCGTCTTCCACATCCTCCAGATAACGTCCGTGACTTGGCACAGGATTTGAGGAGGATATGGCAGGCCAAATCCGTTGACATTTTCTTATGGTCCGATCATTCAGCTGCTACAGCGTCTGCATCGTTTTGTTCTTGCTGTGTTGTATTTCAATACAGAATATATTTTCTCCGTGCACAGTTTCTTTATGTGGCTAGTATATATTATTTTGGCATATTGCTGCAAAAGCCCGTCTTTTCAACTTCCTCAAATATTTACTCCTGCATTTGTTTGGAAAGGCAAGTAGCGGGAATGATATATGGAAATGGATATTTGCGCCATTAGAAAAGTTCGAAATGTTTATACTACTACCATGACGTCTTTAGAAAGCGCAAGTCATCGAAAGCAAAAACTTGTGAATGGTATCTATTAAAACTGCCCCGGAAACGTTAGTTTTCTCTAGTCTTGTCAAGCATTTCCATAATCATTCAAAATTCCATGTAGTTTTGGTTTCCAGTGAAGACCAGATGGAAAACATTTTGAACGCAAATCTAGATAAATATATTAGATTGCAAAGCTCCATTCGTCACAGGAAACTTCACATGTCACGCATGCACAAAGTGAGACATCGTGGAACAAGGGCTTTAACTAAACACTGAATTTAAGACGGTATTTTTAGGGATTCATTCCAGACTAGCATGTGTAATATTTCATTTCTCAAACTTATCCCATCGAGAAGTGGATGGGCCAAGACAGTTCCCACATCAAAAGCTCCATTACGTGGCGGGGGATAATGTACCCATTGACAATTTCTGTGCTAACTGTAATAGTGGTCTGGGCGACGCCTGCCATTTGTGCCACCATTTTAAATCAAACCTGTAAAATTATCTTCGTTAAATTGGTTTTATAACATTCTAATTTTAAGAAGGTATCTTGTAAATAATGATAAAGGAGCAGCAGTAGTTATGGCTTGCCGCAGCACTTACGTGTACAAATGCGACCCATGGCCGTCCAGGTACCATCCTTCTTGCATCTGGAGAAGGGCGAGCTGCGAAGTCTGAAGCCAACGTTACATGTGTATGTTGCTGTTGCGCCGAATGTCGTGACAGGGGCGCTTACAGTTGCACGAGCAACCACTGGAGGCGAGCCACAGTTTTTAACTATGAAACAAAAAACACGTGATTGAAGACAACATGGTTAGACAATCTTGATTGGTTAATAAAATCTTCAACCTATCTAACAATGACGACATCACATGTTTAAATTACAAATACGGATATCTGGCTAATTGTGAATCATAATTTCACGCCGCACAAAGACATATATCGGCTATTTAATTCAGTGATAGACATAAGCATTGATCTACACAATTTGGATACGATGACATGCTTCAACAAAGTCAGCGACCATCGTCCTGTTGGTCGCCTTTTACGACAAGCATGGGTTGCTGAAGGACTGTTCTAGCCTGGATCTTCACAGGTGTAGCAGGTATTGCGGACACTTCCAAACAGGGCACACTGAATGTAATACCCAGTGGTACAAATGTCTTTCTGCATGTACTTACTGATGCAGGTCGAGGCGTGGGCAGACCATTTCCAATTTTTCTGGCAGTGACTGAGACCATGTCCAGCGAGCTTGTAGCCAGGGATGCAGGCGCAGGTTGCTACGTCAGAAAGTTTACCATGTGTTGCCCTGCAGACGCCATTTGCCAAACGTGGGGGGGCGCCACAGTTACCCACTTAAAAAAATGCCGACATTCCATAAACAGACTTGTAATAAACGTCAGCTAATTACAAGTGTCAGCAATATTTTACTATAACGATGGCTCTAAATATACATTTGCCCAGAACCAAAGAGTAATTTGTGTTGTGGCAAAAATATTTTAATATGGCATGACATTAACTACAGTATTCTCATGAATCGGGATATCTTTAATAAGTTTAGGTAGAGTAAGTTACGGAACAGTTTGGCCTACGGGAAACTTTGAACGATTGGTATAAACCTCATGTCAAAATGTCAGACCACTCTGCCTTTACCTAGCATATTTAGCAACGTGACTTCAGTTTAACGCCGCACTCAGCAACATTCCAACTATATTACGGCGTTATGTAAATAAGTCTGGACCAGACAATCCAGTGATTGACGTGCATCGATCCAAGCAATTGGGATACGCCAACATGCATCAACCAAGTCAGCGAGCCAGACCACCCGATTCCGTTCGTCGCCTTTAAGGGCAAGCATGGGTTGCTGAAGTCCAGTTCTAACCTGGATTTCCACGGGTATGTACACTGGCGTGTACCAGACCAGGAGGCAATGCGAACCAATTCCTTGGACAGGTTTAGGCACCACATTTGCATGATATACTTACGGTACATGTCGAGTGCCGATTTCCCCGAGGGGAAGAAAGCGATTGCCAGTTTGGAGGATGGAACATAGTCCGATTCTGAAAGGAAAATTGTCAGACGTGGAGAAATGTAAAGGGGTAGGGCTGATATGAGGGCGTAATACATGTACAAATATGGAAGTGACAAAATCCCCTTGACACTCAGTTGGGAAAGATTGAATGCCAAAGTACTAATAAACTGGGGTTACGCCTTGACTATGATGCGTTAAGGTTCTCGAATGACAGATTAACTAGGTTACAGTTGAAGTAGAAAGACGTCCTTATGTCTAAGGAACATTTACATCAGGTATCTAAATCCTACGATTTATATTTTGGCCCAATAGGCCAGGTTTCGTATTTGTACTTTCCCTTGATGTTTATCTATATAGTTGGGGGATTAGGCGTCGAGAAGACGATAATTTTTGGCCCAATGCCTGCAACACATTTCAGTAAACATTTATCAATTGGAATTTGCAATATTCCATGTTACCTCCCGTCTTTAGGGATATCAGTGCACGGTAAAGGCCATTTCACATTAAGTCATTGCTGTGTCGAGAAATACGAGTCCAGAATGTTAAACACAAAAAACAAAGTGCTATCGATTCCAAGACAAATGGATTTGTGAACAGATTGACGATAGTGGCATTAAAAATGGATAATATCGGATGGATATGATGCAACCGGTGAAGGTTTAGGGGCCGAGATTAAGGGTCGGCGAGACCCGACCTTTCGAATTGAATCTGACCAAGGAAAATACACTTACTACAAAGGCCGCAGCTGTGTGGACACGACACCATGTAGGTCGGAGTGTTGCAAAACTTGGCTTTTGTGACTGCCGGACAATCGGTCTCATCTTGTCTGAAGCATTGTACTGAAAGGGAATATAAATTCAGAAACAATAAGTAAATTCAATTATGCTATTTCACAAGTCCGCTGCGGCTCAGTTATGTATCGAAACATGTACGTAGAGGACAGTTTGTTTAAACGCCGCACACAGCGATATTTCGACTATATGACGGCGGTAAATAATCGAGTCTGTATCAGACAATCCAGTGATTGACATCATGAGCATCGATCCACGCAATTGGGCCAAGTCAGCGAGCCTGACCACCCGATCCCGTTAGTCGCCTTTTACGGCAAGCATGGGTTGCTGAAGACCTGTTCTACCCCGGATCCTAAGAACAAAGACTGGAAGGTTTGTTATTTCGGTTCTATTGAGACGAAGAATTTGCTAATTTGTGATATGTAGAAAGATTTCCGCCAAATGTACCTACTCCATAATATGTCCATCCATCAATGGGATAAATAATGTAGTTGATGTTTAGCTACAAAAAATAATTAACAATGTTTAAAATATTTAAAAAATATAAAAATATAAAAAAGTTGATTATCTGCAAGCTCCAAGTGTTGTGTATAAATGGACCGAAATGAAAACTGTATAAGATAATTAGCATGGGCCGATGGCTTACATCGGCACTGAATAAACTGAAAATCAGAAGTGAATATATTATAATTAAAATCACTCGTCTGGTCCGAGCCGCGGTCAGCAATATTAAACCGATAATGAAGGCGGCCGTTGTATCATCTCGTTTGGACCAGACAATCTACACATTCACATGCCAGTCAGTCCGACCGCTTGATCCACTCGATCCACACGTCGCCAGTGAAAGTTGCTTGGGACGAATTCTGACCAGAACCAACACGGAATACTCACCGAATGATGGAACGCAAACGCAGTTGGCCGTGTATAAGACCAGTGGGCTTGGACAGCTCTTCGAGCATGATTCTGCAAGAAATACGATATATTGTAAATCTAAAAAGGGGGGGGGGGGGGGGGCGCTTTGCTCATTAACTTTGCATTTATGTCTCAAAAACATGGATCGTTCACAAGAAGGTCTCTTCGGGTAACTTTAGGTGAACGAACAAGTGTGAACATGGTCACTCGGTTGAAATTAGCGGGTCACAATGACATGATCTGTCATTTAATTTTTAATACGACATAAGCTTATCCATTTGTACCCGATGTTTCAGATATGACGCGCATTTGCCGTTTGTGAAAACGATGCACTCAGCAATAGCTATAATTACCATGGTAATTATATCGAGTCTTGACAAGACAGTTATTGACATGAGCATCCATCCACGGATCAACCAGGTCAGCGAACCCGACCTACCGAGCCGTTAGTCGCCCCGTACGACTGGCATAGGCGCCTTTTACAGCAAGTATGGTTGCTAAAGAACCTTTCTAAAACGGATCGCCAAAAGTGTAGTCGAGCTTGGCAACTAAGATTAATTCTACCCCGGAGAGACGGTATTTAACTGGGTTGTGTGGCGGCAACGCTCATCGTATAAATGGGACAACTTTCTTATCCACAAGAAATCTGCTAAAAGCAGAGTCCATTGTACGATTCTGACCAAACGTGTTTATGATCCATTATCTACTAGTGACGATATCGCAGGTATCTGAAAAGATGGGCGCATTCTGCCCTCCTGATAGTACTGTCACAAAGACATGCAGAGGCAAGTGAATTGTTCACCTGAAGAACACGGTAGCTATCGGTACAAGGCATATGCAATTGCACTGATGCTTTGTTGTTTGTTCAAATCGTTGTAGCCACCGATGCTACTTTCTGGATTTTGTTTGTTGTTTAACGCCACACTCATCAGTATTCCAGCTATATGACGGCGGTGTGTAAATGGGAAATTCTGGGCAAGACAATCCAGTGATTGACATCATGAGCATCGATCCACGCAATTGGGACACAACGACATGCATCAACCAAGTCAGCGAGCCTGACCACCCAATCCCGTTAGTCGCCTCTTACAAGTATGGTTGCTTAAGACCAAGTCTACCCCGGATCTTCACGGGTCCGTTACATTACGGAGCGTTAGCGTGGAAACAAGGGGAGAGGGCGTTAAGACTTTAAAATCGGTCGTAAAATACTTGAAGCGGAGGCTACATGACCGAGGTAGATACACGCACGTTTTTAAACGTGAAACAGGTACAAGGACGCATTTCACGTGCAAGGCGGGACCGATTTGGTATTTGGAATGCACAATGAGTATGACCTCGCGTTCTTCCGACGTTTCACAAGACCTATTTTCACATGGCGTTTTCATGCTGGCGATTTTGGGCGCCATCAGCAACATTTAAAATTCTCATCTGCCTATATACAAGTAGACAGTACGAGGTGGCTATTAGTGATTATTGTACTTACTTCCTGCCGTCCATCTGCATAGAACAAGCACTACCAGACAGAACACTAAACTGGTTGACTGAAAATATACCAACAAACAATTTGAGAACCAAGAAAGGAGTTTCAAAGTTGAAGGTCTCGCATACAGTCGATACGAGATCGCTGCCTGTAAATGCAAGCGACAAGACGCTTTCAATAGCTCACATGAGCTAGCATGTATGTTTTACGCCGCTTTAAGCAATATTCCAGCATTATCACGGCAGGGGACACCGGAAATGGGCTTCACACATTGTAACCATGTCGGGATTCGAACCCGGGTCTTTGGCGTGACGAGCGCACGCTTTAACAACTAGGCTACCCGACCGCCCCAATAGCCACTATGCTAAAAGCATAGTCGATTGTGACCATGACTATGTATTTATGAATCGCCAAATATTATACCAGGTGGGCCCCGTTACAAACACATGCAAATCCAATACAAGACGATTGTTCACATGAAACAAAGTAAACTTGTCACATACACATACAAGTAAACGAACAAATATGGAACGCCGCATCGACTTCGTTTTATCCATATAGCAACGAGGCCATCAAAACATTTCATAAACAACTTTAATATTAACAAAGTGAAGAGGGATAAAGCACAGTCAGTTAATGTTTTCCAAACAAATATAAAGTCCTGCGTTTTCAATCCAACTCTAAGAAGATACTCACACGTACTAAAGACATCGCGAGTGCTCGCCTCAGTATAGCTCATGTCAAACTGGTGGGGAGAGCTTATGCTTTTATACCCTGTCACCATACTTGCGTATTCACTCGAGACCAACCCGTTCTCGACTTCAGTTCCAGCATACCATGTTCTGTGACAGGAGTGCTGTCCGATGTGCACGACGATTTCAGCATATTCTGTTACAGTAATAAGTATTCCATACAATCATTATTTTTCAGACATGACAACGCTACAGGCAGGCATTCATTGACGCGTGCCACTAGTAGTAACGTAAACGAGTTTGTTGCACACCGATTTCCCAAGTGTTTGTTTATTGTTTATTGTTGATTCATGTCATCGTATGCCAATTGGGAAGATTGATGCTCGTGATGTCAATCACTGAATTGTGTCTGGTCCAGAATCGATTATTTACATACCGCCGCCATATAGCTGGAATGTAGTGCGGCTTTAAACAACAAACCAAACAAACCTAAATAAATATAAAATAGACACATGATTACCTGTTATTTTAAATTACTTTTGCTGTTCCGAAAGGGTGACAATTTATAAAGTTGCAGGTATAACACAAGCTGTTAAACATTGAGTGTTTTGTCGTGATTAAATCATACATGTCTGGAGATAATATCCTCCGTTTCGTCAAATGTCAAGAACTGAAGCAGTCTCGACGGGGTTATCGAAAAGCAGTTTTCTAGCATTTCCGACAGTACTTTAATCCGGATCTTTACGGGTAGCTCGTAATGTAATTTTGGTACAGCTCCTTTCCCATAGGTGATAGCCGTAGTGTTAGCGGCGCTCGATGGGGCTTAAGGCGATGATTTTACAAACGCTTCATCATATATCGCTCATAAACACACACACATGTACATGCATTTCTGAAACATCTTCACGTTGGATTGTTTTGTTTGTTTGTTGTTTAACGCCGCACTCAGCATGTCCAGCTGTATGACGGCAGACTAAATAATCGAGTATGGTCCACACAATCCAGTGATTAACATCATGAGCATTGATCCACGAATTTGGACATGCATCAATCAATCCCGTTTGTCGCCTTTTACAAAAAAGTCGCCTTTCACGGCACGCATTGGTTGCTGAAGACCTATTCAACCCCGGATCTTCACGGGTATCTATACGTAGGACTTTAGTGGAAAATGAGCCTTTTGTCTATCAGTGAGAGTTTGTGTGATTAACACTGCAGACTGCAATGTAACAGCCATATGACGGCTCTCTGTAAATAATCGAGTCTGGCCCAGATAAACCAGTGAATGACATCACGGGACACGATACCAGGCAATCAACCAAGTCACCGAGCCTCATCGATCTATTTACTCTCCTCTTCAGACAAATATAGCTTTATGTCGACCTTTTTCCTACTAAGAAACCCAAGAGTTTGTGAGTTCCACGTTTGCCATAATGGTCAAGCCTATGTGCCCGGGTATGGTTTTGACTACGGAAGCGTAGTAGGGCCACGGTGAAATTTATTTTGTCTAAGTATCTCCTACGTAGGGGATAGTAAGTCCTACGTTGGAGATAGTAAGTCCTACGTAGGAGGTAGTAAGTCGGAGACGCGCTGGCCATTCGTGTGCGAGTTTCAAATAAAATACAGTAAACTACGGTTATAACAAACACGCTTAAAACGAACTAACGGATATAACGAACTAACGTTTTAGTCCCGACCAATGCTGTAGTTATGCTGTATATATGCTTATAACGAATTACGGTTATAACGAAATAAAATTTGTAGCCCCTTTGAGTTCGTAATAACCGTAGTTTACTGTATAAGACTTAGTAATTACGTAAGTGTAATCAATATAAGCATGTGTCTCGTTACATATTTTAATCGATGTTCTATTAAACTGGGTGCAGTATTCGCCTGAGGCGCTTCAGTTCGCTGTGCAGAGTTGCATCCCTTTGGCACGCCAGAAACCTATGATCATGGGTTCGAATCCCGGTCCGCCCCGATAATGATTCTCGATTTCTTCAGCAATATGCCGGGGCTCGTGGGTTTCACAAAGTTTTCACATCTAAGACCTGCATCACTTCGGGCTTTCTTCCCACATTAAACCGACACGCCGTGGTATAAATATTCAAAGCGGCATTAAACCCAGCTCACTCACTCAAACAGGGTATCTGAGGAAACTACATGTGCTCATTAGGACTCTTGTCATTTACGGTTACTAATAGTGTGTTTAGTAGCAGTTTTGTATCCACAAGATTCTGTGGTCTTGAGGGCGAATGGGTCGCCCAGTGGTTAAACCGGTCGCTTGTCACGGGTTCGTTTCCCCACAGGGATGAATGTGCGAAGCCCATTTCTGGTGTCCTGCGCCGCTACACTGCTGGAATATTGCTAAAAGCGGCGTCAAGCAATACTCGTTCGCTAAGATGTCTGGGTCTAGATTTTTCGAAACGATCTTAGCTAAGATAAATCTTAACAATTTACGTTCAAAGATAAGATGTCTTAAGTGTAAGATAAGATATATTTTCGAAACTATCGTAAACCTGTCACGGATCGCATAAAGATACGATAGCTATCGTAACTCTGACAGAGAACTCATTTGTGTTAGAGATTTAAAAATGGGGTGTTTCCCAATGACATGGAGAGTGGGTGAGTTAGTTAAAATGTAATGTCCCATCGGTATTATTTCAGCCATATAGCATCTTCCCGAGGCAAGTGAGTTAACTAATTTTTAAAAGTCCAGTTTCCACCCTTGCCGAACTAGGCTGGTATTATGGAGTTTCATTTTGGCTGGACTAACGAGTCTATGCATAGTCCAATCAAAATCGCGCAACGAAATCGAAATCCGGTTTCTAAACTGTTATGCAGATTTCGGTCGATTGGAGGATTTGCAAGACATGTGCACCGCTAACTCGTTGTCAACAGATCTTTTCTCAATCTTTTCATGTTTTTAATCACGGTGCTTACGTGATTTGATGCACTTCGTGATGTAAAACCCGTTTTATCACAATTGATACGAGAGGTGGAATCTGATTGATCCATAGGAGAGGCATGGAAGGGACATAACTCGTTATAGCAACAGGTGGCGCTACGATCGAGCCAAGGAATTCCAGCCCAGTTCGGCAAGGGTGGAAACTTGACTTTTAAAGTTAGTTAACTCTCTTGCCTTGGGAAGATGGCTATATAGCGACGAGACCAAGTTAATAAATTCACAATTCAGTTATTTATGCAAAGTTATATTTTCAAACAATTTATGGAACATATTTGAGCATACTTTATTTAAAAACAATTTATGAAACATATTTGAGCATAACAATATCATATATAGTTTTAAAACACGGGCTTTAGGCCATCAGGAACCAAAGCTAGCCCACTTAGCTGGGGATCATGGGGACTTCCAGTACCTCTGCTTCCTGCTTGATACCCACTGAAGCTACTGGTGGTTGTGTACAATACAAGCCAATATTAAAACATTCTCAGTAATGAGTTGGCTTAAAAACACAGGTTGATGATAGTTACATCGTTCAGATTTACGCTTTGATAATGTGAATCCCTTGCGATTGCAAAGTCCACACAATCAAGCAATATATGCTTCACTGTGAGCCTTTCATCACACGCAATACAATTAGGGGGTTGGTCTTCATCTGTCTTAAGCACATATTCGTGGGTAAACCTAGTGTGGCCAATACGACATCGGCGTAAAACGACCTTGTCATGCCTTGACTGACAACCCAAGTAGCTATAGGTATGACCGATTGGTGGTTTTAATTCGTGAAGTTTATTGCTTTCTACCTGGGTGTCCCACCTCTTTTGCATGAGATCCCGAGTATAACTCTTAATGGTTGGTTTGAAATCACTGTACGGGATCAATAGTGGAGATAACGGTTTGTCAAGAGCTGCTTTAGATGCAGCATTGGCTATTGAGATATGCCTGTTATGCCTACATGACTTGGTAACCAGCAAAAGACGATGTAACACTGGCCAGTATACGTAGAAAGATCATAATAGAGTTCTAAAATGTCTAGAATAATAGTGATATGATGAGACACTTTGAAGTGCCTGAAGGCAAGACATCAGAAGATGATGAAATGTTCAAATTGTTTTTTATGTTTGTTATCTGTCAAAGCTTTTAAGATAGCTTTGGCCTCAGCAGTAAAAATTGAACTAGAATCTGGTATTCTTGAGGAGACAGTTCTGGATCCAATGACGGTGGCAAACAACATGGAGAAGTGACACGATATTCATGATCACATTGTCAGGTCACATGATTGTTTAACACGCAACTATCTGAGTGACAGTCCGTACAATCCTACGTATGTCCTTCATGTAGACGTTTTGTTCCCATGATAAAAGATGACATGACTACCCGAACACAAATAGCACTCGTGTGCTATGCAAAGACATTTTTCAAAACCAATAAATGTTGTAATCAATAAGTGTAGTGTTACCATACTATAGCTATTACAATTGAAATAATGTGCAAAAAGATACTTCACTATTTTCCCTTCAAATGGTTCTCTCGCGAGCGCGCAGAACTATGTAAACACAAAGTCAAAGACTAACCTAAGGGACGTTATTCTGAATGACAAAAACTAGACGAGACCTTTGATCGAACAGCAGGCGTTCACCGGCGTTCAGCATTTAAGATGCGTGTTCAAGTCTGATGTTACGTGATTTATACTGGGGCTATCTAGATCAATCATTCTTTTCAAAATTTAAAAGTGACACTAATTTTCGTTCGCAAATGGGATAATTGTGGATTTGTCAAGTTATGTTGTCTCATGGAAGAAGCCACTAGTTAACGTGAACATACACATATATAATGCAGTCCTTTTCTATCCTTTTAAATTACGTAGGGCTAATAAACTGATTTGTCTGATTTCATTTAAGTCTGGCGAAATACATTTGTAAATGTGTCAAATCTATTCCAGAACGTAGTTCGATGATGTTTGGCTTTTCTGACAGCATTGCTGAGGAGCATTTACTAGTATCTGTCCGTTGACCCTATACTCTACAACGATTTATTGTTTGAATGGTATCTATATATTTTTTATTATAAAACGGGTAGATGGACACTTAAATATTAAAAAGACAAAAATCAATTATTATTTTAAAATCGGTTTATTGAATGCAAAATTCAAAGATTGTGTTGAAAATGTCTTTTTTTAATTGAAATTTCATTTTAACGTTTTCTGCGAACTTATATTGGAAAGTGAATTTTAGACAGTGTTCAAACTATGCTTTTGACGAAATAGGGAACCCATTTATTTTTTATATGATTTTTCGATAAGAAAATCTGTGCTTAACTTTTACTGTCAAGTTTTCAGTAAATTGTTATATTTAAATACATCTATCTGCCGTTAATCACCTATTTTAAAGAATTCAATTGTTCAACAGACAATTTTTAATCACTTGTTATCAAATATGTGTTTTTCAATAGTAATGATAACCTAGGTATTGTATTTAAAACAAAACAAAATACAATTACTTTTGCTAAAAAAATATATTAAATATACTTTACAGATATTTAATCACATGTATTATTTTTTTAAATGCGAAAATAAAGACTAAAGCATTGACACAAATGTGATCCAGAAAATATAACAGCAGAACTCGGCACTTTAATCTGTTAATGAAAACTGTAATACTGAGCAGAGTCTCGCCAGGCAAATACAAAGGGAAACAATAGCTTTAACCACTAGGCTACCTGACCGCCCCTGTATGAACTAAGATAGTGAGTGAGTGAGTTGGGTTTAACGCCGCTTTTAACAATATTACAGTTATATCACGGCTTTTCAGCTTAATGTGGGAGGAAAGCCCGAAGTGATGCAGGTCTCAGACGTTTACCACTTCGGTGAAACCCACGAGCACGGGTATGGTGCTGACAAACCAAGAAACATAATCGGGGCGAACCGGGATTCGAACCCACAGTCATAGGTGCCCATGGGACGCGACTCTGCACAGCGAATCGCGGAGCCTTAGACGACTTGGCCATCCGTGCCCCTGAACTAAGATAAACTGCCCTTGAGTTATCAATAAGGTCATGGTCATTACTATAGCCTGCAGACACCTTTTTATTCTTCCCAAATTATCGAAAAGGTACGTTCTTTCACACTTCTTAAGCATGGACTTGGATAGAAAGATATATATTTAAAGCTATCGAGTCCATAATTATGTGGATCGCTGTTAACCCTCTTGGAGTCACGGCACCATATATCAGCGATAGAAACTAACTGTTTTTGTCTGCTAGTCCTTATAATGATAACATTTAACAAAACCCTCAAGTGGCAAATTTCTACTGGTCCTTAAGATACCTTAACTATTGGGCAGTTTGGCAAAGACTATAGGACTTGTGTCAATTTCAAATGCTGAATATGGTACCCTCTTACTGCCACGGGACCATATATGGTCCCGCGATAATGTCCTTTTTCAACTGTGAATTAAGATGTCAAAGAGTTCGCAAAATTAAAATTATAACTATCATCACCCTAATCATCTCGGCTATAACATCGTGTAATTCATATTTTATTCAGTGCTACGGATTGCGAAATATGGTGAGATTAGTAAAGTGGTTACCGCTCTTCTCGATTTTTTTTCTGCCATGTTGAATTTCGTGCAAATGACGGCGAATTTGTTTATTATGAACCCATGACATATACACGTAACTATTATAATAGCTAACAGCTAATTTAAAAAGGAAATTGATCAGATAGGTCAGAAATATTTACTTCCCCCTTCCTTCCCCCTTCCTTCCCCTCCTTCCCCTCCTTCCCTTCTCCCCTCCCCCCCCCCCCCCCCCCCCCCCCCCCCCCCCTCCCCTCCCCTGGACAGTTATTGGCGTAAGACTACTAACATTTAATCCGCAACGGAATTGTTTTGTTGAAGAATTGCAATATTTTTATTGACCGTGTGCCATGGCGATTTAGCACGACGCAAGAGACGAAACGGCAGCGCATATTGTCTTTCTGTTTATGATGCTGATTTACAGATCTACAGATTCAAATCTAGTCTGAGGAAAGATAGCTATGATCATTGATATAATTATAAAGATGGCATAGTGTATATTTATGGGCAGGCAGTTCGTGATGAAAACGTAAAGACTGAATAACCAAGCCCGAAGTGATCGACGGGGCACGTTCGCATCATAGCTGTGCCGCGATTTCTTGTCTACGAGTTGTCTTTCATGCTTGCCCGTTTCGACAAACTGCTGGGTTTTTTCATATGAAATGACCAAGAGTCATGTGTGTTTGCTCAAACTACCTGACCGTGTGAATGAATTGCCCTAAACTTTTTACATTGTCGCAAAATGATTTGGTTGGTTGGTTTGTTGTTAGCGCCGCACTCAGCATTATTCCAGCCATATGACGTCTGTCTGTAAATAATCGAGTCTGGTCCAGACAATCCAGTGAATGACATGAGCATCGATCCACGCAATTGGATACGATGACATGCATCAACTAAGTCAGCGAGCCTGACCACGTCACCCGATCCCGTTAGTCACCTTTTACGGCAAGCATGGGTTCCTGAAGACCTATTCTACCCCGGAATCTTCACGGGTCGCAAATTGAGATGTCAAAAGCTGCATTTGGGTTCATCGTTATGGATACGATGTGCTGTAAAGTTCGATTTCGACTTGTCTTTCCTTTCATTAAAATAGTGTGATATGGAGGTATGATTGGTTTGCAGAAAGTACTTTCCGTGGGTAATGTATATTGTACACGCTGTGATTGTACAAGTTAATTGATAAACAATTGTGTATGTATAGGCAACCGTTTTGGTTTGAAATGGGACAATGTTTGTTTCCAACCTTTAATTATTTGTGTAATTTTTTGTGTATTGTGCCATTCTATGCAATCCGAAATACGTCTTTGACGGAATACTGTTTTAATCTACAACTCTGGGAACAATAAAAACGTTTTTAAAAAAATTGTGCGTCCATGCGTGCGTGCGTGCGTGCGTGCGTTTGTATAAATATCACCAAATACACACTATAAATCTCAGTAAATTGAATTGATCATAACACGACAGCTCTATTTCCAACATGCTGCCATGGATATTAGATGTAATTGATATTAGATTTACAAATCATTGATGTAGACTGTACTCTCGATTAACGTATGATAATCTAAAGCGAATCTTCAACTCTTATTCGATATGTTATCTGAAATGTCAGCAATGAGTAAACGCTTTATATTTTTTCGTTCAATGACGTAACAATCTGCAATTTTATTTGTGTAGGCTAGTAGACGGTCGGTCATTTTCTGCGGCTGTAAATGTCGTCTGGACAGGTGCGCGTGATTTGAATTCGCTTGTTCATTCGTCACCACTCGCCCCTTTCCGTAACCTGCAAGAAGACTTGTCCCCTCATCGATGAATGTCATGTGCGAAAATATGACAAACTAATTAGACTGCACGTCTCTCACAAAGTACTGGGGTCTAAGAATCCCACAGGAACAGTTTTTGACTTTACATATCTCTTGCATAATCCCAGCATACAGTTAAATGTGTTCAAACATGCTGTATAATACTGTACTGGAAATCATATTTACGTGTTTGGGGAAAATATACGTGAATCTTTACGCAACGAGTTCCGTTAGCGCTTAGACGGAGCCCAGTTGCGAAAAATGGCCACGAGAGGGGCACGAGTCGCTATTCGGCTTGTCCCGGAATAACACGGTTTGGTCACGAATGCTCGCTTGTTGTGACGTGTAGACGTCATGTCAAACAGCTGCTCTAATGTTGTGGTTGTCTGATGGATACACGTGTTTTCAGTTTCCAAACAACAATATCCGCTTTGAACAAGAAAGATCTGGTACACCACGATTGGGAAGATTTGCACGGCGACCCAGAGTGAATGAGACGGTTTACCACTTCAACACTTGGTATGTTGACATGTGTTTTTCATATCTCATACATTAGAATCTCGCATGGTTCGGTTTATAACAGTAAGTTACATTTTGATCATCCATTTCTGAATGACAAAATGTTTTCAGTGTAAATGTGATTTTCATATTTTTTTATGTTTTAAATAGATTTCATTGTTTTGTTTTTTAAGTCACTGCATGCATTATCTAAATTATCAAATACTTCGATCAGTGACATACGTATTTAGTTATAATTACTTTGAATTCTCAGTAAGAAATATAATTTGTAAAAAAAACATCTTGCCTGAGAGCAAAATGAATGCATACTTGTGGTTCTTTTCACAATTTTAAATTGTATATGTTCCCTCGAAGCTGTAGTTTAGCTAGGCCGAAAGGAAAGACATAGCTGAAAACCGTCTATATTAAAGATTTTGCTAGTTATGTTTTCGAATTTCAATACCAAGAATATATTTTTCATTTTACCATTGACCTACACTCATTATCTATTTCAAACTTTTCCTTTGAAGAATCGGATGAAATGAGAAACTGTACTGGAAATAAACTATCACGTATGTTCTTGAATGTATACAAGTGCAAACATAGAAATACGACTTTAAGTGTATTTACACCTAACACAATATGAAAGAAAAAGTTGTATGACTGGCCATACAAGTATATTTTGAGCAAATATCTAAAGTGGGTAGCCAAGTGCGAAATACAAGCTGAGGCGAGGATGTATGTTTACTATGGTCATAGTGAAGCAAACTTGTTCAGGGGTTTTAGAACATGAACCGTATATACATTGAAGACTACTTAAATCGAAGTAATTCATATTTTTGTAATTTTCTCATTCACTTAATCTACACAGTACTGACACGTAACATAATAATAATAATAATATTGCCTTCTTTCACCTGTACAAGTTATTTTTTCCCTGTACAGTTATGACGAACTGAAAGGGACCACTATTTTTAGTTCGTCAGTTCAGTTATAAGTAGTTATACAGCAAATGGCCTGGACACAAAACATTTGGTCATATCCGTATTAAAAAAGAGCCCACTCTACGATTCTTGAGCTTTCAAATTCAAGTATTAAAATTGTCTCGTTTCAAGCTTTTTATAAGTTTGATTTAAACCATTAACACCACATAACACAGGAAGCGGTCTGTGATTGCACAACGAAGCAATGCTTGTATGACATAAGGCGGCCGAGTTACGAGTGATCGAAAACAGGTTCGTTGAATAGATTTGCTGCCCATGAAAACGTTTCAACGATTTTGATTGAATGTACGCGTGCTTACTCTTTGTTGGTGGTACGTAAGTATAATCTTGTTAATAAGAAATAATTATGTCGGATATTGAGCGATGTCAATTTGAGTATTGATTAGCCATGTCACACATTGTGACAATTACCCCGAAGTTGTTTTTTTATCACTAACGAAAGAGCACAGACGCTGAAAACTACATAGACGTAACCAGGGTTTCTTCAAGATATACATTCCAGACGTATTCGTATTGTAACAATCTTTGACAGTCTGCGTATGAACTAATCACGACTACTTCCGGCAATTTAGTTTTAACGTCAAAACACCAACAATGTCATCGGAATTTTTTATCGGCAAATATAAATCACGGACAATTTTCAATGAATGTACTTGGACATAAATGTCATGTCTAACACCGTTACGATATGTACTTTGCAATGAATTATTGGGTCATTTAGATTACTTGTCTTGCCACAGTCGGGTGCTTCCATATTGGGATAATGTAGAAAAGTAGGCAACTTACAATACCAGCCGTCTCTTAATATTTATACGCGACCCTGAGGTCAAACTCCAAAACGAGGTTATCTCCGCAAGCTGTTAAAATGACATCGGAGCATCGTTGTGTCCTCGAATGTGTTTCCGATGCGAGCTGCGATAAATCTTGAATTTATTGACTTTAGATGCTGTTGGAAAGACGATCAACTCCAGTTTGCTTGTTATACAAATTTGGTTACACTGAAGAAATAACGCTGTAACACTTATACAATGTATACGTTTTTGAAACCGCGACGTCACAATGCGGCACTGAGCGATCAACGAAGCTGACGGCGAGGCACAATGAGGTTGAGAACACTCCTGACGTGAAATCATTTATGCGTTCGTGTTTTCGAAGTGTGAATTTGAAACAGTTTAACAAAATGAAATGTCAATGTTCGGACGTAAGCAAACTATTTGTTTGGCAAAGTATGCCGCCAACTATGGGGCTATCTTAGATTTACGACAAACTTGATCTTAGGGCTACGATAGTTTCGAAAATCTAGGTCTTGGATACTTCAGTCATCCATTCAAAAACAGGGGGTTTCTATAGCGATAGTTGGTTCCAAAGGGGCAGTCGAACCCTAAGACGCCCTCACAACCCAAACCTACATACTCTTCATTTTATACAAGTTTCCCAAGCTCTTCAAAATCCTTTGATTGTCATGTATTATGGGACAGCCTCGTGGTTAAAGCACTCTGGCATATAGCTGGAATATTGTCAAGTGACGCATGGTTACATAATGGTACGCATGCTATTTACATCCCGTAAAGATCCGGAGTAGAATAGGTCTTCAGCAACCCATGCTTGTCGTAAGAGGCGACTAACGGGGTCGGGTGGTCAGGGTCGCCGACTTAGTTAATGCATGTCATATCCCAATTGCGTGGATCAATGCTCATGATTTCAGTCACTGGATTGTCTGGTCCAGACAAGATCATAGCTGGAATATTGCCGAGTGCGGCGTACAACCAAAACATCCCAGGGCTCCATATACCTTTCATCAAGATGGTTAACTAGGGGCGGGGGCGTTGCCAGTGAGAGATGATATTTGTAGAACACATGGATCAATTAAATTTAGTTGGGCTTGAGGCGATATGGTCAAAATCATATGTGAAAACAGAAACTATGCAAAAGGTTTTTCTTCTATACTGCTGACAAAGCCAAGACGTTTAAGCCATTAATTTATCACTTGTGGCAACGGTATTGATTTGAATATAAGCACCATTACTGTTGGCGATATTGAGAAGAGAGACGACAAAACACCTCGGGAACATGTAGACCTGTTGCATATGCAGGTACAGTGCACAGGATCCGTTTAACAGCGACCATTGTCCATTTTTTGTCAAGTTAATTGAAAGTTTACTTCTGCTCAAAAACAGATTATACCGTTTAACGCCACTCAAATTTTCCAGCTACCCTATGACAGCTGTCTAAAGTTGATATTATGAGCATAGATCCACGCAATTGGGATACGGTGTATTGCATCAACCAAGTCAGCGAGCCCGACCTCCCGAGCCCGTTAGTCGTCTCTTACGACAAGCATAGTCATCTTTCACGGCAAGCATGGGTTGCTTAGGACCTATTCTAACACGGATCTCAGTAATTTGTAATACAATTGTTAATTACATGCGTTGGTCGTTTCATCGTTCTTTCACATGTGGTATTCAGAAGCACGGGTTTTAGGTGAATTTGGATGGATCCGATCCAAACTTGTGTTCATGATTACACTATGGACATACTATTGAGGTTTGGGGGCACTGGATTTATACATTAAAGTCTTGAAACGCTTTAGTTAGTGAAAAATTGCCTGCTATAAATATGAACTTTGTTGCAAGGATATTTCCAAAACACCCCTATAAAGTAGGTAAAGTATTAAACAAAGATTTGTCACGACATTTTATTTTCACATCGTACATGTATTAAGATGCTTGCGTTACAGTACGCTGCGATGACCAAACCCCAATGTTCAACAGTTGACCTTTGTAGCGCTGCTTGCTTTTGGTGAGTAAATTCGTTTCATGCGGATCCTTCCAGGCATATAGCAACCTCCGCAGTAACCGCCACACGAAAGCTTGTAATAATCCTTCGATCCACTGTGAGAGTAGTATCCAGAGCCGTATGGCCCTGTTCCATAGACTTCCGTCTGCAATGTATAATTTATTAATTTATAGCAAGGACATTATGTGAATGTTGGCAATAATTCTACAAGATCACGGTTGTCGGCAAGTAATGTAGGAACTAGATTTGAAGGGGGGGGGGGGGGGGGGGGGAACTCCCCTGTAAACTAGGACAGAACCTTATGTATTGTTAGCTGCAATCTGTCAGAATCATTTGTTTATTTTCGTTTGTGGAGGGAAAAGAAATATACTAGCCACATCAAGAAACTGCACGGAGAAAATATAGATATAAAGGCAACACCGTCAATATATGAAAGATATGTTTAAAAACAGCAATTATTGGAGACATTCAAACGCTCATGCACGTGCCATGCGATATGACGTCATTGATGGGGGCCTATGGACGTGCAATGTGTTACTGCACGTGCATCCTGTGCAGCTGTACACAGCATGTGCAACTCAAAATTCGCTGTCACTTTGGAAAGCATGATCTGTGGTCATTCAAAAAAATTCTCAGGCGCAGACACAAGCATATCACAAGCAAATCATGCCAAGATTGACATCTGCACAGCGTCATGAAGCCATTGGAATGATCCGAGCGGGAATGAGGCAACAGGTGGCAACAAATTTCCAATGCCATCGTAACACGATATCGACATTGGTGAGGCGTTATCAGAACACAAATGATGTTGCCGACCACCCACGTTCAGGACGTCCCCGAGTAACGACGCCAAGACAGATGGATTCGAGCGACACATCTCCGACACAGGTTCCAAACGGCAGTAACGACGTCCCAGACAATTCCTGGCCTGCGCAGTATCCACCCCGACACCGTCAGGAATCGTTTAGGTCAGTACAGGAATCGTTTAGGTCAGTACGGGATTCGACCACGACGCCCTGCCATACGTCCCATCCTGACACACCGTCATCGAGTCAACCGTCTAAGATGGTGTCGAAATCATGTTCGCAAACCTCGAATATGGTGGAGAAATGTTGTCTTTACAGATGAATCGAGGTTCAACATTTCCCACAGTGACGGGCGCCAACGTGTCTACCGGCGTTTGGGAGAACGTTATGCACGCAACTGTATTGTTGAGAGGAATCGTTTTGGAGGTGGCTCCGTGGTGATTTGGGTCGGGATAACAGCACGGCACCGAACCCCTTTGGTGGTCGTTCAGGGCAATCTTACCGGTGTTGGCTACAGAGATCAGATTCTGAGGGATGTGGTCATTCCTTTCCTGCAACGTCATGGCCCGGGATTGACATTTCAACAGGACAACGCTCGTCCTCACACGGCTAGGGTCGCAATGGATTTCCTTCACCATAACAATGTCATGTTACTGCCATGGCCTGCAATTTCTCCAGATCTCTCCCCAATAGAGCATGTGTGGGATGAAATGGAGCACCGTCTGCGTCGTCCACATTCTCCAGAATATGTCCGTGACCTGGCACAGGATTTTGGTGCTTACAGTCTGTGGCTACAGAGTTGCGGGCCGTTTCCGAAATGGATTTTTAAAATACCACAGTAACCCTATTAAGTGCAATCCCACGAAAAGTAAGACGATCGGGTTCCGAAAAAACATGTCTTCAAATATGTGTGGATATGTGTGGTACTTTTTTTAAATTAAGTTAAATGAATGCTACTCACAGATTTTATTCCAAGTCCAGTGCCTCTGAAGTCCACAACAGTAACTCCTTTCTTCTTGCATTTGTTTAGTTTAGAGTGGCAGGCGTACGCTACTCCAAAATGCTGGACGGTGCCGGTTGATCTGGCAAATTTCAAGTCGCTTCTGATGACTTGCATTGTCTGAAAATTATCAATCGAGACATGGTTACAGGTATCAACGGGGCCGTTTTTGGCAGAGAAGCTTGTTGCCTTGCTCGGCAATATTGCAGGCAGTCTGAACCAGAGAATCTAGTGACTGACATCATTCAAGTGCGTGCAGGTAATGTATTCGTACATTTGAAAAATCGAATATTGAAGATGCTGGTGCAGTTATGTTTGTTTAAAGCCGCACTCAGCAATATTCCAGTTAGTAAATAAGCAGGTCTGGACCAGACGATGTGATATCATGAGCATCGATCCATGCAAGTACAGTTGCACTAAATCTAAGGTAGGTCGACAGGGTGGCAATGTACGAGAAATAGAAAGTCGTTTTGAAGTAATCCCGTCATTAATTTGTCCGTGTAAAGCGAACAGCGTGTCAGACAAATTGACAGGAATGCCCTATTGAGAAACGTTGTGGGAAAAAGTTCTGTAAATATATAAACGGTAGAGACTGACTGAGATGTTATATATATATATATATAACAATGTGTTCGCAGCCTTTATGATGGTTGTGGTTTTACGGTATGGGTCTGAACTCGCGAGAGAACATGATTATTTTACGTATTTACCGAAAGTGGCACAAAGTAAACCGCACTAAAACAACGTGCTTGGTAAATTAGAATCTTGTATGCAGTTTTAAAATATACTTATATTTTCGGGATATAGTTAAAGACTGTCAAAAATTGTTATTAGCCTGTCTGGTATATGGAAATTTGTCGCCAAAAACATGGTTTACTTCAAGATGTTGGTTAATCTGTTGTAGCGTTCGTTTGACGGTATTTCAGCCATCTTTCCCGTTGCATTCGACACTGAAAGCCTTTATGACAGAAGTTTTCAAAGAATGAAAGTAGCCACATTTCGTCAAAGTGCAAGGCAATGGAGCAACTATGAGTGACGGGTTTAGGGTCTGTCGGGAGGGGAATGGAAGACATTTTATCTTGCATGCATTTCGGATACCTAAGGCGACAGGGTACTCACCGATACGTAGATCCGAACCTTGGAGAATGTAGTGACTCCGGACTTGTTAGGTTTAGGAAGAGGCACGTCTCTGCCGGTGCATTTTGTGTTTCGCGTGGCAGGATAGTTGGCATAGTTTCTTTTTACTAGCGTAATGTAATGCACGGGACTGCGGGACTTCATATTATAGCAGTAAACCTTCAAACTGGCGCCCTTGAGCAGCGTGGGGTATATCCAGTATTCTCCATCTTTTTTAGCATTGCACTTCTTGACACTGGCGCAAGTGTTGGCTGAAACGAGTGCCAGTCAAGTGGTTCAGGTGAAGGTCGACAAGAAGTCGACACATGGGAGGACAATTTTACGGGAGTTCTATATGCTGGCCTGTAAAATCGATTTTAAAATAAATCAGAAGTATAGTTGGCTGGATGACCATCCAGTCATTGATATGAGCATCCATCCACGCAATTGGGATACGATGACATGCATTAACTAAGTCAGCGAGCCTGACCACCCGATCCCGTTAGTCGCCTCGTACGACAAGTATGGTTGCTGAAGACCCTTTCAAAAAAACGGATCGCCAAGAGTCTAGTCGAGCTCGGCAACTAAGATTAATTCTATCCAATTCTTTCCCGGAGAGACTGTCAACGCAATACATTTTAGCTGGGTGGTATGGTGGCAACGCTCATGGAATAAATGGGACAACTTTATTATCCATAAGAAATCTGCTAAAAGCAGAGTCCACTGTACGATTCTGACCAAACGTGTTTATGATCCATTATCTAATAGTGACGATACCGCAGGTATCTGAAAAGATGGGCGCATTCTGCGCTCCTGATGGTACTGTCACAAAGACATGCAGATGCAAGTGAATTGTTCACCTGAAAAACACGATAGCATGCGGTACAAGGCATATGCAATTGCACCGATGCTTTGTTTTTTATTCGTTCATTGTTTAAAACTGCACTCGGCAGTATTCCAGCTATTTGACGGGCTGAAGAGCTATTCTACCCCTGATTTTCACGGGTCATGAATGCGATTCACGTCATCGGAACGACATGAAGTAAGCTAGCCCGACAAGCTAATCTTACGACAAATGTATTCTTACCTAGCATTCCACAGGGATTAAACTCAAACAGAGCCAGGTATTCAAATACTCACGTTCACAACTAAAGTAGACCTTCGTCCAGGTGCTGTCGGCTAAACAATTTATTGATGGGGTGCGTGTAGCTTGGAATCCTCTGTGGCATGTGTATACAGCCTTAGCGCCAACAGCGAGGGAGGTATATTTGACGGTTGATCTTTTAAGAGTTGGAGGAGGGCCGCATACATCGGTGGCCAGTTTTAGAAGTATCAACATAGTATCCGCTGTTGCGTATTCTGTATAAATAATTGGGAAGAGAAGTTACGATAGTATTTTAAGCATTATAATATTGTCAAATGTTATCAAAAAATATATTTTTAAAAAATTATATACTTAAATCGGATGGCCAAATGGAACTTTTCACCGAGAAAAAAGGCAATAGTTTATCTTTGTAACAACTTACACCTTAAAAGTTAGCCAATGTATATTTAAGAAAAATAACAAATGTCAGGTATGGACTTCAGCAATGTCCAACGAGACATTAATCTCGTGACCACAGTATACGTTGCATTTAGTTGCCTGTAGTTTTTCAAGGCAAGTAGAAAGTTATGCAGCGAGACCAACCATAAGTTTCCAGTTAGATGGACTGCTTACTGATAGACGGGTCACGTGTAGACTTGTGCGAGTACTGAATTCTCGGAAAACTGGACCCCCTGTCATAAGGACATGAGGCTGATGAAGAGTCTTTAACCACAAGCCATCCCCAATCATTGTTGCAACCGCCCCAGGATCGATTGATGTACCACCGCCTATATGTTTGAAACCTGGATGGAAGACATTTAAATTAAAGAAAAGTTTGCAAGATGAAATCTTATACATTACCAGTAATTATTTCACTCGTCAGCATCAAATCAACCAAGACAGATTGTTCTGAGGGGAGGGAGGCACCAAAATGTGTTTCACATATTTTATCCCTTTCGGGAATAAAACCCAGTTCTTTGGCGTGACGAGCGAACGCTTTAAGTGCTTGGCTAACAGACCGCCTAAATGTTACGGCCAGTTGTCCGTCTTAGCGTTTGCTCGAGTTACTTCTGGAGTAACACCCACGACACTGCATTCCCCGTGTTCAAGATCCCACAAAGTAAATACATCAGGATCGAATTGATTGTCAAGCATGCCAGTGTAGATACATTATGCTTTGCAAGTCTGGAGCAGAGAATCCAGTGATTGGCATGCGCATCGATCCACCCCCTTGGGATATAAAGATAAGCATGCGGGGGTCGCCCCACTGAAGCATGGGTTGCTTCAGATCATTTTTAACGCGGTATCGTGAAGGTCAATTCAGTCAGGCAATAAAATTCTTACCCGGATAAGGAAAAGAAGTTCGTACGGCTTTTCTTTCCCAAATCTGTCCACGACGATGCCACGAGTCGTGGTTTTGAAAACCAGTTGGTAGAGGACGAACCAACACCATTGAATACCAATGTCTTCTTCAACCTCCCAGATTTCATGATCAAGACGCGGATCTAAGAATAATCAATATCTTATCCATTTAAAATCGAAATTTATTGCCGAGCGCTTGTAAAAAGTCAACGACAATCTTTAATAAATAGAAGAGTGACAATCTGTACCATAAGCAATCGGTTGTATAAGATCATGCCATCATTAGCTTGTGTTCATTTAGTATGCGAGTCATGCGAACACCGATATGACTACGTTTGTTGATTGTTTAACGCCGCACTCGGCAATATTCCAGCTATATGACGGCTGTCTGTAAATAATCCAGTCGGGACTAGACAATCCAGTGATTTACATCATGAACATCGATCCACGCAATTGGGATACGATGAGATGCATCAAAGTCAGCGATCCCGTAAGTCGCCTCTTAAAAGTATGGGTTGCTCAAGATCCATGCTACCTTGGATCTTCATGGTCTATGTATTTATGGTCATTAAACTTGAGAGTAGTATCTTTTACGAACATATTGGACAGGTTAGCAAAAAAAGGTTTATGAATATAAAGAGGATATGGTTAAGCGATGTAAAATTTAAAGGAGAAAAAAAAAACAAGCGACGATAACTACGATGAAAGATTTTTTTGGTTCAGAACTTGGTATTATGCTCGTTTAGTTGATAGGGACTAAAGGGAAACTGGCAACCGTTTAAGCGTTCCCAACTGGAGGGAATGTTCAGCGGACTGAAATTACCTGCTTGACTCCAATTTTTGACCAGTTGTTGACAAGGACACTTCTGAAGTGTTTTGTGCAGGGTAGAGCTGCATTTCCTGTGAGGCATCCGGCTGGCAACGACTTTGAAATCGGGGCATCGTAGAATATCTTTTTGTTACTCCACGTATATACCGAAGACACTCTGTTTCCAGATACTATCCTCATAGCGAGTATAGAGTTCCCCATGTATACGAAATCTGAAGTAGAAATCCATTGCACATCTTCAATTCTGGGTAGCACAATATTAAGACATTGATGCAATGTCTCACGAAAGCTACTCGTGTATTTACCGTAGAGAATGTAGTGTCAAGGCTTAAACTGTGGCAGTTAATAGAAATGCTGTACTAGAGATTTGGGTTGAAATCTGTTTCAGTGTTTTTCATACACCGACAATGGTAGTTGAATGTACGGTTCGATTTGTTTGTTGTTTAACGCCGCACTCAGCAATATTCCAGCCATATGACGGCTGTCTGTAAATAATCGAGTCTGGTCCAGACAATCCAGTGAATGACATCATGAGCATCGATCCACGCAATTGGATCCGATGACATGCATGAACCACGTCAGCGAGCCTGACCACCCGATCCCGTTAGTCGCCTCTTACAAGCATAGTCGCCTTTTACGGCAGGCATGGGTTGCTGAAGACCTATTCTACCCCGGATCTTGACGGGTCTGTATTGTTCGAAGTGTGGCTTCAACTGTTCTGAGAATGCATAACCAGCATTTTAGAACATTTACACATACGACAGACGCTGTGCATAATGAAAGCATAATGAAAGCGGATATTGCACGTTAGTGATTTCAGTGCATTTAGCAGTAAATATGAACTTCATGTCAATGACATGGTTGCTCCTTAATATAAAAACGTTTGAGGTCCTGTCAAATGTGACCAATTCAAACATGCGGTTTGGAAATGTTTCAGAGTATATATATTTATATCAAAATGACAGTAGAATCATTTTGAACCAACAAAGTACTCACAAGAGCATCTTAATTTGCTTGCAGCCCATTTCCCGTTTGCTTGACAGGCAATAGTGGTAGAGCCAGATCTTTTTCTGTATCCCTGGTTGCATGTGTACGTGGCAATGGATGAGAAAGTCGTCGTCGTAACAGCTACTGTAGCGTAGGTTATTGCTGGTGGTTTCCCGCAATCCTTTTCTTTTAAAAACAAAAACAGCCATAAAAAAGGTGAATAATTAAGGATCCTTTACGTAAGTCAAGGTTGAGTACATTTAAGGACCACGACATCTAAATGACCAAATATGGACCATGTTTATCTCTTGCCTTACATTAAGATACTAGCTTCCGATTTTGTTAAAGTAGGCAATTACTTTCCTTGTAGCGCCTGAGAAATAATCTTAAGACCTTAGGTAAGTTGCTTATCTGGCACAAGTATCGTGGAGCTGAAGTGAACCTAGGTTCATCGGAAAGCATTGGGTAAAGGGAAGTAACTTTTTTGTATGTCGTCTGCTAGGCAATGGCAGAGTCAACGGGTTTTTAATCCCGTAAACTTCCTCGGGTCATGTGACATGTTGTAGCGTCTCGGACTATGCATCTGTGTACACAGATCGGTACACGACACCATATACCTATCTGATATCCATATGTGAAGTGACGAAATCAATGAAAACATAAGCATTAGGGCAACCCTGTCAATGACTTGGCCGACTGCTTGTAAACGGCAGTTCTAGTCGCGCAATCCAGTGCGGAGACTCGATGTCTGGCTTTGTGGACTTACTCTTGCAGGAAAATGCGGGGGCTTCTCTCTTCCCGTCCGAAAGACAGCGGGCGGTGGCTTTTCCGATAAGGTTGTAGCCAGCATTACAGGTGTAGGTGGCAACGGTGTTCACAGCTAGCGAGGGAAAGGCGACCTGAGAGTTGGGTACAGCGGGAGGGGGGCCACAGACGTCAGTAGCCAGCTTTAGGAGGATTAGCATGGTGTCAGCCGTGGCATAGCCTAAAACCAATGTCATTTAATTACATATTCACAAAATAAAGATTTAGTGGATAAAGGGACCCGTGAAGATCCGGGTTAGGATAGTCTTCAGCAAAACATGCTCGCCGTAAATGGCGACTGCTTGTCTTAAGCAGTTGACGAACGACATATCCCGTTTAAGCTCGCCAACTTGGTTGATCGATGCTTAATTATTACACATACATAATATATATATATTATGTAATTGTTTGGTTCAGACTCGACAATTTTGAAACTGCCATCATACAGCTGGAATATTTGCTGAGCGAGGCGTTAAATACTGGATAAACGCTGAAATGCGATAACGTCTTGCATTTATTCTCTACAATCGTTTCGTTTGCAATTTCAAACACCACGACGCCAACATTGACGTCACTTCCGAGACGAATATTTGCGGCCAATACATCCCGTTTTGACTTGATAATCGTGAATGGAAGATTAAGCAAGGCAGGTACATTGTTTTAAAGCGCCGCACTCGGCAATATTCCAGCTGTAAATTTAGTCTGGACCGGACAATCCCGTGATTGACATGTGCATCGATCTACGCTATTGGGATACGATGACGTGCATCAACGAAGTGAGCGAGCCTGACCACCTGATTCTGTTAATCGCCTTGTACGGCAAGCATGTATTGCCGACGGGATCTTCACGGGTAGAGTGCATTACAATGTTTCAACTGACAAGATGGGAGGACTTGCACAGAGGATTGAATTTAATTGGGCAAGTAAATGCGGGAGTAGTTCGATGATTCATAGTGTAGCAAAAGTCCGTCTTAGCACAAACGGGCATACCTAAAACAATTGTCAACACGTTGTGTAATGGTTCACACACACACACATATATATATATATATATATATATATATGATATAATTTAAAGCACATCGGGACATGCGGAATCATAAAATATGATTGAGCACATTTAACCGTCTGGGGGGGTATAGGTTTAGATGCAAGACATGTAAAATCAAATTTCCGAGGGATTCTTTGACGAAGAAATTGAAATCATACGCGCATTCCGATTGATTTGTAGTATTTTCCCACATGATATTCATCAAGGGGGTGGGGTGGGGGGAGCAGTCTTCTTGCAGGTTACGGAAAGGGGCGAGTAGTGACGAATGGCATAACGAGGCGACCCGACCATCTTCATGACCTCAATGCCGATTGACAGGCAGGGTAACAAGTATCTTTTCTTTCGGTATGGAACTACCGACCTCCAGGCAGATGCCTTAACTGAACCAGGGAGGCAATGTGGCACGGCGAGAACGCCTTCCTATATATAATACTTGGAATGGACCGTCATGTAAACTTGACGGTATGTCAAAATATATATATATATATTTCAATTTGTATAAAACGAGTAGGTACGTACCCGTTGCTCTTTCATGGTACTTGTAGTTTGAATAACGTATCCTCGGAAAACTCTTTCCTTTATCGTAGGGGCAACCAGCACCAGCTGAATCTTTTACAACAAGCCATCCGTCGTCTGTACTGCATGTGCGCGATGCTCTGTTGATGTACCAGTTCCTATAGGATGAGGGCCTGCAAGTAATAGTGAAATAGAAAGTGAAAAGCGACATCAAGTCTGCCAACAGTGAGGTTATGTTGGGTTTAACGTCACGTCCAAGATTATTGCACTTACATAGCGGCGTGCGTGTGGCAGCTTGAACTAGACCGGACTGATGCCGATTTATAGTGCTAGCTCACCGAGATACCATATCTCAGTTTAACATGAATATCCCCACTCAGTCAGTATACCGACCGAGCCGACCAGTCCGTGTTTTAACTCATTAATGCCGAGCTCCCAGACAGGGTAACAAGTACCATCTTTTAACGCATGTTCATATGACGCGGCCCGGGATCGAACCCCTTGACCTTCCGCTCTACCACAAGAAAACGGAGGCGGTCTGCCTATCAGTAGGTAGTCTCAATACTAGAAATTGAGTTTTGTCCAACTGAAGCCTAGGGCGAGGCTGCCATGTTCCTATTGTGTTTCATCGTAGCGACAGGTCCGTTAACGTCAATATATTAATCTCAAATTAGGCAGCAATAGTAAAGTACACTACAATTACAAGAGATACTTACCCAAGGATCTTGAAATAGTTCATTGAATATCTGTATGGAAGATTTTTCCAAGTGGATGTCATCAATTTGGATCTGGAGAACCAAGAGAGGTAGTTCGTTCCTTTTGCGTTGAAGTCCAACGTCCTTACTGCCTTTCTATTTTTGAGGAGGACGACGCGCACCTGTAAGAAAAAAAATGAACCACGTCTTGTAAAACTTCCAAGTTCATCCCCTTTCAAAATAAGAGTTGGGGCTAATCCCGTTTCGAACAGCATTTAAGTAAGTCACCATTGTATTCACAAGTCATTTGTCAATACGAGCCGTGAAGCTCCGTGGTAAAACAAGCCAAAGGTCTTCAGCAACCCATGCTTGCAGCAAAAGGCGACTTATGCTTGTCGTAGGAGGCGACTAACGGGATCGGGTGGTCAGGCTCGCAGACTTGGTCGGTGCATGTCATCATATCTCAATTGCATAGATCGATCCTCATGTCAATCACTGGATTGTCTGATCCAGGCTATTGACCGGCGTCATATAGACGAAATATTGCCGATTGCGGCGTTAAACACTTGTTAATATTGTCTTGTCGCTAATTGGCTGAAACAATGCCGATGCAACATTAAATTGTAACTCACTGTTGGTCGGATGGTATAGACTGAAGTGATGGCCTTTCATGTTCAAGATCTGTACATTGGTACGGTTGTAACAAACCTGACGGAACGTCCGGTTACAGGTTTCTGGCGTGCGAAGGGACGCAACTCTGCACGCCCTAGGGTCGTCCACGTGTACCGAGCGACCAATAGCCAGTGAATCGAGACAATTGAGCCAAGACATTCCTGCCCAGATCGGCGTGGGTTGAAACTGGATCGTCTCGACAACTTGTTTGACAATTATCGACCGATCAGGTATCGTTATCTTCTGGCAAGGTTGATAGTTATAACAAGTAATAAGTCATTCGGTTGTAGAGCTACCCAATAGAAAGCGATACCGAAAAATGATAGTTATACTTTGTTGATTAGCGCCTGTAAATAGATTTACACATTACATCCGGGAAATTTGAAATAGTTATGCACCAATGCATCTCACGTTTCAAAGACAAATACTGGGCACAATGCATTCTGTCAGATTACCCTCTGTAAGCCGATCTTTGACCAATAGTTAAGCAGCGTGCTCCTGAAATGCGTCTTACAGGGGAGACGTGTATCGGGCCCTAGGCAACCGGGCTGCAGAGACGCGGGCACAGGGAAGTCCAGCTTGATAGACGGATTTTTCCAAGTGTTGGCAGAGTTGACGCCGTTACCAGGAATAATCCTCATACCCAAAACATACCCGTTTATGTAGGCAAATTCTGTAAAGGAAAAATTGTATATGAAGGTAGCAATTTTAGCTGTAGAGGTATGACAAGTTGACTATTTAGACAAAGTGCAGTAACTTTTGCCGATAAAAAGCATCTGCTTTCAAGGCGAGGGTGAAAGCGAGCGACAGGAATGTTCATGAAGCTTTCGAAATGCATTGTATCGCAAATAGTTGGGCAAATTAAGTTTTTATTTAATCAAAGTTGGATATTTATTCCATTTTAGCTGGTCAAGTAATACCTGTACATTTAATAACCGGGAAAATTAGGGGTGGATCTTCAGCAACCCATGCTTGTCGTAAAATGCGTCGGATGGGATTGGGTAGTCGGGCTCGCCGACTTGACTGAGGCATGTCATATCCCATCGATGACGTCACTGGATTGTTTCAGCCAGACTAATTTACAGACAACTGTCATATTGCCGAGTGAGGCGTTAGACAGATTGGGGTTAGTCTTCAGCAACTATGCTTCTAAGACCAAGGAAAGATTACACTGTTCCAGTGAAATACTATCTTCCCATAAATATGGAAAGTAGATTTATACATTCAGAAATTGAAATTTGAAGCAAAGGGAGATTATGCAGATACATATTAGCAAAACCTAAAGTAGAAAAAGGATCGGAAAGTATCGAGGTGAACACTTGGAAAGAGCTTCAGTGCCTTGTTGTAGGCTAAATACGAGATTGCTAGTCTTAAGGAATTTTAACAATGGGGCAGCCCCAGCAACTGTTTCTAGAAGGCATTGTCGCTCTTATGCCGAGGCAACTGAAACTTCAACATATAAACAGAAATGTGCGGCCTCACTGGAGCACTTTAAGTTGTTAGTAGACCATCTGGTGCTTGACAAGCAGACGACTTTGAGATAACCCGATCTTCTTGTGAATCCTTGGTTGCAGGTGTATGTGGCGGTAGAACCGAAGGTGGTAGTTGGTGCCGACACTGTAGCATCCGTGACGGCAGTGGGTGTACCACAATTTTTGACTGAAAATATTAAATGACTCGAATTATTAAGGTTAGTTTAATATGTAAAGGCAAGACATATCATTAAACAGGTCATTTTATATAGACTTTTGAGGTCGAGATCAAATTTTATTTAGGCGTTTGAGCCTCGTTTTACCTCAATGTTTAAGATGATCCGTGTGGTTATGACTGAAAATGTGCAACGTGTCATAGGCAAGTTTGATGCCAGGACTGTAACGATGCTTTGGAATAGTGAAATATAGTTCATACTTATTACAAATTCTAGTGAGTATTGTTTGACGTCGATTCCAGACAATCCTGTAAGTTATGGTCCCTATGCTCCTCATTTCACTTGTAACATTGCAATGACGTCATTGAAGTAAGCGATACCAACTGTAGTGGCGTCTTAGATTTTCATTTGTACCGTAAGGTGGGAAAGGCTTTGCTGACGTTGGAGATACATACTGGTACATTTGAAGTTTGTTGTAGCCCAAGTACCGCCAGCCTTGCAGAGGATTGTGCGTGTGCCGCTTGCGGTATAGCCAGGTTTGCATGTGTAGGTAGCTATCCGGCCGACGGTGGTTGCAGGTGAAGAAGACACAGCATTGGGCAAGGCTTTAGGTGCACCGCAATCGTGTACTGAAATATTGCATTGTCATGATAGTCCTGGGGTGTAACGTAGTGAGGAGGTAGTGTTCAGTTTTTGCGCAAAAGTTAATGAGAAATGACGAAAATCCCAGACTGAAGGGATCTTGCCAGTAAAAATATTAAAATCGCATTGTAATTTTTTGTCAGTTTTGCTTTAAAGTTCAGAAAGAGCAATGGATTCCGGGTTGAAACTATGCCAAGGGTGATAATGAAATATAAAGTTTTAACCATTTTAAACCAATGTGGACATAATTGTTATCCTCAACCAAATATTATAGACGACCGAGAGCAACAACAGTTGGAGGGAGCAAAGTCCGGACTGATGCAGGTCTTAAAGTTGTCTGGTGCCGACAAACAAATAATCGTGGGGTTTAAGTTATCTAGGTGCCCAAGGTATCCGTGTCCCAATAGTCGATTGGAAATACACGAGGTTGTGAAAAGGTTTAACGCCGCACTCGCCGTTTTCCAGCTTTATAACGGGCCTTGTTCAAGTAATCAAGTCTGTTGCCAATCAAGTGAATGACATGAGCATCGACCCACAGAATTGGGATATGAAGGCATATCAACCAAGCGAGCCTGACCACCCGATCCCGTTAGTCGCCTCTTACGAGAAGCATATGTAGTGTGGTCTGGCAGCAGGGTTAAGAAAAAACTGCCGCCGTGAAGTAGCGACACAGGCAAACTAAGCAAAGTTGCCGACGAGTTGTACGCCTTTGTGGAATCGCGAGATGTACATGTAGCAGTAAAATTGTGAAGATTCACATGAATTGAATACTGATGTTCTAAATCATCGCTCCTTATCCAGCTGATGGAGAGTTGATCAGATTTAAGAGGGAGCAAAAGGAATTGTCTTCGGGTCAGCTCTGGATGGCTCAATCTTAAATTCTGTCAAGCCTGCAAATCATGCGTCAGTGTTAATTGTGAACTTACATGTACAGGTAAACTTGAGCGATGTCCACGTTCCATCTGGTTGGCAGGTTATCACGGGTGAGTTTTTGGGAGCCCAAAATTTGAGGCATGAATAGGTTGCCTTGGCACCAATAGCTATTGAAGAATATGCTACCGTTGCTCCTTTCAGAGTGGGTGGTGAGCCACAGACATCGGAGGCCAGTTTAACGTAGACTGCCATAGCATCAGCAACCCTATAACCTGATAACATTAGAGATCACATTGTTGGAACGAATATGTGCAAGGTTATTAATACAAATAGTTTAACCAAGGGGTTCGATACCCAACATATTTGTCACAAGTATTTTGGACAGGAAAGCCCGAAAATTGGTCGAGTAGGTGGCCTAAAGCAAAGGGCAGCGAATCTGACCACACCCATCTCAGTCGCCTTTTATCACTGTTGTAAAAGGTAGTGAGAACTACTAACGACACTTGCAGTGGGCGGATACTTGAAATTGGCTTCACACATTGTAACTAGAAATGAACTAGAAGGAAACTTTTAACGCCACAGCTACCCTACCGTCAATGTGTACAGATGGGCAAGTATGAGCCGAAATGAGAACAGTACGTACTGGACGTTTTCGAGTAGTATTTGTCCGAGCTGGAGAACCGTATCACTGGGAAGCTCTTGATCTTGTCAAATCTACATGGCCCAAATTTGGCAGTGTCCTTGACGACCAGCCACCCATAATTCCAAGAACAACGACCCCACCTTTTGTTGATGTACCAGTTTCTGTATCCATACCTGCAACATGTTAAATACAACAATGAAACCCGAGGCACGTTGGTCGTTTTGTTCCTTCGGTATTTAAGGGGGCTTGTTGGGCGAGCGATGCTTATCCGAATGGGGACGGAGCAGCTCGGTCGCAACATTGCCATTACAGCAAGAGGAATGTGTCGGAAAGCCCAGACTTACTGCGTTGGAAAATGAGTCGTTTGAACTTTTCACAGGGCAAACTTGGTTTATAACGTATATTTTCCCGTCCGATATAGCAAGCTCTAGCTGACGTAGCATTGATGCAGCAGAAACAGAGGAACAGTCTGTCCATAGACGGGTAACAGCGGCCCGACACTTAAAAAACGCCTTTCAGAAAAGACGGAGGCCGCTTGCAAGTGTGGATACATATGACGTGGCACTGTATCACTATCTAGAAAAGCAGTCAGTTCAAAAACTGAGCCTTAGAAGAGATAGTAACGGTAAATGTTTTAAAACAAAATAAAAACAGCATGGCAAGAGTAAAGGAGGTAAATGACGTTATAAAATGGGGCGACTCGAAATTGGCAGGAATGCACGTTCAAGCCATGAGGTTATCATGTTACGTCGCAGCTCAACCCAACAAAGCGAAGGAAACTTCTACTTACATGCTTATGCCGAAGTTGTTGTATGTTTGTGTTTTCATTCGAGACCATGTAGATGATAAAATTCTGGACTTCTTAAACCAGTTCCAGCGACTTGTGCCCCGGCCATCAAATCTGATATAGCGACTTTTTCCATTCTTGGACAAGATAACAAAAACCTGAAAGGCGACCATTTCATTGTGTATTATCAAAAGTGTGTGTGTGTGTGTGTGTGTGTGTGTGTGGGTGGGTGGGTGGGGGGGGGGGGGTCTTGCCGTCGCCATACAAAAAGACATGTTGATAGTTACAGTAATGACGAAGAATGACGCGATCCCGTTAGTAACGTCTTACAAGCATGTGTTATAAGAAACACCGATCCCCAACCCCCCAAAAAGTCCCTTGAAGTGGTCATTACCCACAAATGACGATGCACTCCGTTTCTAACAAAGCATATACCACACCCACAATAAACCGTGTACGGGGGGGGGGGGGGGAGGAAGAGAGAGAGAGGAATTGTTTTGCAACTGTTTTTAAAGTTCATGCTTGGTGTATACAACGGAAACACATACCTCTTGAATGCCAGCTTTTTCCCAGCTCTTGACGATGCTACTTTTAAAGTGGGTTGAACAGGCCTTGGATTTCTGCATGACGAAGCATCCCGGCTGGATGGAGGTGGACAAAAGTGGGCTATCGTGGGCGATGGCGTCGTCTTTCCATGTGGCGACACTGCTGACGCCGTTTCGGGGAGCAATACGGAGCACCAGCATCAGATTATTCCGGTACACGAAATCTACAAGAAAAGAAACTATACCCATGAAGATTCCGGGGTAGAACAGGTCTTCAGCAACCCATGCTTGTCGTAAGAGGCGACTAACGGGATCGGGTGGTCAGGCTCGGTGACTTGGTGGATGCACGTCATCGATCCCATTGCGTGGATCGATGTTTACGATACGAGTGGATTGTCTGGTGTCAAACAAACACCTTCAGATACTGTTCGTTAAGGAAATGACATTAGGTCACGTTTTGTGTACCCTTCCAGATGTCACCCTTTAGGACATCAGTTTGACGTCATAGCAATAGAGAGGAAATGACAATTGTGCACCGAGGAGTTTCAAAATTCTCTTGACCGGGTTTCATTCCGGTCTAGGTGTAAACCAATTGGAATCATTTATATATGCATTGAAAATATATTATTTTGGCATATTGCCGCAAAAGCCCGTCTTTTCAACTTCCTCAAATATTTACTCTTGCATTTGTTGGGAAAGGCAAGTAGCGGGAAAGATATATGGATATTTGCGCCATTAGAAAAGTTCTAAATGTTTATACCACTACCATGACCTCTTTAGAAGAGTGCAAGTCATCTAAAGCAAAAACTTGTGAATGGTATCTATTTAAACTGCCCCGGGAACGTTAGTTTTCTCTCGTCTTGTCAAGCATTTCCATAATCATGCAAAATTCCATGTAGTTTTGGTTTCCAGTGAAGACCAGATGGAAAACATTTTGAACGCAAATCTAGATAAGTATATTAGATTGCAAAGATTCATTCTTCACAGGAAACTTACATGTCACGCATGCACAAAGCGAGACATCGTGGAACAAAGGCTTTAACTAAACACTGAATTTAAGACGGTATTTTTAGGGATTCATTCCAGACTAGCATGTGTAATATGTCATTTCTCAAACTTATCCCATCGAGAAGTGGATGGGCCAAGACAGTTCCCACATCAAAAGCTCCATTACGTGGCGGGGGATAATGTACCCATTGACAATTTCTGTGCTAAATGTAATAGTGGTCTGACCGACGCCTGCCATTTGTGCCACCATTTTAAATCAAACCTGTAAAATTATCTTCGTTAAATTGGTTTAATGACATTCTAATTTTAAGAATTTCTTGTAAATAATGATAAAGGAGCAGCAGTAGTTATGGCTTGCCGCAGCACTTACGTGTACAAATGCGACCCATGGCCGTCCAGGTACCATCCTTCTTGCATCTGGAGAAGGGCGAGCTGCGAAGTCTGAAGCCAACGTTACATGTGTAGGTTGCTGTTGCGCCGAATGTCGTGACAGGGGCGCTTACAGTTGCACGAGCAACCACTGGAGGCGAGCCACAGTTTTTAACTATGAAACAAAAAACACGTGATTGAAGACAACATGGTTAGACAATCTTGATTGGTTAATAAAATCTTCAACCTATCTAACAATGACGACATCACATGTTTAAATTACAAATACGGATATCTGGCTAATTGTGAATCATAATTTCACGCTGCACAAAGGAATATATCAGCTATTTAATTAGTGAGAGACCTAAGCATCGATGTACACAATTGGGATACGATGGCATGCTTCAACAAAGTCAGCGACCATCGTCCTGTTGGTCGCCTTTTACGACAAGCATGGGTTGCTGAAGGACTGTTCTAGCCTGGATCTTCACAGGTGTAGCAGGTATTGCGGACACTTCCAAACAGGGCACACTGAATGTAAGACCCAGTGGTACAAATGTCTTTCTGCATGTACTTACTGATGCAGGTCGAGGCGTGGGCAGACCATTTCCCATTTTTCTGGCAGTGACTGAGACCATGTCCAGCGAGCTTGTAGCCAGGGATGCAGGCGCAGGTTGCTACGTCAGCAAGTTTACCATGCGTTGCCCTGCAGACGCCATTTGCCAAGCGTGGGGGGGCGCCACAGTTCCCCACTTAAAAAAATGCAAACATTCCATAAACAGACTTGTAATAAACGTCAGCTAATTACAAGTGTCAGCAATATTTTACTATAACGATGGCTCTAAATATACATTTGCCCAGAACCAAAGAGTAATTTGTGTTGTGGCAAAAATATTTTAATATGGCATGACATTACAGTAATCTCATGAATCGGGATATGTTTAATATGTTTAGCTAGATTAATTTACGGAACAGTTTGGCCAACGGGAAACATGGAACGATTGGTATAAACCTCATGCTAAAAAATGTACACTGGCGTGTACCAGACCAGGAGGCAATGCGAACCAATTCCTTGGACAGGTTTAGGCACCACATTTGCATGATATACTTACGGTACAAGTCGAGTGCCGATTTCCCCGAGGGGAAGAAAGCGATTGCCAGTTTGGAGGATGGAACATAGTCCGATTCTGAAAGGAAAATGGTCAGACGTGGAGAAATGTAAAGGGGTAGGGCTGATATGAGGGCGTAATACATGTACAAATATGGAAGTGACAAAATCCCCTTGGACTCAGTTAGGAAAGATGGAATGCCAGAGTACTAATAAACTGGGGTTACGCCTTGATCACGATGCGTTAAGGTTCTCGAATGACAGATTAACTGGGTTACAGTTGAAGTAGAAAGACGTCCTTATGTCTAAGGAACATTTACATCAGGTATCTAAATCCTACGATTTATATTTTGGCCCAATAGGCCAGGTTTCAGTATTTGTACTTTCCCTTGATGTTTATCTATATAGTTAGGGGATTAGGAGTCGAGAAGACGATACTTTTTGGCCCAATGCCTGCAACACATTTCAGTAAACATTTATCAATTGGAATTTGCAATATTCCAGGTTACCTCCCTTCTTTATGGATATCAGTGCACGGTAAAGGCCGTTTCACATTAAGTCATTGCTGTGTCGAGAAATACGAGTCCAGAATGTTAAACACAAAAACCAAAGTGCTATCGATTCCAAGACAAATGGATTTGTGAACAGATTGACGATAGTGGCATTAAAAATGGATAATATCGGATGGATATGATGGAACCGGTGAAGGTTTAGGGGCCGAGATTAAGGGTCGGTGAGACCCGACCTTTCCAATTGAATCTGACCAAGGAAAATACACTTACTACAAAGGCCGCAGCTGTGTGGACACGACACCATGTAGGTCGGAGTGTTGCAAAACTTGGCTTTTGTGACTGCCGGACAATCGGTCTCATCTTGTCTGAAGCATTGTACTGAAAGGGAATATAAATGCCGTAACAATAAGTAAATTCAAGTACGCTATTTCACAAGTCCGCTGTAGATCAGTTATGAATCGAAACATGGACGTAGAGGACAGTTTGTTTAAACGCCGCACACAGCGATATTTCGACTATATGACGGCGGTAAATAATCGAGTCTGTATCAGACAATCCAGTGATTGACATCATGAGCATCGATCGACGCAATTGGGATACCATGACATGCACCGACCAAGTCAGCGAGGCTGACCACCCGATCCCGTTAGTCGCCTTTTACGGCAAGCATGGGTTTCTGAAGACCTGTTCTACCCCGGATCCTAAGAACAAAGACTGGAAGGTTTGTTATTTCGGTTCTATTGAGACGAAGAATTTGCTAATTTGTAATATGTAGAAAGATTTCCGCCAAATGTACCTACTCCATAATATGTCCATCCATCAATGTAGTTGATGTTTAGCTACAATTTTTTTTTAACCATGTTTAAAATATATAAAAATTAAATAAAAAAAAAAGTTGATTATCTGCAAGCTCCAAGTGTTATGTTTAAATGGACCGAACTGAAAACTGTACAAGATAATTAGCATGGGCCGATGGCTTACATCTGCACTGAATAAACTGAAAATTAGAAGTGAATATATTATAATTAAAATCACTCGTCTGGTCCGAGCCGCGGTCAGCAATATTAAACCTATAATGAAGGCGGCCGTTGAATCATCTCGTTTGGACCAGACAATCTACACATTGACATGCCAGTCAGTCCGACCGCTTGATCCACACGTCGCCAGTGAAAGTTCCTTGGGAACCACCACGGAATACTCACCGAATGATGGAACGCAAACGCAGTTGGCCGTGTATAAGACCAGTGGGCTTGGACAGCTCTTCGAGCATGATTCTGCAAGAAATACGATATATTGTAAATGTAAATGGGTGGGCTTTGCTCATTAACTTTGCATTTATATCTCAAAAACATGGATCGTTCACAACAGGGTCTCTTCGGGTAACTTTAGGTGAACGAACAAGTGAGAACATGGTCACTCGAGTGAAATTAGCGGGTCACAATGACATGATCTATCATTTAATTTTTAATACGACATAAGCTTATCCATTTGTACCCGATGTTTCAGATATGACGCGCATTTGCCGTTTGTGAAAACGATGCACTCAGCAATAGCTATAATTAACTGGGTTGTGTGGCGGCAACGCTCATCGTATAAATGGGACAACTTTCTTATCCATAAGAAATCTGCTAAAAGCAGAGTCGATTGTACGATTCTGACCAAACGTGTTTATGATCCATTATCTAAAAGTGACGATACCGCTGGTATCTGAAAAGATGGGCGCATTGTGCCCTCCTGATGGTACTGTCACAAAGACATGCAGAGGCAAGTGAATTGTTCACCTGAAGAACACGGTAGCATGCGGTACAAGGCATATGCAATTGCACTGATGCTTTGTTGTTTGTTCAAATCGCTGTAGCCACCGATGCTACTTTCTGGATTTTGTTTGTTGTTTAACGCCACACTCATCAGTATTCCAGCTATATGACGGCGGTGTGTAAATGGGAAATTCTGGGCAAGACAATCCAGTGATTGACATCATGAGCATCGATCCACGCAATTGGGACACAACGACATGCATCAACCAAGTCAGCGAGCCTGACCACCCAATCCCGTTAGTCGCCTCTTACAAGTATGGTTGCTTAAGACCAAGTCTACCCCGGATCTTCACGGGTCCGTTACATTACGGAGCGTTAGCGTGGAAACAAGGGGAGAGGGCGTTAAGACTTTAAAATCGGTCGTAAAATACTTGAAGCGGAGGCTACATGACCGAGGTAGATACACGCACGTTTTTAAACGTGAAACGGGTACAAGGACGCATTTCACGTGCAAGGCGGGACCGATTTGGTATTTGGAATGCACAATGAGTATGACCTCGCGTTCTTCCGACGTTTCACAAGACCTATTTTCACATGGCGTTTTCATGCTGGCGATTTTGGGCGCCATCAGCAACATTTAATCTATCTCATCTGCCTGTATACAAGTAGACAGTACGAGGTGGCTATTAGTGATTATTGTACTTACTTCCTGCCGTCCATCTGCATAGAACAAGCACTACCAGACAGAACACCAAACTGGTTGACTGAAAATATACCAACAAACAATTTAAGAACCAAGAAAGGAGTTTCAAAGTTGAAGGTCTCGCATACAGTCGATACGAGATCGCTGCCTGTAAATGCAAGCGACAAGACGCTTTCAATAGCTCACATGAGCTAGCATGTATGTTTTACGCCGCTTTAAGCAATATTCCAGCATTATAACGGCAGGGGACACCGGAAATGGGCTTCACACATTGTAACAATGTCAGGATTCGAACCAGGGTCTTTGGCGTGACGAGCGCACGCTTTAACCACTAGGCTACCCGACCGCCCCAATAGCCACTATGCTAAAAGCATAGTCGGTTGTGACCATGACTATGTATTTATGAATCGCCAAATATTATACCAGGTGGGCCCCGTCACAAACACATGCAAATCCAATACAAGACGATTGTTCACATGAAACAAAGTAAACTTGTCACATACACATACAAGTAAACGAACAAATATGGAACGCCGCATCGACTTCGTTTTATCCATATAGCAACGAGGCCATCAAAACATTTCATAAACAACTTTAATATTAACAAAGTGAAGAGGGATAAAGCACAGTCAGTTAATGTTTTCCCACCCAATATAAAGTCCTGCGTTCTCAATCCAACTCTAAGAAGATACTCACACGAACTGAAGACATCGCGAGTGCTCGCCTCAGTATAGCTCATGTCAAACTGGTGGGGAGAGCTTATGCTTTTATACCCTGTCACCATACTTGCGTATTCACTCGAGACCAACCCGTTCTCGACTTCAGTTCCAGCATACCATGTTCTGTGACAGGAGTGCTGTCCGATGTGCACTACGATTTCAGCATATTCTGTTACAGTAATAGGTATTCCATACAGTCATTATTTTTCAGACATGACAACCCTACAGGCAGGCATTCATTGACGCGTGCCACTAGTAGTGACGTAAACGAGTTTGTTTGCACACATATTTCCAAAGTGTTTGTTAATTGTTTATTGTTGATTCATGTCATCGTACGCCGATTGGGTAGATTGATGCTCATGATGTCAATCACTGGATTGTGTCTGGTCCATAATCGAATATTTACAGACCGCAGTCATATAGCTGGAATATACGGCGTACGACGTTAAACAACAAACAAACAAATAATAAAATCGGCGTTGGGAACGTTACTCATATGATCAACCACCCGTGTGAAAAACATCCTCGACTTACGATCTGTTCCCATCGCCCAAACGCAACCAACGCGCACGTGAAGATCGTACCGGTTACGCCACGGACTAATGAATTGCTTCTTGTGATGTAACCGAACACTTTCTTTGTCTATCACTCATATGCGATTGAATATTTCTTTGAAACCCCGTGGATACTGCTTTAGGTCTTGACATTTGACGTAACAGAGTATATGATGAGTATGTATGATTTAAGACGACACAACACTCAATGTTTAACAGCTTGTGAATAAAATATATTTTAAACTATACCTGTAACTTTAAAATTGTCACCCTTTCGGAATAGCAAAAGTAATTTCAAATAACAGGTAATCATGTATCTATTTTCTATTTATTTAGTGTGTTAGGTTCCCTGATGACGGCCCTGTACCTAAAGTCTTTCTGCAGATTGTTCATTAATGGGTGGGAAACAGATGGTCAAGTCGTCTTAGGCGCCGCAATTCTCTGTGCAGAGTTGCGTCCCTTGGGCACGCCAGAAACCTATGATTGTGGGTTCGAATCTCGGTTCGCCCCGATTATGTTCCGCACCATACCCGTGCTCTTGCGTTTCACCTATGTGGTAAACGTCTGAGATCTGCACCACGTCTGGCTTTCCTCCCCCTTCAAGCTCACATTGTGATATAAATGGAATACTGTTCGAAGCGGTGTTAAAACCAACTCGCTCAAATTGTAGTGGTATTAGGTTTGCTAACGAGGGCCCCTACACGGGATTTCTACAGAATGTGTGTTTGTTTGTTTGTTGTTTAACGCCGCACTCAGATATATTCCAGCTATATGACGGCGGTCTGTAAAAAATCGAGTCTGGTCCAGACAATCCAGTGATTGACATCATGAGCATCGATCCTCGCAATGTGGGGTCGACGACATGCATCAACCAAGTCAGCGAGCCTGACCACCCAATCCCGTTAGTCGCTTTTTTACGACAAGTATAGTCACCTTTTACGGAAAGCATGGGTTGCTGAAGATCTATTCTACTCCGGACCTTCACGGGTCCTACAGAATGTTCATTGATTTGAACTATACTTTTAACAAATTCATACAATTCCGAATTAACTATTTTCTTCACACATATCATGGTAAACTCGCTGGTAATTTTCCCTTTTTAAGTGTTGACGTACAACAGTTTTAAATTGAAAGTAAACTGAGAGTGGCATTTATCTTGGACCAAACTACGTAAAAATCTACCTAGTCTTTATTATGTACATACGTAATTGAGTGAATGAGTGTATCGAACCCGGCCCTTCGCTAACGAGCGAACGCTACCCCACCGCCAACTTGGGAGGATAACCGAGAGTTTCCTTGCTAAGCTAAGCAGCCAATGTGACCACTGGGTGTTCATTCGGCCAACGTTATCACCGAATGTATGATCTTTGTTTAAGGCCGATTTGAAAACATTTCATTTATATTACGGGGCGCTTGACTAAATATACTCATTCAATATACTCACTCACTCACTCACTCACTCACTCACTCACTCACTCACTCACTCGTGAAGATCAGGAAAAAGAAAAGATCTTCAGCAACCCATGCTTGCTGTAAAAGGTGACTAATGGGATCGGGTGGTCGACTCGCGGACCAAATTTCGTGGATCGATGCTCATGATATTAATCACTTGATTGTCTGGTCCAGACTCGATTTGTTTACAGACCGCCGTCATATAGCTGGAATATTGCTGAGTGCGGCGTTGAAAATTTGAGAGTTAGCTATTCGACGAAGTAGACACAATTTATGGATAATAACTACTTTAATTACTGTAAAGGCGACGTTTTGGTATAGATCCTTATACCGTTGTCAAGCAAGTCTTGACAACGGTATAAGGATCTATACCGAAACGTCGAGGAGGTAAAGAAATAGATTTGAATCGTTTCATAAAGCTGACATTTGATATTTGACGTTGACATCGCGTATTGGCTCAAATTTCGTCTGTGTTCATTGCACTTATATAGCGATGTACGTGCGTGCGTGCGTGCGTGCGTGCGTGCGTGCGTGCGTGCGTGCGTGCGTGTGGCTGCTTGTACTAGTCCGGACTGAGGCCGATTTATAGTGCTAGCCCACTGAGATACCATGTTGTAGTTTAACATGAATACCCTACTCAGACCAATATGTATGACTCCAAGCCGACCAGACCTTGCTTTAGCCCCTTAATGCCGAGCGCCAGACAGGGTAACAACAAGTATAATCTTTTAACGTCTGTTCATATGACGCGACCGGGGATAGAACCCCGACCCTTCCGCTCTCCGGGTGGACGCTTTCCCATTAGACCATAGAATCGTATAAGGATAAAAGAATTCTTTTCTTTCGCGGTTAAACGGAGAAATATTACAAAACTTAGAATTGGAATCGTATGCCTGAAATGAGAGATGGATTTCTGCCCAGGAGATCACTGGCATCGAATAGAAGTTTTGGTGCGTTGTTATATGATCTGAGGTCAATCCAATAAGAGTTTGTATTTTAACTTTATCATTTATTGTTTCGTCATATTTCCAACACATGCCATTGATGTTTCTATATGGAACTTTTTTTAATAACAACGTTCACATGACAGATGTGACTTTCGTTGGAGAAGGTATTTGTCATTGAATTACAGACTATTTCATTCAGTGAAACGACATTAAGGCGAGAGTCTATCCTCAAAGGTCTGAGCCCAGTCTTTGTCTACACTTTGTAAACTGCCGGGCACATAATACACATAATAATTGGGATTTGACCACAACATACAAACGTTATCCAAACGTTACTAGGTCGCAGATACAGTGTAAGGTCCAAAACTTTGAAATGGGTACCAAAAACATCACCATCAAATAACTTTCTTGTTTGTTTATCTGTAGTTACAATGAAACATGGGTGTATACTTTCTTTTGCGTGACAGTGCATTACGTGCAATGTGTGTGACATTGTCTTTTGGTCTTGACTTTGTATTACGTGCATTTCTGGTGTCCCCCGCCGTGATATTGCTGGAATATTGCTAAAAGCGGCGTAAAACCTCACTCACTCACTTGTATTACGTGCAATGTGTGAGACATTGTTTCTTGTTCTTGACAGTGCATTACGTGCAATGTGTGAGACATTGTCTCTTGGTCTTGACTTTGTATTACGGGCAATGTGTGAGACGCTGTGTGAGACATTGTCTCTTGGTCTTGACAGTGCATAACGTGCAATGTGTAAAATGTTGTGTGAGACATTGTCTCTTGGTCTTGACTTTGTATTACGGGCAATGTGTGAGACGTTGTTTCTTGGTCTTGACTTTGTATTACGTGCAATGTGTGAGACATTGTCTCTTGGTCTTGACTTTGTATTACGTGCAATGTGTGAGACGTTGTTTCTTGGTCTTGACTTTGTATTACGTGCAATGTGTGAGACATTGTCTCTTGGTCTTGACTTTGTATTACGTGCAATGTGTGAGACATTGTCTCTTGGTCTTGACTTTGTATTACGTGCAATGTGTGAGACATTGTCTCTTGGTCTTGACTTTGTATTACGTGCAATGTGTATGACATTGTCTCTTGGTCTTGACTTTGTATTACGTGCAATGCGTGAGACATTGTTTCTCGGTCTTGACTTTGTATTCCGTGCAATGCGTGAGACATTTTCTCTTGGTTGTGTGGGCAATAGTTAATAACTGTCTGTTATTGCGGACTGAACCGTCCCATTCCCAGCCTAGTCCTCAGTAATTGTAGACTGAACCGTCCCATTCCCAGCCCAGTCCTCGGTGACTATGGACTGAACCGTCCCATTCCCTGGCTAGTTCTTCGTTATTGTGGACTGAACCGTTCCATTCCTAGCCTAGTCCCCTTGTTATTGCGGACTGAACCGTACCACACCAAGCCTGGGCCTCAGTTATTGTGGACTGAACCGTCCCATTTCCAGCCTAGTCCCATCGTTATTGTGGACTGAACCGCCCCATTTCTAGCCTGGTCCCCTTGTTATTGCGGACTGCACCGTCCCATACCAAGCCTAGTCCTCAGTGATTGCGCACTGAACCGTCCCATTCCCGGCCTAGTCCTCAGTTATTGTGGACTGAACCGTCCCATTTCCAGCCTAGTCCCATTGTTATTGTGGACTGGACCGTCCCACACCAAGCCTAGTCCTCAGTGATTGCGGATATAACCGTCCCATTCCCAGCCTAGTCTTTAGTGATTGTGGACTGATTCATCCCACGCCAAGCCTAGTTCCTCGTTATTTGTTGCTAGTCCCATTGTTATTGTGGACTGAACCGTCCCACACCAAGCCTAGTCCTCAGTGATTGTGGACTGATTCATCCCACGCCAAGCCTAGTCCTCAGTGATTGTGGATTGAACCGTCCCACACCAAGCCTAGTCATTAGTGATTGCGGACTGAACCGTCCCATTCCCAGCCTATTCCCCTGGATATTGTTGACTGAATCGTCCCACACCAAGTCCAGTCCTCGGTGATTCTGGATTGAACCGTCCCATTCCCAACCTAGTCCCCTTGTTTTTGTGAACTGAACCGTCCCATTCCCTGCCTAGTCCCCCATTATTGCGGACTGAACCATCCCGTCCCATTTCCAGCCTATTCCCCTGGATATTGTTGACTGAACTGTCCCACACCAAGTCCAGTCCTCAGTGATTTTAGATTGAACCGTCCCATTCCCAGCCTTGTCCACTTGTTATTGTTGACTGAACCATCCCAATCCCAGCCTAGTCCTCTTGTTATTGTTGACTGCACCGTCCCAATCCCAGCCTAGTCCCCCGGTATTACCGACTGAACTGTCCCATTCCCAGCTTAGTCCCCCATTATTGCGGACTGAACCATCCCGTCCCATTCCCAGACTATTCTCCTGGATATTGTTGACTGAACCGTCCCACACCAAGTCCAGTCCTCAGTGATTCTAGATTGAACCATCCCATTCCCAGCCTAGTCCCCTTGTTTTTGTTAACTGAACAGTCCCATTCTTAGCCTAGTCCTCTTGTTATTGTTGACTGAACCGTCCCAATCCCAGCCTAGTCCCCCGGTATTACCGACTGAACCGTCCCATTCCCATCCTAGTCCCCCATTATTGTGGACTGAACCATCCCCTTCCCAGCCTAGTCCCCCGGTATTATGGACTGAATCGTCCCATTCCAAGCCTAGTCAACCATTATTGCGGACTGAACCGTCCCCTTCCCAGCCTAGTTCTTCGTTATTGTGGACTGGACCGTCCCATTCCCAGCCTAGTCCCCAATTATTATGGACTGAACTGTCCCATTCCCAGCCTAGTTCTTCGTTATTGTGGACTGAACCATCCCATTCCCAGTCCCCCATTATTGTGGACTGAACCATCCCATTCCCATCCTACATGTAGTTCCCCATTATTGCGGACTGAGCCGTCCCATTCCCAGCCTAGTTCCTCGTTATTTGTTGCTAGTCCCATTGTTATTGTTGACTAAACCGTCCCATTCCAAACCTAGTTCTCCTTTAATGCGGACTGAACCGTCCCATTCCCAGCCTTGTTCTTCGATATTGTGGACTGAACCGTCCCATTCCCAGCCTAGTCCCATTGTTATTGTTGACTGAACCGTCCCATTCCCAGCCTAGTTCTTCGTTATTGTGGACTGAACCGTCCCATTCCCAGCCTAGTCCCATTGTTATTGTTGACTGAACCGTCCCATTCCCAGCCTAGTTCTTCGTTATTGTGGACTGAACTATCTCATTCCAAACCTAGTCCCATTGTTACCGTTGACTGAACCATCCCATTCCAAGCCTAGTGGGGCGGTCGGGTAGCCTAGTGGTTAAAGCGTTCGCTCGTAACGCCGAAGACCCGGGTTCGAACCCCGACATGGGTACAATGTGTGAAGCCCGTGTCGCCGTGATATTGCTGGAATATTGTTAAAAGCGGCGTAAAACCAAACTCACTCACTCACTCACTCACTTCAAGTCTGGTTCTTCGTTATTGTGGACTGAACTGTCCCATTCCCAGCCTTGTCCTCCGTTAATGCGGACTGAACCGTCCCATTCCCAGCCTAGTCCTCCGTTAATACAGACTGAACTGTGCCATTACCAGCCCATCATACGTTAATCTGAACTATTCCAAATAATCATCCCGGGTTAGGCAATTTCCAGAATTATTTAATAGTGTCCCTTTGTAGTAATGTCCGGAATGCGAGGTGTCAGGGATACAGGGGTTTCGCTGTAATTGTATTTTACGTTCTGGGTAAAACATCGAGAAGAACCAAGTAGCACACAAGCGACCGTGAGCCAGATCATTATGACGCTGAATTTAAGCTTATTAACATTGAAATATTAATGAAACTTAAAGAATTGTATGTGTATGAGTGAACAATGAAATTGAGTTAAAATTTTGTAATAATGTCATCATTGCAATGGGTCATTACAATGGGCGACGCTATCTATCCTATTTGATAGGGCGCTCCTTATGTGTGTAATCACACAGATGTTAAACTAACTTTAAAAAAAAAATGCTTTCACGACATGATAAGAAACTCATCAGTAACTGGCTGTGAGTGCCATCGTACCCCAAATGCGTGGGAATATCAATCCTGTCTTTGTCTAGTCCAGAATCGATTTACGGGCCGCCATCATATTGCTGTAAAATTGCTGAGTGCGGTGGTAAACAACAAGCAAACAAACAAGATACTAAACAACACGTACCACAGGCCTTATAGCATTCGCCTTAATTACTGTGTGAATGTCGTGACAAACCTATCACTTTCCAAACTTACCCAGCTGGCTGCACAAGGTCACATGCTTTAAAAAGTCAAGCATTATCATTAGAAGGTTATATTCTGACATTATTTGATAACATCGTCATTGCGTTGTATAATGAAATGTGAGTCAAGTTTCAAATGTGTGTTAAGGCGTGTGCAGCGAAGTGATTACAATGTCGAGTTGTGTGCTGTCAGAGTCCCGTCAATGTCCTGTTGTCTCCGTTAATGTGCTGTCAGAGTCCCGTCAATGTCCTGTTGTCTCAGTTAGTGTGCTGCCAGAGTCCCGTCAATGTCCTATTGTCTCCGTTAGTGTGCTGTCAGAGTCCCGTCAATGTCCTATTGTCTCCGTTAATGTGTTGTCAGAGTCCCGTCAATGTCCTGTTGTCCCCGTTAATGTGCTGTCAGAGTCCCGTCAATGTCCTGTTGTCTCCGTTAATGTGCTTTCAGAGTCCCATCAATGTACTGTTGTCTCCGTTAATGTGCTGTCAAAGTCCCGTCAATGTCCTATTGTCTCCGTTAGTGTGCTGTCAGAGTCCCGTCAATATCCTGTTGCCAATGCGCTGTCAATGCCACGTTGGTACCCCGTCATGCCCTGTCAATGACCCGTCTTTGTCCATTTAATCTACTGTCGGTGTCTTGCTTGTATCCCGCCAATGCCCCTTTAGTGCTCCTCCAGTCTCCCCTGTGTAGCTGAGCTGTGTCAGCGTCCCGGTATAGTCTAGTTAGTGCCCCAGTCTTTGTCCCGTCGGTGGCCAGTTGTGTCTAAGCTGTGTCTCGTCAGTGTCCGTCAATGTTCCGTCAGTGTCCGGTCAGTGTCTCGTCTATGTCCCGTCAATGTGCCGTCAGTGTGCGGTCAGTGTCACCTCTGTGTCCCGTCAATGTTCCGTCAGTGTTCCGTCAGTGTCCGATCAGTGTCCCGTCAGTGTCTTGTCCGTGGTCAGTCAGTGTCCAGTTGTGTCTAAGCTGTTTCTCGTCAGTGTCCGTTAATGTCAAGCGGTTTCGTCAGTTTCTCATCAGTGTCCAGCTGTTTTGTCAGTGTCCCGTCAATGTGCTCTTAGTTTCACGTCAGTGTCCCGTCAGTGTTGCTTCAGTGTCCGGTCAGTGTCTCCTCTGTGTCCCGTTCAGTCAACATTCGGTTTCTTCCGGGATAAAACTATCACGCATGTAAATGCTTGCAACGGATAGGACACAAGAACGACGAATAATGCAGTATGACGCCAGGATATTGCTCATGGATGTCTCAAAGAGTAAACTTCTTTTTTATGTGTTTAATTGTTTTTATTGCAACGATTGTCCTTCCATCACGACAGCGCTGCGTGCTGCCAGCTCTGGTCACGTGACCTACTTGGTGGCCGGGGATGGAGCGAAAGTGGCGTCAGGGTGATGAAGGTGATCAAGTGACGTCAGTGTCTGCTCGGACATACAAAACATAATGGATTACATACAAAAACAGGTAATATAAAAACGAGTTAAAGACATGTGATACTGAGTTTTCAGAAACAAAGTCGTCCATGGCGCCGCAATTCGCCGTGCAGAGTTGCGTCCCTTTGATACGCCAGAAACATATGATGGTGGGTTCGAAATCCATTTCCTCCCGATCTTGGTTCTAGGTTTGTCAGCACCATACCAGTGCTCGTGGGTTTCACCAAAATGGTAAACGTCTAAGACCTGCATCACGTCGGGCTTTCCTCTCACATTAAGCTGACACACCGTGAAATAACTGGAATAAGGTTCAAAGCGGCGGAAACCCTAACTCACTCAGAATCAAAATTGTACAAAATTTATCACTAAAGCTAATGCTAAAAATATCTCTTGGTCGCCTACCTTGAAGCCACATTAACTCTAAAATATTGTTTATGATGTAATTTTATGGCCTTGACACCGCAATCGGAGTTATTATTTTCCCCCGTTTAACTAATTTAAAAGATAACTATATTTTCGAGTGTTCACGGTGTTTGGTTTTATCCACTGAAAATGTTCCAATAGAACGAATCACTACTTACAACTGTCCACCAGTGAACAAACTCCAACTCGCTCACAATTCCATTTTCTGAAACAATAGAACACCAGTGAGGTGATTGGGGTCTAAAGGTTGCGTTACAGATCATATAGCGACGTGAATACCCCACACAGACACAGTATACTGACTCCAGTGCGACCTGTCCTTGTTTTAGCCCCTTAATGACGAGCCCTATGCAGGGAAACAACAAGTGCCGTCTTCTTCACGTCGTTTGGTATGACATGGCCGGGGATCGAACCACCGACCTTCCGCTGTAGAGGTAGACGCTCGACGTCATCATTCAATCAGTTGATGTTACTTCTATAATTTGACAGGAGGGCCCGCTGGACCTAGCAAGGGGCATTATACCGTGGATCATAGCCTTTAACGGTATCAGAATCCCATTATTCAAATCCAAAGATTATAGTTAAATACGATAAAGGAATAAGTTTAACCCACCGTTTGCATCCCACAACTTGAACAGCTGCTCGTAATCATACTCTGTCAGAACTCCGTTCTTGTCACTGTCGTAGATGTCGTACAGCGCATGCGTGAGAACAAACATGGCGGGTAACTGGTGAGTGGTATACGTAGTATATTCCTCACGCGATACTACACCGTCGACTGTAAGTATATAATGGTAAGTTTAGAGACGAGCGAATAACAGCAACAAATGGCAAGTTTACCCTAGGAAGAGGTATTATACAAGCACCCCCTGGGGATTCCGGGTAAGGATACATAGGCCCCGAACAACTTATGCTGGTCGTAAAGGGCGACTAAATGGATCAGGTGGTCAGACGTGGTGACTGGGTTGATTGCGTGGACTGATGTGCATGATGCCAGACACTAGATTGTTAACAGAGTCCCGTCACATAGCTGGATTATTGCTGAGTGCGACAAAAAAAACACAATATTATTCAGGTATTTAGCCACACACACACACACACACACACACACACACACACACACACACACACACTCTCTCTCTCTCTCTCTCTCTCTCTCTCTCACACACACACACACACACACACACACACACACACACCTTGAATTTGTCAATTCTATAAAATAAGGAAACTATCAAAGTCATCAAAACACATACACACACACACACACACACACACACACAATCACGCACACACGAGTACACGTACAGTTAGAGTCGTAGCCATTGAAGGACAGCACGAGTTCAGAATGGGACATTTCCTTGTCCTTATCAATGTCATTGGCAGTGAAGAGATTCTGGGCAGTGATGTCATAGGGCCTCAGGTCGATAGTTCTGGAAAATATTATAACAATTCCAATATGACGCAAATGTTTAGAAACTGTCATGAAAGTTATCAAATTCACATATTATGCACTCAATAAAAACACCCACCCAATAAACTCACCAATTCCTCTCACTAATCCCCTAAATTCACCCATCCCATCCACCCCCAAATAGACTCACCCACCCACCCAATAAACTCAATCAGCCTACACACTATGTCACCAAATAAACTCACCCACCCACCCAATAAACACAACCTACACACTAACTCACCTAATAAACTCACCCTCCCACCCAGTCAAGTCATCCATCCCTCTCACTCTCTCGATAAAGCTCACTAATATCAATAATTTTAGAAATGGGTTAAGGTAAGTAAACTATGTACTAAGGTAACTTCTCTGCCAATCGCAAACTGTTCCAATCTCATTAAAGTCAGATCTTAGTTCTCTCTATCGCTAAACAAATATCTGAGGACATCCAATTACGGGTCACGGCGGAACGACCTTTCATCCAACCAATCAAAGCGTCGCTTACCAGATCATGAAAGTGACAGTCGGAATGTGTTTTCAAATCATGCAACCTCGAAAACGTTAACACGGGGTATTCCGAACGACAGTTACTGTTAGGCGTTACACGGTACTTGGAAAGCACTGTCATACAATCTCAACCATATATTAGACATTCCGGAATGTTCGTTTCTTCAGCTTTCAACATTTTAATGGAGAACTGTGTCAACATATTTTTCAAGCTAAGTCTGAAATGGAAGTCGCCAGGTTGAACCGAATGTTTGTCATTTCAGTGGTCGGTCAAAGTTCGCGAAAGGTCGTTCTGACGTGACCCGTAATGATATGTCCTCAGATCGTTGTTTAGCGGCAACGAGAACTTAGATCTGATTTTAATGAGATTGGTATCTTAAAAACTTCAAAACACAACAATTATAACCAACTAATCAACATACACTGCCGAGCAAAAGAAAGTATACACACTAAAATTGCATTCAAGCAAAGCATTACAACCGTTATGAAAACATTACTAGACTTATCTGTTGTGAGAAACTCATTGCCATGGCGGGTGTAATATCGCCTATGATACCCGTATTAAATACACCACCATCGAATAAACATTTCTGTTAGTTTCAGTTTTAGCCACCATCAAACCTGGATGTATACTTTATTCTGTCCGGCACTCTTTATTTGAAAAGGATTTTCTTTTAATATTATTTTGTTCGTTCTGCCCACCTGACATTTAGGCAAAAATCATCAACCCCAAAAAGAAGGAAAAACCGTTTTACTTACTGAGCCGAAGACAAACTGGCTCCCACGAACAAACAGATAACAGTCAGACAGTTCATTGTGCAAGATCACGCTGGAAAATAAATATTATTTAAACTGAAAAATAATTGCTTGAGGTCACCTCATTACCGTTTCATTTCCTTTTCTTGGTGTTAATAAAAGTGATATGTGTGAACGATATACTTCCTCGTGACCTTTTTCTATTTTCATGTATATTTCATAATCGTTGTGTTAAACCATTTTATATTTTACAGTAAAGTTTAATTTTAATTCCGTTTTTTGGCCATACGATGTTCATTTCTTTTTATGGAATTACAATTCTAATCCAGTGAATCGCCTTTCAAAACAATGTACTCACCTTGGCCAGATGGTTTTCTGCAAGGAGTGATACTTCAGTCACGAGTATTTATATAGACATTCTCCTCGGATAGGCCGATTGATAAGAACAAAGGTCGTCAATAGGACTTATCTTAGATAAAAACCAGAGCGACAGGAACTAAACTAAAACGTCTTTGCCATTTCATTACATGTACCCATGCTCACAATTATTGTCACCTCTATTCTATGATTCATACGTGTAGGGGTGACAATATATATAAATACGAGGGCTGGTTGAAGAGTTCTAACCCTAACTGTGGAAGACCCGTACCAAGTCGATGGTTTTCATTTATTTTTCCACATAGTCCCCTTCCACGTTTACACACTTTTGCCAGCGATGCTGCAAGGCCTAGATGCCGGTCAAGAAGAAATTTTCTTCAGCCACCCTTAAAAAGTCATTCACAGCGGAAATGACGTCATCATTACTAGGAAAATGGCGACCGGCTAGTTCCTTTTTCATTTTGGGAAACAGGTGGAAGTCTGACGGGGCCAAATCGGGTGAGTAAGGGGGATGGTCAATGAGTTTGAAGCCACAATCATGGATCGCTGACATGGCAACCACCGATTTGTGAGCATTCCCCGTCGCTTAGCTTTGACAGCTTCACGCAACTGTCGCAGTAGGTCAGCATAATACATTCCATTGATAGTCTGGCCTTTTTCAAGATAGTCAATCAGCAGAATACCCTTGGAATCCCAAAAGACTGAAGCCATCACCTTTCCAGCAGAAGGAACCGACTTGGCTTTTGGGGGGGCTGGTGAATCCGGATGCTTCCATTGTTTAGACTGAATTTTGGTTTCTGGTTGAAAGTGATGAATCCAGATCTCATCCACGGTTACAAATCGGGCCAAAAATTCATCGGGATCTGCTTCAAAACGGCATAAGTTGTCACGGGACGTCAGGAATCTGACACGTTTCTGATCCGCTGTCAAGAGCTTTGGCACCCATCTTGCAGAAACTTTTGTCATTCCCAACTCGTTGGTGATAATGTGCTCAACCCTCTCATGAGAGATGCCCACAACACTGGCAATATGTCGAGTGGTTAATCGTCGATCAGCCATCACCATGTCATGCACCCGGGTAATGTTTTCCGGAATGGTTGCTGTTGAAGGCCTTCCTGGACGCGGGTCATCGTCAAGGCTCTCTCTGCCACGCTTGAATTCCGCAGCCCACTTCTTTACAGTGGAAAAGGAAGGGGTATCATCCCCTAAAGTTGAGACCATGTCAGCATGTATCTGTGTTGGAGCTAGCCCTTTCAGTTGCAGGTACTTGATGACTGCCCTATAGCCAGTTTTATAGCCATTATAGCCATCTCTTTTGATTTCAATGGGTGGGTTCACAAGATGGTCTGGTACAAAGACAATAATAACACTACAGTTGCAGTTCTTATGTCTATGATTCGTTTAATGATTGTACTTGTTGGTGGCAAAATTTGTTACAATCCGATTGAGATTGAGCCACTTAGGCTTAGAACTTTTCTGCCAGCCCTCGTACATGGGACATACATGACAATATAAAACACGGGACATACATACATACATACATACATACATACATACATACATACATACATACATACATACATACATACATACATACATACATACATACATACATACATACATACATACATACATACATTTTACGGAACGCTCCAAAATCAATGTGTGTGTGCGTGCGGGCGTGCGGGCGTGTGGGCGTGTGGGCTTGCGTGCGTACTACGAAATATAGTACATTTGTATATAAAGATTGTGCAGTGCAGAATACACGCACGCATGCACGCACGCACGCACGCACGCACATTAACTGGTAAGAGGAAATCAGGACTTTTGTGGACAAGAGGGGAGCAGTATAAATACAAAACTGCTGACATATCATTCGGAAAGCAATGTATTGCTTTTGTTTGTTTATTTGCTGTTTAACGCCGCTCTCAGCAATAATGCAGCTATATGACGGCGGTCTGTAAATAATCGAGGCTGGGCCAGACAATCCAGTGATTGACATCATGAGCATCGACCCACGTTTTGGGCATTTTCGCAATTTCAACCTATTGGTACTAGAGTAAAAAGTATAAGTGCCCGTTTATGAGAACGCGATATTCGGCCACCATCGGCAATCTTGTGTCTAAAAAATAAAACTATACGTTCACAGAGACAGTTTGACACATATAAAATATCTCGCATTGTCAAATAATTGTATATTTCGCTCAGTAGTGAGAATGCGAAACGTGATGTTTAATCTCACCTATTCGATTTCATATAAAAAATTCATTATACGTGTAGGCATGGAGAAAGATGCATTCACAGTAAAACCACCAATTTTCAAATTATCTCGCTCTCGCTTTGTCTTTTAACCAACATTCGAAATGGAATACTTCGAAGTTGTCCAGTCTATATAGGTGTCGATGTCCCTTCAGTGACCAGTCAGTGTCTTGTTTGTCAGTCACAACTTTCAACAATTCAAACAAGACAGAGAATAGCTGTGGAAAGTTAGGCTGCTTACAAAGTAAGCATTTAGTCAACATTCGGTATATCCCGGGACTATCAAGCATGTAAATGCTTGCAACGGACAGGACACAAGAACGACGAATAATGCAGCATAACACCAGGTCATCCACACACTGGGTCACAGGGCAGGATATTGCCCATGGATGTCTCAAAGAGTAAACTTCTATTTTATGTGTTTAATTGTTTTTATTACAACGATTGTCCTTCCATCACGACAACACTGCGTGTTGCCAGCTCTGGTCACTTGGTGGACCTACTTGGTGGCCGGGGATGGAGCGAAAGTGGCGTCCGGGTGATGAAGGTGATCAAGTGACGTCAGTGTCTGCTCGGAAATACAAAACAGAAGGGATTACATACAAAAACAGGTAATATAAAAAACAATCTCATTAAAATTAGATCTTAGTTTTTGCTACCGCCAAACAAAGATCTCAGGACATCCCATTACCGCTCACGTCAGAACGACCTTTCGCGAACTTTAACCGACCAATGACTGACAAGAAATCGACATTAGCCAATCAGAAGGCAGCTTTCTCGAGCTTTACGACACAAGTTTCAAACTGGCAACTGCGCTTCGAAACATATTTTGACGTATTCTTGATTAGAAAATTTAGAACTGACAAAAAGAACATTCTGGAATGGCTTATAGATGGGCTTGATTGTATGGATATAATCATAAAACCCGTAACTGTCGTTCGGATTACCCTCAGTTAAATATTTCGAGGCTGCATGATTAGAAAACACCTTACGTCGTCAATTTCATGATCTGGTAAGCGACGCTCTGATTGGTTGGATGAAAGGTTGTTTTGACGTGACCCGTAATGTGATGTCCTCAGATCTTTGTTTAACGATAGCGAGAACTAAGATCTGATTTTAATGAGATTGTATAAAAACAAGTTTAAGACATGTGACACATGAGTTTTCAGAAACAAAGGCAACAACAAAGTCGTCCATGACGCTGCAATTCGCCGTGCAGAGTTGCGTCCCTTTGACAGGCCAGAAACATATGATGATGTGTTCGAAATCCAATTCGCTCCGATCTTGGTTCTAGGTTTGTCAGCACCATACCAGTGCTCGTGGGTTTCACCAAAGTGGTAAACGTCTAAGACCTGCATCACGTCGGGCTTTCCTCTCACATTAAGCTGTTACGGCGCGAAAAAACTGGAATAAGGTTCAAAGTGGCGTAAACCCCAACTCACTCAGAATCAAAATTGTACAAAATTTAGCACTAAAGCTTATGCTAAAAATATCTCTTTGTCGCCTACCTTGAAGCCTCATTAACTCTATAATATTGTTTATAATGGAATTTTATAGCCTTGACACCGCAATCAGAATTATTATTTTACCCGCTTAACTAAGGATAACTATATTTTCGAGTGTGCATGGTGTTTGGGTTTTATCCACTGAAAATGTTCCAATAGAACGAATCACTACTTACAACTGTCCACCAGTGAACAAACTCCAACTCGCTCACAATTCCATTTTCTGAAATAATCGAACACCAGTGAAGTGAATGGAGTCTAAAGGTTGCGTTACAGATAATATAGCGACGTGAATACCCCACACAGACACAGTATACTGACTCCAAGCCGGCCTGTTCTTTTTTTAGCCCCTTAAAGACAAGCCCTATGCGGGGAAACAACAAGTACCGTCTTCTTAACGTCGTTTGGTATAACACGGCCGGGGATCGAACCACCGACCTTCCGCAGTAAAGGTAGACGCTCGACGTCATCAATCAATCAGTTAATGTTACTTCTATAATTTGACAGAAGGGCAGGCTGGACCTAGCAAGGGGCATTTTACCGTAGATCATAGCCTTTAACGGTAACAGAATCCCATTATTCAAATCCAAAGATTATAGTTAAATACGATAAAGGAATAAGTTTCACCCACCGTTTGCATCCCACAACTTGAACAGCTGCTCGTAATCATACTCTGTCAGAACTCCGTTCTTGTCACTGTCGTAGATGTCGTACAGCGCATGCGTGAGAACAAACATGGCGGGGTTCTGGTGAGTGATATACGTAGTATATTCCTCACGCGATACTACACCGTCAACTGTAAGTATAAAATGGTGAGTTTAGAGGCGAGCGAATAACAGCAACAAATGACAAGTTTACACGAGCTGGTCAGCATTGCTTTCCATTGAGGAAGTGGTATCATACAAGCATCCCCTGGGCATTCCGGGTAAGGATACATAGGCCCCGAACAACTTATGCTGGTCGTAAAGGGCTATAAAATGGATCAGGTGGTCAGACGTGGTGACTTGGTTGATTGCGTGGACTGATGTGCTTGATGCCAGACACTAGATTGTTTACAGAGTCCCGTCACATAGCTGGATTATTGCTGAGTGCGACATTTAACAACAAACAAACAAATATTGTTCAGGTATTTAGCCCCTCCTTGAATTTGTCAATTCTATAAAATGAGGAAACTATCAAAGTCATCAAAACACACACACACGCACACAATCACACACACACACACACACACGTACAGTTAGAGTCGAAGCCATTGAAGGACAGGACGAGTTCCAAATGGGACATTTCCTGGTCCTTATCAAGGTCATTGGCAGTGAAGAGATTCTGGGCAGTGATGTCATAGGGCCTCAGGTCGATAGTTCTGGAAAATATTATAACAATTCCAATATGACGCAAATGTTTAGAAACTGTCATGAAAGTTATCGGAATTTACATATAATGCCCTCAATAAAAACACCCACCCAATAAACACACCCATTCCTCTCACTAATCCCCTAAATTCACCCATCCCATCCACCCCCAAATAGACTCACCCACCCACCCAATAAACTCAATCAGCCTACACACTATGTCACCAAATAAACTCACCCACCCACCCAATAAACTCAACCTACACACTAACTCACCCAATAAACTCACCCTCCCACCCAGTCAAGTCATCCATCCCCCTCACTCACTCGATAAAGCTCACTAATATCATTAATTTTAGAAATGGGTTAAGGTAAGTAAACTATGTACTAAGGTAACTTCCCTGCCAATCGCAAACTGTTTCAATCTCATTAAAGTCAGATCTTAGTACTCTCTATCGCTAAACAAATATCTGAGGACATCCCGTTACGGATCACGTCAGAACGACCTTTCATCCAACCAATCAAAGCGTCTCTTACCAGATCATGAAAGTGACAGTCGGAATGTGTTTTCAAATCATGCAACCTCGAAAACGTTAACACGGGGTATTCCGAACTACAGTTACTGCACGTACGAATGATTCCGTCAAAATTATCATCTCTCGCTTCCGTGGGACAGACATTTGAACGGAGGAGGCGTTGCACAGTACATGGGAAGCACTGCCATACAATCTCAACTACTATATTAGACATTCCGGAATGTTCGTTTGCTCGGTCTTCAAAATTTTTATCGCGAACTGTGTCAACATATTTTTCAAGCGTAGTCTGAGAACTTAGATCTGATTTACATGATTGGTACCTTAAAAACTTCAAAACACAACAATTATAACTAACTTATCAACATAATCTGCCGAGCAAAAGAAAGAATGCACATAAAAATTGCATTCAAGCAAAACATGAACAATCGTTATGAAAACATTACTAGACTTATCTGTTATGAGAAACTCATTGCCATGGTGGGTGTAATATCGCCTATGATACCCGTATTAAATACACCACCATCGAATAAACATTTCTGTTAGTTTCAGTTTTAGCCACCATCAAACCTGAGTGTATACTTTATTCTGTCCGGCACTCTTTATTTGAAAAGGAATTTTTTAATATTATTTTGTTCGTTCTACCCACCTGACATTTAGGCAAAAATCATCAACCCAATAAAGAAGGAAAAACCCTTTTCACTTACTGCGCCGAGGACAAACTGGCTCCCACGAACAAACAGATAACAGTCAGACAGTTCATAGTGCAAGATCACGCTGGAAAATAAATAATATTAAAACTGAAAAATAATTGCTTGAGGTCACTTCCTTACCGTTTCATTTCCTTTTCTTGGTGTTAATAAAAGTGATGTGTGTGAACGATATACTTCCTCGTGACTTTTTTCCATTTTCATGTATATTCCATAATCGTTGTGTTAAACTATTTTATATTTTACAGTAAAGTTCAATTTTAGTTCCGGTTTTGGCCATTCGATGTTCATTTCTTTTTATGGAATTACAATTCTAATCCAGTGAATTGCCTTTCAAAACAATGTACTCACCTTGGCCAGATGGTTTTCCGCAAGGAGTGATACTTCAGTCACGAGTATTTATATACTAGACATCTCCTCAGATAGGCCGATTGATAAGAAGAAAGGTCGTCAATGTGTCTTATCTTACATAATAACCAGAGCGACAGGAACTAAACTGAACGTCTTTGCCATTCCATTACATGTACCCATGCTCACAATTATTGTCACTCTATTCTATGATTCATATGTGTAGGGGTTATAATATATATAAATATATGGGACATACATGACAATATATACATACATGGGACATACATGACAATATATACAAACATGGGACATACATGAGATAAAAACATACATGGGACATACGTGACAATATATACATACATGGGACATACATGACAATATATACATACATGGGACATTTCGCAATTTCGACCTGTTGGTACTAGAGTAAAAAGTATAAGTGCCCGTTAAAGAGAACGCGATATTCGGCCACCATTCGGCAATCTTGTGTCTTTAGTACGTTCACAGAGACAGTTTGAGACACATAAAATATCTTGCATTGTCAAATAATTGTATATTTCGCTCAGTAGTGAGAATGAGAGACGTGATGTTTAATCTCACCTGTTCGATTCTATAAAACAAAATTCGTTAAACGTGTAGGCATGGGGAAAGATGCATTCACAGTAAAACCACCAATTTTCAAATTATCTCGCTCTCGCTTTGTCTTTTAACCAACATTCGAAATGGAATACTTCGAAGTTGTCCATTCTATATAGGTGTCGATGTCCCTTCAGTGACCAGTCAGTGTCTTGTTTGTCAGTCACAACTTTCCACAATTCAAACCAGACAGAGAATAGCTGTGGAAAGTTAGGCTGCTTACAAAGACAGCATTTAGTCAACATTCGGTATATCCCGGGAGTATCACGCATGTAAATGCTTGCAACGGACAGGACACAAGAACGACGAATAATGCAGCATAACACCAGGTCACCCACACACTGGGTCACACGGCAGGATATTGCCCATGGATGTCTCAAAGAGTAAACTTCTTTTTTATGTGTTTAATTGTTTTTATTACAACGATTGTCCTTCCATCACAACAACACTGCGTGTTGCCAGCTCTGGTCACTTGGTGGACCTACTTGGTGGCCGGGGATGGAGCGAAAGTGGCGTCCGGGTGATGAAGGGGATCAAGTGACGTCAGTGTCTGCTCGGACATACAAAACAGAAGGGATTACATACAAAAACAGGTAATATAAATACGAGTTAAAGACATGTGATACTAAGGTTTCAGAAACAAAGTCGTCATGGCGCCGCAATTCGCCGTGCAGAGTTGTGTCCCTTTGACAGGCCAGAACTTATGATGGTGGGTTCGAAATCCAGTTCGCTCCGATCTTGGTTCTAGGTTTGTCAGCACCATACCAGTGCTCGTGGGTTTCACCAAAATGGTAAACGTCTAAGACCTGCATCACGTCGGGCTTTCCTCTCACATTAAGCTGACACGCCGCGAAAAATCTGGAATAAGGTTCAAAGCGGCGTAAACCCCAACTCACTCAGAATCAAAATTGTACAAAATTTAGCACTAAAGCTTATGCTAAAAATATCTCTTGGCGCTACCTTGAAGCCTCATTAACTCTAAAATATTGTTCATGGTCTTGTTATGGCCTCGACACCGCAATCGGAATTAATATTTTCTCCCGCTTAACTAAGGATAACTATATTTTCGAGTGTGCATGGTGTTTGGGTTTTATCCATTGAAAATGTTCCAAAAGAACGAATTACTACTTACAACTGTCCACCAGTGAACAAACTCCAACTCGCTCACAATTCCATTTTCTGAAACAATCGAACACCAGTGAGGTGAATGGAGGTGGCTTAATGCAGAGCATATAGCGACGTCTTTGTGTGTGTGTGTGTGTGTGTGTGTGTGTGTGTGTGTGTGTGTGTGTGTGTGTGTGTGTGTGTGTGTGTGTGTGTGTGTGTGTGTGTGTGTCTGTGTGTCTGTGTGTGTGTCTGTGTCTGTGTCTGTGTGTGTGTAATTATGTGTGGGTAACTGTGTGTGGGTAACTTTGTGTAGCTGTAAGTGTGTGTGTGTGTGTGTGTGTGAAAGTGTGTGTGTATGTGTGGAAGCGCGTGTGTATGTGTTTACGTGTGTGTGTGTAAGTGTGTGTGTGTATGTGGGTAAGTGTGTGTGTAAGTGTATGTGTGTACGTATGTGTGTGTGTGCGCGCGCGGATGTGTGTAAATATATGTGTGTATATGTGTAAGTGTGCGTGTGTAAATGTGTGCGCGTGCGTATGTGATTGTGTGTGTAAGTATGTAAGTATGTGTGTAAGTGTGTGTGTATGTGTATGTTCCAGCCTGTGTGTATGTGTGAGTGTGTGTGTTAAGTGTGTCTGTGTGTGTAAATGTGTTTGTGTCCGTGTGTTAGTGTTAGTGTTAGTGTTAGTGTGTATGAGTAAGTGCGTGTGTGTGTGTGTGTGTCTGTCTGCTTGTACTAGTCCGGACTGATGCTTGTACTAGTCCGGACTGATGCCGATTTATAGTGCTATCCCACTGAGATACTATGCCGTAGTTTAACATGAATACTCCACACAGACACAGTATGATTTCAAGCCGACCTGTCCTTGTTTTAGCCCCTTAATGACGAGCCCCAGGCAGGGAAACAACATGTACCGTCTTTTAAATGTTGTCTGGTATGATCTTCCGCTGTAGAGATAGACGCTCGACGCACTACACCACGGAGACGGTCCGAACGCTAGTGTCATATACATTTGAACATTACTCTGGTCTATGATCTATTAATAAGGAAACGACCATTTGTGATAAGGGCTCTTTTTGCACTCTGGAAATGTCTAATTTTGATGTTATGGGTAACTCTTGCAGTCTGTTTTTCATTATTACCAGGGATGTTGCTGGAGATAAATTCCTGAGTACATTTTTATGATAGGTGTAAACTTTGATGGGACATTCTTCTATCATTTTTATCATAGCTAAAATGGAAAATATCTGGAGGCCATGTTGGATGATAATCAGTCAGGTCATAGAAAATGAACCGATTTGAACACCTGCACGTTTTGGACTTCACACATCGTGAATTACACACCTTGTCTTTTGTCTATCTGGATTTGACTGTGGAGAATACTGTTCGAATCAACAGCATTACACCGTATGTCACTTTAAATTGGATATGTGTGGACGTCTTACAAATTACACCCAATATACAATTTATTCTGAAACTATGTGCATGTATATAGAACGTGTGTTCCACAGTCAGTATTAAAGGGCGGATAATGCTCGGTTAAAATGACAGTCTATGACGTCATCAATCAATAAGTTAATGATAGCCTTTGTTACACAGCTAAACGTACACAAAACTGGTTCCACTGTTGGTTCGCGCAGCAAGCTGTGCGCTGTTTCTTCTTTAATTTGACAGGAGGGCAGGCTGGACCTAGCAAGGGGCATTATACCGTAGCCATACCTTTACCGTAGATCATATCCTTTAACGGTATCAGAATCCCATTATTCAAATCCAAAGATTATAGTTAAATACGATAAAGGAATAAGTTTAACCTACCGTTTCCATCCCACAACTTGAACAGCTGCTCGTAATCATACTCTGTCAGAACTCCGTTCTTGTCACTGTCGTAGATGTCGTACAGCGCATGCGTGAGAACAAACATGGCGGGGTTCTGGTGAGTGGTATACGTAGTGTATTCCTCACGTGATACTACACCGTCAACTGTAAGTATAATGGTGAGTTTAGTGACGAGCGAATAACAGCAACAAATGACAAGTTTACCCGAGCTGGTCAGCATTGCTTTCCAATGAGGAAGTGGTATTATACAAGCATCCCCTGGGGATTCCGGGTAAGGATACAAAGGCCACGAACAACTTATGCTGGTCGTAAGGGCGACTAAATGGATCAGGTGGTCAGACGTGGTGACTTGGTTGATTGCGTGGACTGATGTGCATGATGCCAGTCACTAGATTGTTAACAGATCGCCGTAACAAAGCTAGAATATTGCTGAGTGCGACGTTTAACAACAAACAAACCAATATTATTCAGGTATTTAGGCCCCCTGGAATTTGTCAATTCTATAAAATGAGAAAACTATCAATGTCATCAAAACACGCACGCACGCACGCACGCACGCACGCACGCACGCACACACACACACGTACAGTTAGAGTCGTAGCCACTGAAGGACAGGACGAGTTCAGAATGGGACAATTCATGGTCCTTATCAACGTCACTGGCAGTGAAGGGATTCCGGGCAGTGATGTCATAGGGCCTCAGGTCGATAGTTCTGGAAAACATTATAACAATTCCAATATGACGCAAATGTTTAGAAACTGTCATAAAAGTTGTCGAATTCACATATAATACACTCAATAAAAACACCCATCCAATAAACTCACCCATTCCTCTCACTAACCCCCTAAATTCACCCATCCCTTCTACCCCCAAATAGACTCAACCACCCGACTCTCTCACTCACCCACCCAATAAACTCAATCAGCCTACACACTATGTCACCAAATAAACTCACCCACCCACCTAATAAACTCATTCAGCCTACTCACTAACTCACCAGTCAGTGTCTTCTTTGTCAGTCACACCATTACATACATACATACATACATACATACATACATACATACATACATACATACATACATACATACATACATACATACATACATATATACATACATCATACATACATACATACATACCATATATATAACACTATTTACGGAACGCTCCAAAATCCATGTGTGTGTGCGTGAGCGCGTGCGGGCATGTGGGCGTGCGGGATTGCGGGCGTACGTACGAAATATAGTACATTTGTAAATAAAGATTGTGCAGTGCAGAATACACGCACGCACGCACGCACCCACCCACGCACCCACGCACCCACGCACCCACGCACCCACGCACGCACATTAGCTGGTAAGAGGAAATCAGGACTTTTGTGGACAAGAGGGGAGCAGTATTAATACAAAACTGCTGACATATCATTCGGAAAGCAATGTATTGCTTTTGTTTGTTTATTTGTTGTTTAACGCCGCTCTCAACAATTATGCAGCTATATGACGGCGGTCTGTAAATAATCGAGTCTAGGCCAGACAATCCAGTGATTGACATCATGAGCATCGACCCACGTTTTGAGCTTTTTCGCAATTTCGACCTGTTCGTACTAGAGTAAAAAGTATAAGTGCCCGTTCAAGAGAACGCGATATTCGGCCACCATCGGCAATCTTGTGTCTAAAAAATAAAACTGTACGTTCACAGAGACAGTTTGACACATATAAAATATCTCGCATTGTCAAATAATTGTATATTTCGCTCAGTAGTGAGAATGCGAAACGTGATGTTTAATCTCACCTGTTCGATTCTATAAAAAAAATTCGTTAAACGTGTAGGCATGGAGAAAGATGCATTCACAGTAAAACCACCAATTTTCAAATTATCTCGCTCTCGCCTTGTCTTTTAACCAACATTCGAAATGGAATACTTCGAAGTTGTCCATTCTATATAGGTGTCGATGTCCCTTCAGTGACCAGTCAGTGTCTTGTTTGTCAGTCACAACTTTCCACGATTCAAACCAGACAGAGAATAGCTGTGGAAAGTTAGGCTGCTTACAAAGACAGCATTTAGTCAACATTCGGTATATCCCGGGAGTATCACGCATGTAAATGCTTGCAACGGACAGGACACAAGAACGACGAATAATGCAGCATAACACCAGGTCACCCACACACTGGGTCACACGGCAGGATATTGCCCATGGATGTCTCAAAGAGTAAACTTCTATTTTATGTGTTTAATTGTTTTTATTACAACGATTGTCCTTCCATCACGACAACACTGCGTGATGCCAGCTCTGGTCACGTGACCTACTTGGTGGCCGGGGATGGAGCGAAAGTGGCGTCCGGGTGATGAAGGGGATCAAGTGACGTCAGTGTCTGCTCGGACATACAAAACAGAAGGGATTACATACAAAAACAGGTAATATAAATACGAGTTAAAGACATGTGATACTAAGGTTTCAGAAACAAAGTCGTCCATGGCGCCGCAATTCGCCGTGCAGAGTTGTGTCCCTATGACAGGCCAGAACTTATGATGATTGGTTCGAAATCCAGTTCGCGCCGATCTTGGTTCTAGGTTTGTCAGCACCATACCAGTGCTCGTGGGTTTCACCAAAATGGTAAACGTCTAAGACCTGCATCACGTCGGGCTTTCCTCTCACATTAAGCTGACACACCGTGAAATAACTGGAATAAGGTTCAAAGCGGCGTAAACCCCAACTCACTCAGAATCAAAATTGTACAAACTTTAGCACTAAAGCTAATGCTAAAAATATCTCTTGGCGCTACCTTGAAGCCTCATTAACTCTAAAATATTGTTAATGATGGAATTTTATGGCCTCGACACCGAATTTAGAATTAATATTTTCTCCCGCTTAACTAAGGACAACTATATTTTCGAGTGTGCATGGTGTTTGGGTTTTATCCACTGAAAATGTTCCAAAAGAACGAATTACTACTTACAACTGTCCACCAGTGAACAAACTCCAACTCGCTCACAATTCCATTTTCTGAAACAATCGAACACCAGTGAGGTGAATGGAGGTGGCTTAATGCAGAGCATGAAGCGATGTATTGCGAGTGTGTGTGTGTGTGTGTGTGTGTGTGTGTGTGTGTGTGTGTGTGTGTGTGTGTGTGTGTGTGTGTGTGTGTGTGTGTGTGTGTGTGTGTGTGTGTGTGTGTGTGTGTGTGTGTGTAACTAAGTGTGTGTAACTAAGTGTGTGTAACTAAGTGTGTGTGAAAGTGTGAAAGTGTGTGTGTATGTGTGGAAGCGCGTGTGTATGTGTTTACGTCTGTGTGTTTAGTGTGTGTGTATGTGGGTAAGTGTGTGGGTAAGTGTATGTGTGTAAGTGTATGTGTGTACGTATGTGTGTGCGTGCGCGCGGATGTGTGTAAATATATGTGTGTATATGTGTAAGTGTGCGTGTGTAAATGTGTGCGCGTGCGTATGTGATTGTTAGTGTAAGTATGTAAGTATGTGTGTAAGTGTGTGTGTGTATGTGTATGTTCCAGCCTGTGTGTATGTGTGAGTGTGTGTGTTAAGTGTATCTGTGTGTGTAAATGTGTTTGTGTCCGTGTGTTTGTATGTGTGTGTAAGTGTGTGTTAAATGTGTCTGTGTGTGTAAATGTGTTTGTGTCCGTGTGTTAGTGTGTTAGGGTGTGTGTGTGCGTGTGTCTGTATGTGTAAGTGCCTGTGTGTATGTGTGTAAGTGTGTGTGTGCGTATGTATGTGAGTGTGTTTCTCTCTGTGTGTGTGTGCGCGTGCGTGCGTGCGTGCGTGCGTGTGTGCGTGTGTGCGTGTGTCTGTCTGTCTGTCTGTCTGCTAGTACTAGTCCGGACTGATGCTTGTACTAGTCCGGACTGATGCCGATTTATAGTGCTATCCCACTGAGATACTATGCCGTAGTTTAACATGAATACTCCACACAGACACAGTATGATTCCAAGCCGACCTGTCCTTGTTTTAGCCCCTTAATGACGAGCCCCAGGCAGGGAAACAACATGTACCGTCTTTTAAATGTTGTCTGGTATGATCTTCCGCTGTAGAGGTAGACGCTCGACGCACTACACCACGGAGACGGTCCGAACGCTAGTGTCATATACATTTGAACATTACTCTGGTCTATGATCTATTAATAAGGAAACGACCATTTGTGATAAGGGCTCTTTTTGCACTCTGGAAATGTCTAATTTTGATGTTATGGGTAACTCTTGCGGTCTGTTTTTTTATTATTACCAGGGATGTTGCTGGAGATAAATTCCTGAGTACATTTTTATGATAGGTGTAAACATTGATGGGACATTCTTCTATCATTTTTATCATAGCTAAAATGGAAAATATCTGGAGGCCATGTTGGATGATGATCAGTCAGGTCATAGAAAATGAACCGATTTGAACACCTGCACGTTTTGGACTTCACACATCGTGAATTACATACCTTGTCTTTTGTCTATCTGGATTTGACTGTGGAGAATACTGTTCGAATCAACAGCATTACACCGTATGTCACTTTAAATTGGATATGTGTGGACGTCTTACAAATTACACCCAATATACAATTTATTCTGAAACTATGTGCATGTATATAGAACGTGTGTTCCACAGTCAGTATTAAAGGGCGGATAATGCTCGGTTAAAATGACAGTCTATGACGTCATCAATCAATAAGTTAATGATAGCCTTCATTACACAGCTAAACGTACACAAAACTGGTTCCACTGTTGGTTCGCGCAGCAAGCTGTGCGCTGTTTCTTCTTTAATTTGACAGGAGGGCAGGCTGGACCTAGCAAGGGGCATTATACCGTAGCCATACCTTTACCGTAGATCATATCCTTTAACGGTATCAGAATCCCATTATTCAAATCCAAAGATTATAGTTGAATACGATAAAGGAATAAGTTTCACCCACCGTTTCCATCCCACAACTTGAACAGCTGCTCGTAATCATACTCTGTCAGAACTCCGTTCTTGTCACTGTCGTAGATGTCGTACAGCGCATGCGTGAGAACAAACATGGCGGGGTTCTGGTGAGTGGTATACGTAGTATATTCCTCACGTGATACTACACCGTCAACTGTAAGTATAATGGTGAGTTTAGTGACGAGCGAATAACAGCAACAAATGACAAGTTTACCCGAGCTGGTCAGCATTGCTGTCCAATGAGGAAGTGGTATTATACAAGCATCCCCTGGGGATTCCGGGTAAGGATACAAAGGCCACGAACAACTTATGCTGGTCGTAAGGGCGACTAAATGGATCAGGTGGTCAGACGTGGTGACTTGGTTGATTGCGTGGACTGATGTGCATGATGCCAGTCACTAGATTGTTAACAGATCGCCGTTACAAAGCTGGAATATTGCTGAGTGCGACTTTAACAACAAACAAACCAATATTATTTAGGTATTTAGGCCCCCTTGAATTTGTCAATTCTATAAAATGAGAAAACTATCAATGTCATCAAAACACACACGCACGCAAGCAAGCACGCACGCACACACACACACACACACACACACACACACACACACACACACAGACACACATACACACACACACGTACAGTTAGAGTCGTAGCCACTGAAGGACAGGACGAGTTCAGAATGGGACAATTCATGGTCCTTATCAACGTCACTGGCAGTGAAAGGATTCCGGACAGTGATGTCAAAGGGCCTCAGGTCGATAGTTCTGGAAAACATTATAACAATTCCAATATGACGCAAATGTTTAGAAACTGTCATAAAAGTTGTCGAATTCACATATAATACACTCAATAAAAACACCCATCCAATAAACTCACCCATTCCTCTCACTAACCCCCTAAATTCACCCATCCCTTCTACCCCCAAATAGACTCACCCACCCCACTCTCTCACCCACCCACCCAATAAACTCAATCAGCCTACACACTATGTCACCAAATAAACTCACCCACCCACCCAATAAACTCAACCTACACACTAACTCACCTAATAAACTCACCCACCCACCCAGTTAAGTCATCCATCCCTCTCACTCCTTCGATAAAGCTCACTAATATCAATAATTTTAGAAATGGGTTAAGGTAAGTAAACTATGTACTAAGGTAACTTCCCTGCCAATCGCAAACTGTTCCAATCTCATTAAAGTCAGATCTTAGTTCTCTCTATCGCTAAACAAATATCTGAGGACATTCCATTACGCGTAAAATCAGAACGACCTTTCATCCAACCAATCAAAGCGTCTCTTACCAGATCATGAAAGTGACAGTCGGAATGTGTTTTCAAATCATGCAACCTCGAAAACGTTAACACGGGGTATTTCGAACTACAGTTACGGCCCGAAGAGTTGATTCCGTCAAAATTATCGTCTATCTCTCGCTTCCGTGGGATAAACATTTGAACGGAGGAAGCGTTACACAGTACGTGGAAAGCACTGCCCTACAATCTCAACCATATATTAGACAATCCGGAATGTTCGTTTGATCAGTTTTCAAACTTTTAATCGAGAACTGTGTCGACATATTTTTCAAGCGTAGTCTGAAATAGAAGTCGCCAGGTTGAACCGAGTGCTGTAGAGCTCGAGAAAGCTACTTTCTTAAAAACTTCAAAACACAACAATTATAACCAACCAATCAACATAAACTGCCAAGCAAAAGAAAGTATACACATAAATATTGCATTCAAGCAAAACATGACAATCGTTATGAAAACATTACTAGACTTATCTGTTGTGAGAAACTCATTGCCATGGCGGGTGTAATATCGCCTATGATGCCCGTATTAAATACACCACCATCGAATAAACATTTCTGTTAGTTTCAGTTTTAGCCACCATCAAACCTGGATGAATACTTATTTTGTCCGGCACTCTTTATTTGAAAAGGAATTTTTTTAAATATTATTTTGTTTGTTCTGCCCACCTGACATTTAGGCAAAAATCGTCAACCCAAAACAATGAAAAACCCTTTACACTTACTGCGCCGAGGACAAACTGGCTCCCACGAATAAACAGATAACAGTCAGACAGTTCATTGTTCAAGATCACGCTGGAAAATGAATAATATTTAAACTGAAATATAATTGCTTGAGGTCCCTTCATTACCATTTCATTTCCTTTTTTTGGTGTTAATAAACGTGATATGTGTAAACGATATACTTCCTCTTGATTTTTTTCTATTTTCATGTATATTCCATAATCGTTGTGTTAAACCATTTTATACGAAGTTCATTTCTTTTTATGGAATTACAATTCTAATCCAGTGAATCGCCTTTCAAAACAATGTACTCACTTTGGCCAGATGGTTTTCTGCAAGGAGTGATACTTCAGTCACGAGTATTTATATAGACATTCTCCTCGGATAGGCCGATTGATAAGAAGAAAGGTCGTCAATGGGACTTATCTTACATAATATCCAGAGCGACAGGAACTAAACTGAACGTCTTTGCCATTCCATTACATGTACCCATGCTCACAATTATTGTCACCTCTATTCTATGATTCATATGTGTAGGGGTGACAATATATATAAATACGAGGGCTGGCTGAAAAGTTCTAAGCCTAACTGTGAAAGACCCGTACCAAGTCGATGGTTTTCATTTACTTCTCCACATAGTCTCCTTCCATGTTTACACACTTTTGCCAGCCATGCTGCAAGGCCTGGATGCCGGTCAAGAAGAAATTTTATTCAGCCACCCTTAAAAAGTCATTCACAGCGGAAATGACGTCATCATTACTAGGAAAATGGCGACCGGCTAGTTCCTTTTTCATTTTGGGAAACAGGTGGAAGTCTGACGGGGCCAAATCGGGTGAGTAAGGGGGATGGTCAATGAGTTTGAAGCCACAATTATGGATCGCTGACATGGCAACCACCCATTTGTGAACAGGAGCATTGCCTTGGTGGAACAGGACTTCTTTTAGTGAGCATTCCCCGTCGCTTAGCTTTGATAGCTTCACGCAACTGTCTCAGTAGGTCAGCAGGGGGGGGGGGGGGGGGGGGGGGGGTGGTGAATCCGGATGCTTCCATTGTTTAGACTGAATTTTGGTTTCTGGTTGAAAGTGATGAATCCAGATCTCATCCATGGTTACAAATCGGGCCAAAATCATCGGGATCTGCTTCAAAACGGCATAAATTGTCACGGGACGTCAGGAATCTGACACGTTTCTGATCCGCTGTCAAGAGCTTTGGCACCCATCTTGCAGAAACTTTTGTCATTCCCAACTCGTTGGTGATAATGTGCTCAACCCTCTCATGAGAGATGCCCACAACACTGGCAATATGTCGAGTGGTCAATCGTGGATCAACCATCACCATGTCATGCACCCGGGTAATGTTTTCCGGAATGGTTGCTGTTGAAGGCCTTCCTGGACGCGGGTCATCGTCAAGGCTCTCTCTGCCACGCTTGAATTCCGCAGCCCACTTCTGTACAGTGAAAAAGGAAGGGGTATCATCCCCTAAAGTTGAGACCATGTCAGCATGTATCTGTGTTTGAGTTAGCCCTTTCAGTTGCAGGTACTTGATGACTGCCCTATAGCCAGTTTTGTCCATTTTTGGTGATTTCAATGGGTAGGTTCACAAGATGGTATGATACAAAGGCAATAATAACATCACAGTTGCAGTTCTTACATACATACATGCATGCATGCATGCATGCATCCATGCATCCATCCATCCATCCATCCATCCATCCATCCATCCATCCATCCATCCATCCATACATACATCCATCCATACATCCATCCATACATACATACATACATACATACATACATACATACATACATACCTCGTATAACACTATTTACGGAACGCTCCAAAATCCATGTGTGTGTGCGTGAGGGCGTGCGGGCGTGCGGGCGTGTGGGTGTTTGGGCTTGCGTGCGTACGTACGAAATATAGTACATTTGTAAATAAAGATTGTGCAGTGCAGAATACACGCACGCACGCAAGCACGCACGCACGCACATTAACTTAGAGGGGAGCAGTATAAATACTAAACTGCTGACATATCATTCGGAAAGCAATGTATTGCTTTTGTTTGTTTATTTGCTGTTTAACGCCGCTCTCAGCAATTATGCAGTTATATGACGGCGGTCTGTAAATAATCGAGTCTGGGCCAGACAATCCAGTGATTGACATCATGAGCATCGACCCACGTTTTGAGCATTTTCGCAATATCGACCTATTGGTACTAGAGTATAAAGTCGAAGTGCCCGTTAAAGAGAACGCGATATTCGGCCACCATTCGGCAATCTTGTGTCTTTAGTACGTTCACAGAGACAGTTTGACACATATAAAATATCTCGCATTGTCAAATAATTGTATATTTTGCACAGTAGTGAGAACGCGAGACGTGATATTTAATCTCACCTATTCGATTCTATATAAAAAATTCGTTATACGTGTAGGCATGGAGAAAGATGCATTCACAGTAAAACCACCAATTTTCAAATTATCTCGCTCTCGCCTTGTCTTTTAACCAACATTCGAAATGGAATACTTCGAAGTTGTTCAGTCTATATAGGTGTCGATGTCCCTTCAGTGACCAGTCAGTGTCTTGTTTGTCAGTCACAACTTTCCACAATTCAAACAAGACAGAGAATATCTGTGGAAAGTTAGGCTGCTTACAAAGACAGCATTTAGTCAACATTCGGTTTATCCCGGGAGTATCAAGCATGTAAATGCTTTCAACGGACAGGACACAAGAACGACGAATAATGCAGCATAACACCAGGTCATCCACACACTGGGTCACAGGGCAGGATATTGCTCATGGATGTCTCAAAGAGTAAACTTCTATTTTATGTGTTTAATTGTTTTTATTACAACGATTGTCCTTCCATCACGACAACACTGCGTGTTGCCAGCTCTGGTCACTTGGTGGACCTACTTGGTGGCCGGGGATGGAGCGAAAGTGGCGTCAGGGTGATGAAGGTGATCAAGTGACGTCAGTGTCTGCTCGGACATACAAAACAGAAGGGATTACATACAAAAACAGGTAATATAAAAACCAATCTCATTAAAATCTGATCTTAGTTTTTGCTACCGCCAAACAAAGATCTCAGGACATCCCATTACCGGTCACGTCAGAACGACCTTTCGCGATTTTTGACCGACTTATGAAATGACTGACAAGAAATCGACATTAGCCAATCAGAAGGCAGCTTTCTCGAGCTTTACGACACAAGTTTCAAACTGGCGACTACGCTTCGAAACATATTTTGACGTATTCTCGATTAAAAAACTTAAAACTGACAAAAGAACATTCTTGAATGGCTTATAGATGGCCTAGATTGTATGGATATAATCATAAAACCCGTAACTGTCGTTCGAATTACCCTCAGTTAAATATTCCGAGGTTGCATGAATAGAAAACACCTTCCGTCGTCACTTTCATGATCTGGTAAGCGACGCTCTGATTGGTTGGATGAAAGGTTGTTCTGACGTGACCCGTAATGTGATGTCCTCAGATCTTTGTTTAACGATAGCGAGAACTAAGATCTGATTTTAATGAGATTGTATAAAAACGAGTTGAAGACATGTGACACATGAGTTTTCAGAAACAAAGGCAACAACAAAGTCGTCCATGACGCTGCAATTTGCCGTGCAGAGTTGCGTCCCTTTGACAGGCCAGAAACATATTATGGTGTGTTCGAAATCCAGTTCGCTCCGATCTTGGTTCTAGGTTTGTCAGCACCATACCAGTGCTCGTGGGTTTCACCAAAGTGGCAAACGTCTAAGACCTGCATCACTTCGGGCTTTCCTCCCACATTAAGCTGACACGCCGCGAAAAATACTGGAATAAGGTTCAAAGCGGCGTAAACCCCAACTCACTCAGAATCAAAATTGTACAAACTTTAGCACTAAAGCTAATGCTAAAAATATCTCTTGGTCGCCTGCCTTGAAGCCTCATTAACTCTAAAATATTGTCAATGATGGAATTTTACGGCCTTGACACCGCAATCAGAATTATTATTTTACCCGCTTAACTAAGGATAACTATATTTTCGAGTGTGCATGGTGTTTGGGTTTTATCCACTGAAAATGTTCCAACAGAACGAATCACTACTTACAACTGTCCACCAGTGAACAAACTCCAACTCGCTCACAATTCCATTTTCTGAAACAATAGAACACCAGTGAAGTGAATGGGGTCTAAAGGTTGCGTTAAAGATCATATAGCGACGTAAATACCCCACACAGACACAGCATACTGACTCCAAGCCGACCTGTCTTTGTTTTAGCCCCTTAATGACGAGCCCAGCAGGGAAACAACAAGTACCGTCTTCCTAACGTCGTTTGGTATGACACGGCCGGGGATCGAACCACCGATCTTCCGCTGTAGAGGTAGACGCTCGACGTCATCAATCAATCAGTTAATGATAGCCTTCATTACACAGCTAAAGCTACACAAAACTGGTTCCACTGTTGGTTCGCGCAGCAAGCTGTGCGCTGTTTCTTCTATAATTTGACAGGAGGGCGGGCAGGCTGGACCTAGCAAGAGGCATTATACCGTAGATCATAGCCTTTATCGGTATCAGAATCCCATTATTCAAATCCAAAGATTATAGTTAAATACGATAAAGGAATAAGTTTCACCCACCGTTTCCATCCCACAACTTGTACAGCTGCTCGTAATCATACTCTGTCAGAACTCCGTTCTTGTCACTGTCGTAGATGTCGTACAGCGCATGCGTGAGAACAAACATGGCGGGATTCTGGTGAGTGGTATACGTAGTATATTCCTCACGTGATACTACACCGTCAACTGTAAGTATAATGGTGAGTTTAGAGACGAGCGAATAACAGCAACAAATGGCAAGTTTACCCGAGCTGGTCAGCATTGCTTTCCAATGAGGAAGTGGTATTATTTAATATACAAGCATCCCCTGGGGATTCCGGGTTAAGATATACAACTCTCGAACAACTTATGCTGGTTGTACAGGGCGACTAAACGGATCAGGTGGTCAGACGGGGTGACTTAGTTGATTGCGTGGACTGATGTGCATGGTCCCAATCACTGGATTGTCTGGTCCAGACTCGATTGTTAACAGACCGCCGTCACATAGCTTGAATATTGCATATTGCGCCGTTTACAACAAACAAGCCAATATTATTCGGGCATTTAGACCCCTGAATTTGTGAATTAGAAAAACAATGAGAAAACGTTTAAAATTATCAAAAACACAAACAAACACAAATACAAACACATACGTACAGTTAGCATCGTAGCCATTGAAGGACAGGACCAGTTCAGAATGGGACATTTCCTGGTCCTTATCAACGTCATTGACAGTGAAGAGATTCTGGGCAGTGATGTCATAGGGCCTCAAGTCGATAGTTCTGGAAAACATTATAACAATTCCAATATGACGCAAATGTTTAGAAACTGTCATGAAAGTTATCGGAATTCACATATAATGCCCTCAATAAAACATCTACCCACCCACCCCACTCACTAACCTCCTAAATTCACCCATCCCATCCACCCCCAAATAGACTCACCCACCCCGCTCACTAACCCCCTAAATTCACCCCTCCCATCCATCCAACTCACTCACTCACCCACCCTCCCACCTAACAAACTTAATCAGCCTATTCACTTACTTACCCACCCAATAAACTCATCAAACCCACTCACTCACCCACCCTCCCACCTACACAATACATTCAATCAGCCTATTCACTCACTAACCCACCCAATAAACTCAATCAGCCTACTCACTCACTCACCCAACCAATAAACTCACCCACCCCACTCACTCACCCACCCACCCAATACACTCAATCAGCCTATTCACTCACTCACCAACCCAATAAAATTATTCAGCCTACTCACTCACTAACCCACCCAATAAACTCACCCATCCCACTCACTCACGTGCACCCACCCACCTAATATACTCAATCAGCCTATTCACTCACTAACCCACCCAAGAAACACAATCAGCCTACCCAATCACTCACCCACCCAAAGAAACCAATCAGCCTACTCACTCACTAACCCATCCAATAAACTCAATCAGCCTACTCACTAACCCATCCAATAAGCTCAATCAACCTACTCACTCACTAACCCATCAAATAAACTCAATCAGTCTACTCACTAACTAACCCACCCAATAAACTCAATCAGCCTACCCAATCACTAACCCATCCAATAAACTCAATCAGCCTACTCACTCACTAACCAACCCAATAAACTCAATCAGCCTACCCACTCACTAACCCGTACAATAAACTCAATCGGCCATCTCACTCACTAACCCACCCAATAAACTCAATCAACCTACTCACTCACTAACCCATCCGATAAACTCAATCAGCCTTCTCACTCACTAACCCACCCAATAAACTCAATCTGCCTACTCACTCACAAACCCACCCAATAAACTCAATCAACCTACTCACTCACTCACCCACCCACCCAATAAACTCAAATAAACCTACTCACGCACTAACCCACCCAATACACTCAACCAGCCTACTCACTAGCTAACCCATCCAATAAACTCAATCAGCCTACTCACTCACTAACCCACCCAATAATTTCAATCAGCCTACACACTAACCCACCTTATAAACTCAATCGGCCTTCTCACTCACTAACCCTGCCAATAAACTCAATCAGCCTACTCACTCACTAACCCACCAAATAAACTCAATCAACCTACTCACTCACTAACCCATCCAATAAACTCAATCAGCCTACTCACTAACCCACCAAATAAACTCAATCAACCTACACACTCACTAACCCATCCAATAAACTCAATCAGCCTACTCACTCACTAACCAACCCAATAAACTCAATCAACCTACTCCCTCACTAACCCATCCAATAAACTCAATCTGCCTACTCACTCACTAACCCACCCAATAAACTCAATCTGCCTACTCACTCATTAACCCACCCAATAAACTCAACCAGCCTACTCACTCACTAACCCACCCAATAAACTCAATGAACCTACTCACTCACTAACCCACCCAATAAACTCAATCAACCTACTCACGCACTAACCCAACCAATAAATTCAATCAGCCTACACACTAACCCACCAAATAAACTCAATCAGCCTGTTCACTCACTAACCCTGCCAATAAACTCAATCAGCCTACTCACTCACTAACCCACGTAATAAACTCAACCAGCCTACAACTCAACTGAAATTATGCCAAAAACAATTGACGTTATGTTAAAGGCTGTTGGGGATACTTAAAACACTTTAAACACTAGCAGACTGAGACTATGTTAAACACAACTGAGATTATGTAAAACACAACTGAGATTATGTTGAACACAACTGAGATCATGTTAAAACGCTACTGAGTTTATATTAAACACTACTGAGATTATGTTAAACACAACTGTGTTTATGTTAAACACTACTGAGATTATGTTAAACACTACTGAGATTATGTTAAACACTACTGAGATTATGTTAAACACAACTGAGATTATGTTAAACACTACTGAGATTATGTTAAACACTACTGAGATTATGTTAAACACTACTGAGATTGTGTTAAAACTACTGAGATTATGTTAAACACAACTGTGATTATGTTAAACACTACTGAGATTATGTTAAACACAACTGAGATTATGTTAAACACTACTGAGATTATGTTAAACACAACTGAGATTTTGTTAAACACTACTGAGATTATGTTAAACACAACTGAGATTATGTTAAACACTACTGAGATTATGTTAAACACAACTGAGATTATGTTAAACACTACTGAGATTATGTTAAACACAACTGTGATTATGTTAAACACCACTGAGTTTATATTAAACACTACTGAGATTATGTTAAACACAACTGTGATTATGTTAAACACTACTGAGATTATGTTAAACACTACTGAGTTTATGTTAAACACAACTGAGATTGTGTTAAACACAACTGTGATTATGTTAAACACTACTGAGATTATGTTAAACACTACTGAGATTATGTTTAACACTACTGAGATTATGTTAAACTCTACTCAGACCATGTGTTACACTACTGAAGTTGTGTTTTATTACTGCTAAGGTTATGTTAAACACTACTGAGGCCATGTGTAACGCTACTGAAGTTTTGTTTTATCACTGCTTGGATTATGTCAGGACACTGCTGAGATTATGTTAACACAACTGAGATTATGTTAAACACTACTGAGATTATGTTAAACACTACTGAGATTATGTCAGGACACTGCTGATATTATGTTGAAACATAGCTGAGACACTGTTGCAATACGCGTACAACAATTACAATTGTATTGTCATGAGTGAGTGAGTGAGTGAGTATGGTTTTACGCTGCTTTTAGCAATATTACAGCAATATCACGGCGGGGGACACCAGAAATGGGCTTCACACATTGTACCCACGTCGGGAAACGAACACGGGTCTTCGGCGTGACGAGCGAACGCTTTAACCATTAGGCTACCCGACCGCCCCGTATTGTCAGCAAGGCTACCCTGTATCTTTTCACATGACGACAAATACCTGTCAAGTTCAGCAGACGTTTAGGGGAGTTGAGTGTTTAGAATGTATCTAAAAAACGTCAAAACAATTATAACAAATCGCGAGAGGAATAGAAACCATAAACTGCCCAGCAAAAGAAAGTATTCACTTAAAAATTGAATTCGAACCAAAAATTACACGTTATCAAAACGTTACTGGACTTCTCTGGTATGAGAATCTCATGGATATGATGGATGTAGTATCGCCTACGATGTCCATATTAAATGCAACCCGTGAAGATCTGAGGTAGAATAGGTCTTCAGGAACCCATGCTTGCGGAAACAGGCGACTATGCATGTCGTATGAGGCGACTAACGGGATCGGGTGGTCAGGCTCACTGACTTGGTTGATGCATGTCATCGTATCCCAACTGCGTAGATCGAAGCTCATGATATCAATCACTGGATTGTCTGGACCAAACTCGATTGTTTACAGACCGCCGTCATATAGCTGGATTATTGCTGAGTGCGGCGTTAAACAACAAACATACAAAACATATCAAATACACGACCTTCGAATAAACATATCTATTATTTCAAGTCTAGCCACCATCAACCCTGGGTGTGTACTTTTCTTTGCAAGGCAGTTTTTATTTTAAAAGGGATTTTTCATTTTTATTTTTTTAGACCTATCGACCTGACATTTAGACACAAATGATCAATCCGAATAGAAGGAAAAACCGTTTTACTTACTGAGCCGAGGACAAACTGGCTCCCACGAACAAACAGATAACAGTCAGACAGTTCATTGTGCAAGATCACGCTGGAAAATAAATAATATTAAAACTGAAAAATAATTGCTTGGGGTCATCTCATTGTTATTTCATTTCAATTACTGGATGTTAATAAAAGTGATGTATGTGAACGATATTCTTTTTTCTAATTTAAGGATTATGTAATCAGAGAATAGAAAATATTATATATTTTCGATATTCGTTTGTAAAACCATTTCAGGTATATTTTACAGTTAAGTTCAATTTTAATTCAGGTTTTTGCCATTGAAGGTTCATTTCTTTTTATGGACTTATATTTTTTAATCCAGTGAATCGCCTTTCAAAACAATGTACTCACCTTGGCCAGATGGTTTTCTGCAAGGAGTGATACTTCAGCCACGAGTATTTATATAGACATTCTCCTCGGATAGGCCGATTGATAAGAAGAAAGGTCGTCAATAGGACTTATCTTAGATAAAAACCAGAGCGACAGGAACTAAACTGAACGTCTATACCATTCAATTACATGTACCCATGCTCACAATTATTGTCACCTCTATTGTATGATTCATATATGTAGGTTTTACAATATATATGCATACATGGAACTTTCAAAATCTTTATTTTAGGGAGTGGTGGATAAAATTTAAAAAAAGCCATGGCAAATGTTATGTAAATTATGCTTATAATGTGTGGTTCAGTTTTGTTACATGTCTCCTCAATTTTTCATCATCTTATTACAAGTCCGCTAGCACACGAATCTGTTTGACAAGTTGTTTCATTAATATTGTATGCGAGAAAATCAAATGGATTTGGCATAAGCTTTTACGAGGTTGTCTACATACATTTCATTACATTGTGATATATGTATGTGTGCGTGTGTGCGGGCGTTCGTGCGTGTGTGCGGGCGTTCGTGCGTGCCTCCGTACGAAATATAGTACATTTGTGAATAAAGATTGTACATGATATATGTACAGTGCAGAATACACGCACGCACGCACGCACGCACGCACGCACGCACGCACGCACGCACGCACGCACGCACGCACGCACGCACGCACGCACGCACGAACATTAACTGGTAAGAGGGAATCACGACTTTTGGGGACAAGAGGGGAGCACTATAAATACAAAAGTGCTGGCATATCATTCGGAAAGCATTTTATTGCTGTTTTTGTTTAGAAACATGTTACCAGATGATTTAGTTGAATAAAAAGTATACGTCAACGGGGAGAAATGCGCACCCTGCGTCCGCGTATGTTTGTTTGTTTGTTTATTTGTTGCTTAACGCCGCACTCCCGAATATTCCAGCTGTATGACGGCGGTCTGTAAATAATCGACTCTGGACCAGACAATCCAGTGATTGACATCATGAGCATCGGTCCACGCCCGCGTATGTAACTGAGAAGAGTTGGAGCGAATGTTTCGTTTTGAGCATTGTTTGATCATTGTTAATTTCACTCAGTAGGGAGAATGCGAAGCGTGATGTTTAATCTCACCTATTTGATTCGGTAAGTTTATTCTTTTTTTTTCAACAGTTATACGTGTAGGCATTGGGAAAGATGCATTCACAGTAAAACCAGCAATTTTCAAATTATCTCGCTCTCGCCTTGTCTTTTAACCAACATTCGAAATGGAATACTTCGAAGTTGTCCAGTCTTTATAGACATTTAGAGGTTGGATGTGAAAATGACAAGGAGGGTTATTATGGATAATAGTTTCTATTTTATATACACCTGGAAATCAGTTATGCACCACCCACCATCCACCATCCACCCACCATCCACCCACCACCGCCCGTTTTCTTTCGACCATATATGTCTAACAATATGGTATCACTCGCGTCCAGTCTGAAATGTGATGAAGGTAATGATAAATGCCATCTGGAAGATGAGGCTCTTGACAAACGATTGAGAGGGTATGGTTTTACGCCGCTTTTGGCACTATTCTAGCAATATCACGGCGGTGAACACCAAAAATGGGCTTCACACATTGTGCCCACTTCACACATGGGGTGGGGGGGACCTCGAAGTGATGCAGATCTCAGACGTTTACCACTTCGGTGAAACCCACGAGCATGGGTATGGTGCTGACAAACCTAGAAACATAATCGGGACGAACCGGGTTTCGAACCAACAATCATAGGTTTCTGGCGTGCACAAGGGACGCAACTCTGCACAGCGAATCGCGGCGCCTTAGACGACTGGGCCACCCGTGCCCCCTTCCTCCCACATTAAGTTGACAGACACACCGTGATATAACTGGAACACTGTTCAAAGCAGCGTTAAACCCAATTCACTCACTAACTCTAAATGATATAAATTATATACGTTAATGTTTTCACGGTTCAAGTGTTGCACACGGTGAGTGTATATTAAGGTAAAGTGAACGAAGTTCAGTAATCACGTCAGTCGAGCGCAGGTCCGTTTTTGACACCGCCCCTCAATCTTAATCCCTAAAATAAACACAAGTAAAACAACAGGAAACTTCAAAGTGCACCGCGTTTCCTTCGTGCGAATACTTTCAAAGTGATGCGGAGACTTAATTCCAGTTACCGTATCGACATAATAAGCGCCCAGGGCGCTCTCAAAATTAGAAATAGGGGGCTCTTAGAATATATATTTTTGAGTTCAGAGAGCGTAAATTTCGTGGTTTATGCCGAAATGTTTATAAACGACAGATATATTTTTCCAGAAATTAATTGCCCATAATTAAGGGTGCATATAACAAACGTATTATGCACGAATAAATAGCCTTGTGTACATTTATCAATCAGAAGGGGTGCTAATTGGAATTGTTCACTAGCCAGTATATTAGCAAATATCGCCGTGGGCGCTTATTAGAGCGGGGCGCTTATTACGTCGAATACGGTATGTCACGGCGTGTCAGCTTAGTATGGGAGCTAAGCCCGTGATGCAGGTCTCTGGTGTTTGTCACGTTTCTAAAATCCACGACCATGGGTATGGTGCTGAGAGAGTGAATATGGTTTTACGCCGCTTTATTCCAGCAATATCACGGCGGGGGACACCAGAAATGGGCTTCACACATTGTACGGGAATCGAACCCGGGTCTTCGGTGTGACGAGCGAACGCTTTAACCACTAGGCTACACGACCGAACCTGACAATCCTTGAAACAATATCAGGAAATCTTGAGTGAAAATAGCATTGACAATTGTAGTGCCCGCTAGTGTATTAGATAGTGAATTCCTGATCAAGATATTCTCAAGGCACACCTTGGTGTGAAATGTCAACTGTTCTATAGTAGTCTATGGTCACTCCCTTCATCCGGGTCATCATATATAACAGTCTATGGTCACGCCTTTCATCCGGGTCATGCACATGCGGTTTTGCACAAACGGATTCAGCATTTGTGAGAGAAAGATATTTATATAACTATTAGATTTTTAAAGCAATGTATGTTGTGTGACTTTCTTATACCAAACAGCTGAGCTGAGAAAAGTCGCTATTTACATGTAAAACCCACGTGGTCGAGAGACAGGTGGTGACATTCATTCCTACGCCACACCTGTGTCATGCGTGTTGATATCTTTTGGGTTGGATTTGATTGGATAACTCGGTTGGGTCAATTCATGGAATTCCTACGCTATATGTGTGTTAATTGATAAGCTAGTGTGGGTTTTTATTTGAGTGGACAACACTGATCTCGGGCGGGTCAATTCATAAAATGGTTTTTGGAACTTCTTTGTTCATTCATAAATACTAAACAGGGTATCAAAGTCAGTAAGTGAGTTGTGTTTTATGCCGCTTTGAGCAAAATTTTATATCACGGACTGTCAACTTGACGTGGGAAGAAAGCCCGAAGTGATGCATGCCTTAGATGTTTACATCTTCGCGAGGCAAGGGCGTTAACTGACTGTAGAAGTCCAGTTTCCACACTTACCAAACTAGGCTTGAATTTAGGAGTTACGTTTTGGCTGGACTAACGGGTCTGTGCATGGTCTAATCAAAATCGAAAATCGAAATCGCCTTCCTGTTCGTAAACAACAAGGCGACTGCCGTACCGATTTCGGTCGACTGCAGCGTTTACAAAACACGTGTACCGTCAACGAGGCGCCGACAGATATGTTCGAAACATTTTCACGTGCTCAAGTGTTGTGCTACAATCCACATGCACTGGGTTTCTGTGACAGGAAATGTGAAATTTATGTTCGATTAACTTGATCAGATCGTCTTGACTGAGCGCCGCCATTATATTTGAAGCAAATGCAAGGGATATGAGAGGTGGAATCTGATTGGTCAATAGGAGGGACACATAAGGGACATAACTCGTAAAAGCCACTGGTGGCACTATGATCGTGCCACGAAATTCCAGCCTTGTTCGGGAACTGGACTTTTATAGTCAGGTAACTCCCTTGCCACTGGAAGATGAGACGTTTACCACTTGGGTGAAACCTACGAGCATGGACATTGTCTACCCCTGACCATATCCATATTCGTCGGTTTCATCCAAGCGTTGGGGGCACGGGTGGCCCAGTCGCCTAAAGCGCCGCGATTCACTGTGCAGAGTTGCGTCCGTTGGGCATGCCAGAAACATATGATAGTGGGTTCGAATCCCGGTTCCCCGATTATTTTTCAAGGTTTGTCAGTACCATACCCGTGCTATTGGGTTTCACCGACACATCACTTTGGGCTTTTACCTCCTACATTAATCTGACACGACGTGATATAAATGGTATACTGTTAAAAGTGGCGTTAAATCCAACTCACTCACCCACTCACTCATCCAAGCAGTAAACCACGCCATTGGTCATATCAAACTAGTCCGCAGTTTATTTAGCACGAGTAGTTCTCTGGTTATGTAATATTTTCGGATATCACAACTGGTGTGTCTAGATTTTACTAGTCTCGGACTAGCAGACCAGTGACCGTGTTTATCACTGATGGTGCTGACAAACCCAGAAACGTAATCAGGGCGAATCAGGGATTCGAACCCACTATTTCTGGCCTGCCCAAGGGACGCAACTCTGCCCAGCGGAATCCCAGTGACAGGTGATCGACATTTACACCTATAGATATAGTTGTATCACCCATACAGTCATCTGTGAAATGATCATAAACTGCCTGGTAAAATGAAGTATACACTTGAAAGTTGGATTTGACCAAAAAGTTACAAACGGTATCAAACTTAACTTGGCTGAAAACGTTTGTTGCATTTTTAATAACCATCAAACATGGGTGTATTCTTTCGTTTAGCCGGCAGTTCAGTTATCTTGATATGTATTTTTTTAAAACAAATATACAGTACTAATAACGACGTTGATATGAGAACACTTTACTATTACCTTACTATAACGTTAATGTTCTGCAGTGTTTGGCAATCTTCCGCAGTGTTCGGCGTTCAGGAGATTGCTGGTGAGGACGACTAAACAGATAATTTGTTTAACTCTCCTGAGATTATGTTAAACACTACTGAGATTATGTTAATCACAACTGAGATTATGTTAAACACTAGTGAGATTATGTTAAACACAACTGAGATTATGTTAAACACAACTGGATTATGTTAAACACAACAGAAATTATGTTAAACACTACTGGTGTTATGTTAAACACTGCTGAGATTATGTTAAACAATACTGAGATTATGTTAAACACAACTGAGATTATATTAAACACAACTGAGATTATGTTAAACATAACTGAGATTATGTTAAACATAACTGAGGTTATGTTAAACACAACTGAGATTATGTTAAACACTGCTGAGATTATGTTAAACACAACTGAGGTTATGTTAAACACTACTGAGATTATGTTCATTATTACTGAGATCATGTTAAACACAGCTGAGATTATGTTAAACCGGCTGACCTCAGTAGTGTTTAACATAATCTCAGTAATTCTACCCCGGGTCTTCACGGGTTTATCACTGGAATATTGCTGACTGTAGCATTGCACAACATTCACTCTCTCCCACGATCTGTAGTGTGGATAAATATTGTGTTTTAATTTGATTAGGATGTTTCAAATGATCAACATATTGAAAAAAAATATGAGTGACAAACAGGTAACATATTGTCGACATAGATGTATTTACTATGTAGTATTAAAACAAGATGTAGCTAATCAATGGATCAATTTAATTTTTATTATCACCAGTGGTATGAGTACATGTTTAAATATGGTGTCAGCAGATTTTAGAGGTACGTCGAGTTCAAAAATCACAAGAGTAAAACAAACAACTCCTCACATAAAAGTTGTTGTATATGATATGTATATCTGTGTAGACATGTGTCTCACCCAAGCGATATCTCCTGTGCGAGCCAGTTTTGGACGATAAAAACATGTTAACTGAAAAACAAAACCGGTTTTGAATAACTTGAATTGATCTATTTCCAATCTGGACCATACCTAACCCCTTTGAAGGTGGCTATAGAATATACATGCTATTCATACAGTATATGTCAAGTCGCACAACACGTGATTGACGTAAGTTGTGCATAACCTAGATCTCCAGCCTAAAGCACCCGCCACGATGCAATTCTCCTTGTTGCGGATTGTGATTGGTTGACTGAGGGTCCAGTCACCATATTCCAACGGCCGACCGTTGCTCCACAGCCAAGTCCCATCCTCTTCGTTGCCTGCTACAAACACATTGACGTTGCTGTTTTCTGTAATGCAAAATGAATGGTATAGTACAGTAAAACTGGGTTAACTCAGTACTCAGGACATCCAATGTTTGTTGACTAATCCTTCGTAAGAGGCAGGATTTGAAATGTTAGGAAAAAATTAACAAACTCTCTCTTAAATGTGTTCTACAGGTAAAAATCAATTATCAAGGGAATTTCCAGTTTCTAATTTAGTTGTATCCATGTTTGTGTCAGAGTATAAGTATATAAAGATTAATAGTTGGGAATCCAGCATCAAGAGTAGATGCTCTCTCTCTCTCTCTCTCTCTCTCTCTCTCTCTCTCTCTCTCTCTCTCTCTCTCTCTCTCTCTCTCTCTCTCTCTCTCTCTCTCTCTCTCTTCTCTCTCTCTCTCTCTCTCTCTCTCTCCGTTTGTGTTGGGGTTTTGCAAAATACTCTGCAGGTATTGTAACGTAACACTGCATTCGATCTGTTTAATTATCCGAAGGTCGAGACAAGCGAAGTGAAGATTATATATGGCCAAAGTGTTCATATTGATTCTGCAGATAACGTATAGTTACATTGCCTTCGTCGATGTGTTGACTTATGCGAAGGTCGTGACAAGCGAAGATATATATGGCCAAAATATCCATAAAGATTCGTAAATATGCATAGCATTATACCACGTGGTGCTATCCGTAGTTTGAAAGAAACGGTGCTCTAGCTGAAGGCACAGGTGTTGGGTGGTATCTGGTTCGTGTGCAGAACGATTGTTCTCCTACAAACTGAGTGAGTATTGTTTTATAGTGTTTTATATTCACGTCGGAAGACACTAGAAATGGGCTTCGTACATTGTACCCATGTGGGGAATCGAACCCGGGCCCTCGGCGTGACGAGCGAACGCTCTACCAACTTGGCTACCCCATCGCCCCTCCAATAATGAACCACACCAGTCACTTTATATTGTAGCACATATCCGTGCTTAATTAATGCTCATGTGTACATTATGTAGGAATATCATGTAATGACGGGCCCTTAACAGATCCAATGCAGCTGTGGGGAAAACAGAGCCAAACCAACTAACGAGGATACAAGAATGGAGACATGACACACTGGAAAATCAATGATGTTAAAATGCCACTGAAAGATATAATGTAATGGGTCTCTAACTGCTCTGTGCGTGTCAATAAAAAGTCAACAAACCAGTTATTCCAATGTAGACTTTGAAAAGCTTATTCTTTTCCTCGGTGTCCAGTGTTGACAGGTGCCATCCCTGCGCAGCGCAAATCTCTGTCGCCAAGCTTCTGTTGTTCTTAAGAGGGATCAAACGAAGACAGTACCTTGTGCGTCCTTGAACAAGGCAAGGGTCCCAGTCCTCTGTCAAAACAACGATTTGTATTCTGAGAATCATCAAAGCATATTTTGGAAAACAAGTAACATGTAAGGATTTTTTATTACGGGGACTACATAATTGTGTTGTTTGTGTTTCAGTAGCATAGATAATGTTTATTATTTAATCCGATTTCTTAAAAGATTGATGAAATATCGAAAATGAAAGGCCAACTATTTCCAAATGACAGTTTAAGGCACAGGCGAACCCAGGGAGTGGTGAGTGGGGTGGGGTTGGGTGGGGTGGGGTTGTGATCCCTCACCTCGTCTGTTCATCGTTTATTATCAACTGGTCTATATGTTTTCCTTTTTCACTCACTTTTAAATAAATTATATTATATGCCTTGGGGGGTAAGGATTAGTAAGGGGTAGGTATGTAGGTTTTAAATTATTTTATGATTGGTAACCGATGGTAAATTAACAGTGAACATTTAGCATTGGCAGACATTTCTAATGGGTCGATACGTAGACCCAATATTACTGTTAACCTATGGTGAACGGATAAAGGCGTACGACAACCGCAGCTATAAGCACCCATACCACAGATAGGGACATTGGTCCTACTGACTCGGCACCGCGTCTGCGGAGGACAGGAATGCCCTGCACATTGACCCGCGACCTTCTGAAAACAGGAAAACTGCACGTAAACAGATGAACATGAACCAGAGGAACAAGTCAATTGTGACAGGGGAACACGTCAGTCTACGACTTCACGTGTAACAGAGAAACATATGACAGAGGAACAGTTCATTCGTAGCAGAGGAACACGTCATGCGTAACAGAGAAACATATGACAGAGGAACAGGTCATTCGTAACAGAGGAACATGTCATACGTAACAGAGAAACATATGACAGAGGAACACGTCATTCGTAACAGAGGAACATGTGACAGAGGAACACGTCATTCGTAACAGAGGAACATGTCATACGTAACAGAGAAACATATGACAGAGGAACACGTCATTCGTAACAGAGGAACATGTGACAGAGGAACACGTCATTCGTAACAGAGGAACATGTCATACGTAACAGAGAAACATATGACAGAGGAACACGTCATTCGTAACAGAGGAACATGTCATACGTAACAGAGAAACATATGACAGAGGAACACGTCATTCGTAACAGAGGAACATGTGACAGAGGAACATGTCATTCGTAACAGAGGAACATGTCATACGTAACAGAGAAACATATGACAGAGGAACAGGTCATTCGTAACAGAGGAACACGTCATGCGTAACAGAGAAACATATGACAGAGGAACGCGTCATTCGTAGCAGAGGAACACGTCATTCGTAACAGAGAAACATATGACAGAGGAACGCGTCATTCGTAACAGAGGAACACGTCATTCGTAGCAGAGGAACACGTCATTCGTAACAGATCTAGAGAAACATATGACAGAGGAACGCGTCATTCGTAGCAGAGGAACACGTCATTCGTAACAGGGAAACATATGACAGTGGAACACGTCATTCGTAGCAGGGGAACATATGACAGAGGAACACTTCATGCGTAACAGAGAATTATATATTATATTAAAAAATATTAAGTTATGCAATATTTTTTTGTCCTTAGCAAGAATCTCTCACGACAACCATCCATCCCGGGTTTCATCTGATAGCCAACATACCCCCATCCCCGTTCTCATTCCAAAACACACATCCATCACCCATCTGACATTTGAGCAAGACAACAAAGAGTTTGATACAGAAGTATGACCATTGTCAGCTTACCTGTAACCAGTTCTTGATGTCATCGTAGACGTAGTCGTCATATATCACCACTTCCGTTTCGTTTGTCGACTTCGCGTATAAGGAGCACACCCTGTCGCTCCGTCGCAGATCAAAGGCTTGACACACTTTGAAGCTGAGACAGTCGCTAGCGCACCTGTACACGTCTGACCCGCGGTACTGATAGAACAGGGAAGCACCCCCTGCAACCCTCCCCGCCATATCACCAGGATGACAATACCCTCCCACAAGGCTCACGAAACTGAACCCTAATACAAGCACGTTAAGCATCGCGCAGTATAGCCCTTTCCAACAGCTTCTAAACAGGCAGTGTTTTGAAATGACATGATAAACTATTATCTTTTCTTCTTAACTATTGATGTATGTACGGTAATTAAGCGCGGAAAGGAAAATATTGATTGACTAAATACAGATGCAACCTCATTACGTATTATATATTATGTATGACTGTATCGAACATGATAGATTATTTTACTGTAATACCGAATAGGAAGTCAATGCAACTGTAGTTAGCCCTCTGGTTAAAGCGTTCGCTCGTCGATTCTCCACATGGGTAAATCGTGTGAAGCCGGTTCCTGGAATATTACTAAAAACAGTGTATAACCATACTCACTCCAGCTGTATGGTCGTCTTCTTAAGGCATTTAATTACAGGTCTTCAGCAACCCATGCTTGCCGTAAAAGGCGACTATGCTTGTCGTAAAAGGCGACTAACGGGATCGGGTGGTCAGGCTCGCTGACTTGGTTGATGCATGTCATCGATCCCAATTGCGTGGATCGATGCTCGTGATGTCAATCGCTGGATTGTCTGGTCCAGACTCGATTACTTACAGACCGCCGTCATATGGCTGGAATATTGCTGAGTGCGGCGTTAAACAACAAACCAACAACAACAACAAGCATTTAATTACTGCGTTATGTGCTTTAAACTTCTGGGCAATTCGTCAAATAAAATATGTGTAGGGGTTGGTGTAAATATTTGCGAATGTTGACTGCGAGACACGAGTATAAAGATAATATACACTTGCTTAACGTAATTTAAACAGAAAACCAATGAGGGTCGAGTTACGTTAACTCCTGTATTTCCATTTCACCGGGGACGGTGGGGTAGCCTAGTGGTTAAAGCGTTCGCTCGTCACACTGAAGACCCGGGTTCGATTCCCGACATGGGTACAATGTGTGAAGCCCATTTCTGGTGTCCCCCGCCGTAATATTGCTGGAATATTGCTAAAAGCTGCGTAAAATCAAACTCACTCACTCACTCACTCAATTCTATTGAAGTTCATTAGGTTTTATCAGATTTTTATTTTTCATCCAAAGACACTAATATTAGACTTTGCTTTTTGTTTCAACCACAAGGATCAAACCAAGGTCTTTGGCCAGCTAAGGTGATACCAGTTCCATCTTCGCCATGAATAATAAAGTATGAATAAGTGACATTCAGTCTGCTCCCTCAACAATACTAGACCAATGCTCAAAGCCCATAGAAACTTCTTTCGTCCTGGAAGTTCAGCAAATAATAGTCCACATATCAGTATATTTGTATCATCAACTAAAGATAATGCCACAAGACAAGTTTGAGCTAGTTGACACAAAGGTTTTGTCACAGTTCAGAGTGTGTGAGTGAGTTGTGTTAAACGCACGCGTAAAAGTACTGATACTTAACAGGCTTGACCTAGCATATGTCAATTGTTTGATAGGCATTGACAAAGTAGACCAAAATATTATAGATAACAACTTCTCAATAAATATATAATAGCGACGTTTCGGTAGAGATCATTATACCGTTATCAAGCAAGACGAAATAATGAACATGGTGTAGAATTTGTTACAGTGGGTGAAGGATTAACGACTGAGGAAGCCAATAAACAAACCAATTACCCAGGATTAAATAGTAGGAGGGATGGTTGGAAATGCTTGATCAGTTCATAGTAGCATACGCACACGCACATGCACACGCACGCGCGCACACATCACACAAACCCGACCACAGACACCACACACACACACACACACACACACACACACACACACACACACACACACACACACACACACACACACACACACCACATACAAAGCACACACCACATACAAAGCACACATACTTTCAAGTTCATGGAACCGTCTCTGCATTGGTTGTAAGTTTTATGGTCTCGGGGTTCTTTATTTGTTATTCGAATCTTTGTTCGCCCCGATTATTTCTAGGTTTGCCAGCACAATACCCACCAAAGTGGCAAACATCTAAGACCTGCAGTACTTTGTGCTTTCCTCCCACACCAAGCTGACACACCTTGATATAACTGGAATACTGTTCAAAGTGGCGTTAAACCATACTCACATACTCTGTTGTGTTAATTTCATGATCAATGCATCGCGTTAAAGCAAAAGTATTTGCATGCAATAAAGGTTTACGAGAATGCATTTGTGTAAAGATCTTTAGGTTTATCCCTGAAATCGATATTATGTACAAACACTTCATAATACCATGAAGATTGGCGATTGCAAAACTAGTTACTATTGTAATTTATTAGTTCCAATCGTATGCGTTCAAAATGCGTTAATGTCATACTTAATGCGACTTCGTTCATAGACATCGTCGTGGTTGTCGAATCAGTTATATGGACAATCAATAGGCAAATAACTCCAGGAGCATACAGTCTTATCAATAGATCACAACATGCAATCAACAGTCTTTCAACAAACATAATTGGAGACAAAAGCATGAATTGTTTAAATCTTTTAGTCGATAGTATATGTACAGATTCAATAAGGAACTCAATGACTCTGTTTTTTTTAGCCTGAAATTGGTTCGCCATATAGCATGTATAGAATATTGTTAAGATCGGAACCACATTTATAGATATGATTTTCTAGCAGATTTGCCTTGAATAAGTCGGCTTTTTAGAATACTGCATGCATGCACAATGGTAGTATGTTAAGACGCGACTATGCTTGTCTCAAGAGGCGACTAACGCGATCGGGTGGTCAGGCTTGCTGACTTGCATGTCATCATATCCAAATGCTTACATCGATGCTCATGATGTCAATCACTGGATTCTCCAGTCCAGGCAAGATTATTTACAGACTGCCGTCATATAGCTGTAATATTGCTGAGTGCGGCGTTACACAACAAACAAACACTGCTGATTGAAGCCGAGTCCACATACACTATAGCTGCTATAGGAAGGTTTCCGCAGAGCGGTTGTTCCAAACCTGCTCCGAAAGTTATAATGAGTAAAAGTGTTATTTGTTGGGGATCAAGACTTGAAGCTAATCTGGAGCATTGTCTGTAAATAATCGAATAAGGACCAGATAATCCAGTCATTGACATCATGAGCATCGATCCACGCAATTGTTGATTAATGAAAGTCACATCAGGCACCTGGGCTGAGTAACGGTGAATAAATATCACGTACTTTGTCTTCTAGCTAAGTTAAATCACTGTTGACCTCTTCATTTATAGGGGGCTGTCGGGTAGCCTAGTGGTTAAAGTGTTCTGTCGTCACGCCGAAGACCCGGGTTCGATTCCCGACATGGGTACAATGTGTGAAGCCATTTTCTGGTGTCCCCCGCCGTGATATTGCTGGTATATTGCTAAAAGCTGCGTAAAACCATACTCACTCACGCACTCTTCATTTGTAGCGTCTGCACTTAATGACATAACACCGACAAACATGAAGATCCGGGGTTGAATAGGTCTTCAGCAACCCATGCTTGCCGTGAAAGGCGACTATGCTTGTCGGAACGACTAACAGGAGGCGACTAACAGGATCGGGAGGTCAGGCTCGCCAACTTGGTTGATGCATGCCATCTTATCCCAATTGCGTGGATCGATGCTCATGATGTCAATCACTGGAATTTCTGCTCCAGATTATTTCCAGACCGCCGTCAGCTGGAATATTGCTGAGTGCGGCGTTAAACAATAAACAAACAAACAAACAAACACTCATCCACAACAATACCAAATGGTCGGTCCCGTAACTCTTTTAACTAAACTGTGTCAAAAGCTTTCGATGTGACACAATACCATACAGACAGGTTTGTGATTAGAAATACTAAATAGTCATGTAATGTTCGTGAACATTACCTCAAAGGAGGTATTGTTAGAGCCAAAATTACTGACAGTTTATTTTCGTTGCCAGTTTTCGTACCCGAATAATATATGTAATTGTGTAGGAATCTGTTAATAATAAACACAATACTAATACTGTTTGGTTGAACTTCATTTCGTATGGCTAAAAAACAACAACATATAAATACTAAATGTCTAGGAAAGTCTAGATGAAACTGATTCACTAAACCAAGTCTAGTTTCCTTGAAAACAGCAGAAGAGGAAAGGTGGGGGTTTGGAAGAACAATCTATTTTCTTCCCAGCAGCATCCGACAAACTATTTATTTAACGAACACCATAACAATCTATTCATTTTCACTTTTAATACAAAACTATTGACGTTTGGGTATTTTCGACAAAACAAACCATTTATTTTTTCCACCACTGCCATCAAATTATTTATTTTGGACACAGTTCAGAATAAACTATCCCCCTCTACCCCCAACCCTATAATTCTCTCTCATATTTATTTATTTCAAAAACATAACGAGATGAGTACTCAAAATGACAAACACATATTCAACTGATATTGTATGAATTACGGCAATAAATCACTGGATTTAGATTAATAATTAAATGGAAAACATTACTAGGAGAAAAAAACTTGAAATGAAAAGATTCCCGATGAGATTCACAGCGGACCGTTTATATACACGATATCGTGCAAATAGTGGACCATGCAATGCCGTGCAATATATACACGTCTGGAAAAAACTCCCTTCTCCGCCGTGAGACGCGAACGCTGATTGGTCTATTAATTTCCTACACAACAAACCTGGTTCCCGGTCTCAGTTGCGCTACGCTACATTGTGTATTACTCCCCAACACGTTAACTCTACACCATAGTGCGGGTATCATTTCTAAAAAGATATATCAAAGATAATAAAAATTCTTTACTTGTTGATAAAATCGTAATTTCTTCTGTAAACATCTGTGAAGATATAAACACAGGTATCACAGTTAGTTAAAAGTTTTGCAGTCGTTCAGACATGTTGTGAACATAGAGATCATAAATATTTTGAGTAAACATACTTTACCTAATGAGATACTAGTTTTACGAACCAGAATATTTATAGTTTAGTTTTGTTGAATCCATTAAAATCAAAACATAATTTCCCCTATTAAAATACTACGAACCTTCTGGTAAAACAAAATTTACGAACTTTCTCTAAAAGAGCAAGCAATCTGAAGCAAGCATTTATTTTCCGCGTCGCGATTTACATTCAAAGTATATCACGCTTTGTAGCGGAATATATGTAATGTTATTGCAAAGAATTATGGTATGTTGTTTGTAGAGCTGTTATTGTGCAATCCCCATCCTTTCAGAGAAATGTTCTAAAGGAAATGGGATTTTATTTACAAATACCAATACATTTTCCTGCATAAAAGCCTATAACATAAGAAATGAAATGTGTTAATATATTTGTGGTAGCAATGTGTTCGCACAATAGTATTTTGATTAAACTTCACGTTTTTTATGTACAGATATTAATCTTTAATGTGTTCCAGGATAATGAAAGTATCATTTAAAAAATGAGTTTCGTCCAGTTTCAATGCCTACATAAAGATTCCTATGTAGTTATGCCGAATTAAAATCAAATGTACACCAAGAAATGTGCATTTAACATTCGAAAGATAATATAAATCGTTAATGAATGCTCCATGGATAAGTTCAGGATACTTTTGCTATAACTCCTAGATACACATCAGAAGAGAATCTGTCTATACAACTTGCGATCTTGGTGAAATCCATGATGAATAATACAATGTAATGTTTGTATGTAAGAATTATTGATTGTTTAGAAACAATTGTTTACGAACAATTGTTCAGAATTTTAAATGTAAACAAGATATTTTTAAAATAAGGCAGTCAATCAGTTCGATATTGTTAAAGCTGTGGCTATTTATACTGATAAGGGAGTTAACTCCCTTGGAAAGTGTTTACGTGCGCTTCAGTCGTGTACCTTACTGATGCAATCGGGGTTGTCAAAGCAAGCTGAAACATTTTGTATTGCATACTGTCTGTCTGAAAGTATCATGTCAATTTGCTGCATGACTTGCCAATCCATTCAATAATTGGAATCCATTTTTAAAAATTAGTAATTTTCCAAACCCATGCTCAAAGTTCAAACGCGCATATAGAGGATATAATGAAATTCCCACAAGCGATAAGATATGTATACATGTATATGCTTCTGCTGTGTTCGTAATGTACAATGTATTGATAAATAATGAACGTATCGTCGTAGAGAGATATGTTCTTTAATATTTGGTATCATTTAAATCGCTACAAAGTATATTAAATTACATGGCATAAGTATTATTTATGTTTTTTGAATTAATTGTTTTCATATATAGTAAAAATGTCGCAAAAGCATTACTTAATTTGGAAGATAGAAGTTTCAATGTTAGAGTTCGTTTCATAATTGGCAGAAATTTCCGTTCTAAATTTGAAAGTTGAACGCATATTCAGTTTGGTTGTTACGCAATGATGTGAATTTTGTTTCATATGTTTACGATCGAAAGGTGCTGAAGATGACCGCACTTCTGTTGCGTAAAACCTTTTTTTGCGTTGACCCAAACGTCCAAAATCCCTTAGATTACATTTTGCTAATCTTGACAAGATGTTATTTGTTGAAAACAGCGTGCACGTTTCCATGCATGTGCGCTACTAGATATTTTGCTCAAGTATAATGTCACTGCGAGTATATTACGCATAACTTCCTCGATGGTATATACTGTTCACAATGAAGTAGATCATTATTGTTATAGGGCGGATCAAGATGGAGAAAGTCGACAAATACGTATTATGTGGTACCGAGTTGCATCATAATGTAAACAGAGTATAAATTGATTCAAGCTAACTAAACTGAAATAAATACTTAATGTGTCATCGTACATTTAATATAAATCTATAGTTCCGCTTAAACCCAGGAAACACTATAAAGTAACCTGTGAATACGTATAGTGTGTGACAAAAACATTTTTGAGTTTTGAAATCCACACAAATTCAGAGTTTTTGGATCAACAAGCCAAATTTTGATAATTTTGATACGATAATGTAAATCAAGAACGTTTGGAATTTCAAAAGAAACATCAGCATGAATTAAAATGTTGATACTAAATACTTCAAACAATCAAACTAATGTAAGCGATTCTTGGATTAGATACATGTATACATGTATGTATCTACGTATGAAATATAACTATAATTGCATTGAATATGTGTATAATGTCAAATATACCCAATAAATAAGATGTGTAAATGATTAAATATGTATTTGTATATAAATAGATATACTAGTAGATGATTGCTTTTAATATTTATTATATTCGATTTTATCAACGAGTATCATTAAAAACCAGTGTTGTTGGTTCTAACATCGATGTGTTGATCTGTGTAGATACTAGGCCTATAAACCGCAACATATATATATATATATAGCGAGTTGATATTATGTTCGTAATCGCTGCTGATAGATCGAATAATATAACCCGTGATACCATAACGTTTGAGTATCGTGTGCTGTTATTCCCACGATATCGTACATATTATGGTAAATGTTTCATTATTTACACTATATATCGTGCATATTATGGTTAAAGTTCTGTTATTTACACGATGTCGTGCATATTGTGATAAATTGTCTGTTATTTACACGATATCGTGCATATTATGGTAAATGTTTCATTATTTACACGATATATCGTGCATATTATTGTTAAAGTTCTGTTATTTACACGATGTCGTGCATATTGTGATAAATTGTCTGTTATTTACACGATATCGTGCATATTGTGATAAATTGTCTGTTATTTACACGATATCGTGCATATTGTGATAAATTGTCTGTTATTTACACGATATCGTGTACATTGTGTAATATGTACTCTTTATGTACACGATATGTTCATTTTACAATTTTTGTAAGCGACTTTCTGATTGGCCAATGGAGAAATTTATCAGCCAGTTGAATGATTTGTAACGAATCAACCAGACCGGAAACGTCATATGTTCCAACATGGAGCATAAGACGAAGATATTCAGACTCGAAATGAAAAAGCTGCTAGTTTTCGTCATCTCATTGAGTTTGTGTTACGGGAAAATACTGAAATACGATCTTGTGGTAATAGTTTACATTTTCTGAAGCATGTCTATTCTATTAAATGCAGTTTCGGGGTGAAAATTCAACCGAACGGATTGTAAACAGTTTGACTTGTGCCCGTGGCGATGTGTTATCTGCAAATTATTAGATTATATTTATACACACTGGTCATTTCAGGTTCACTTATTGCATCGAAACGTGAAAATGACCTGCGACATTTCTTATTATGTTGTTTGCATAATACAAATAGTTGGCCGTAACCCTACATTTTCAGACAAGTGTCACTCACTAGCCTTAGACTACAAGGCCAAGTCACTTGTTGCAAACACGTCCACAAAACATAACCAAATGACGTCACCATAGAAACATTTTGTTTTGCTATCATCACGATGCGCGTATTGTAAAAGCATTTCCTTGTATCTGTTGCTTGGTATTTTTATTTTCTCCTGGATGTATAAACAGAAGCAGAAGGGAGGATGTATCATAAACATGATAAAGTTATGTGATTATAGTTATGACTGATCTTCTGGCTCTCCATTGGTCACTGACAACAGGACCAATAAACAAGTAGAGGCATTATAGTTTAGTTTTATATTTTTGCTTTGAACGAAATTTTATAAAACCCTGAATTTATGAAAACAAGGAATTCTTTAAGTCCCAGTTTTGTACAGAATTAAACAATTCTGATGTTTTTACCAATTTTTCTACCAAGGGCATTTAGTTTGGAATCCTAGAAAAATCTTTAATCATGGTAATACGGTACAAACCAGTGGACATCCTCAAGTTTCCAGGACATGTAGTGGGTTGAATGTGATACATGTAATACAATTAGATGGCCCTTTTTCAGAATGATGACCGAAAACAGTTCACGCTCAGCACATTTGGTTTTCTGCAAAAGGGAACACTGGATGTGAAGATCACAGGGTTCTCCTACAAGTTCCCATCTGGAATTTCACCCAAGACTCCTGTGAGATACTGTTGTTTTTTCTATCTTCATACATAAGATTTCTACAATATTTGGTCACTTTCTAGACTGCCATTATATATACCACACAAGAGGCTGTCTGATACCATATGATTTTTGAGTTGTAACATATATGGTATGACAGGCACCAGTGCAGTAATCTAAACCCTAAAATTGAACCATTTTAGATCCTAATTAATGCATATTTTGTCTATTCTCATGATCACAGTGGCGCATAAGTCATAAGTGACACCATCTGACTTACTGCTCAAACCTCGTGTGACTCTCCACAAAAGGTTTCCGCCATATCTGTGGATTATCAAGGCAATGATGAGAATGAAAGCCAGATAAAATCAAAGAATATTTATTAACACTCTCCATAAAGTTTGGACACAGACATGGTGAATTTGACTGAAGCATGTTTCACTTATCAAAGAATTGCAATCAGGAAAGTAGTCTGTCTTTATCTGACCTTGGAATAATGCACCGTTTAGTGCCTCATCATGGCCCTGAAATTCAATCTCTCATGTTTGATGACAGTTATCTGAAATGGGTTTCAAAAGACTAACACCCACTGGTGTAAAGAAAAAAATGTCTGATATCAAATGTTGTTAGTGACTGTGCAGCCATCATGGCCATGGTAACCAACTCTCCTTTTCATAAGAATTCAACTTATTTTTGATAAATGTGAAAAAGACAAAAGCCATGTCTCATACAACATGTACAAAAATCAAGTAAACATTTGATGCAAGTATGTTTTATTTATCATGTTTATCTTTAATATCTTTACCCTTGGTTATTCTTAGTGCTGTCATAACACCATGACAGAATAACTATAGTAATTAAAAAGATTCAGGTGTTCATTAGCTTCTTTTGAGTAGTGTACTGTAAATTGTGGAATTAATGCGTCTAAAAAAGAATACGACTGCTGGCCCCTAGCCAAAAATGTGACTCAATATAAATGCGACACCCCCTCCTCTCAAGCATAAGTGGATTTATATCTAAATAATATGTCCTCTGTCAGGTTTACAGGAGAATCCTCACCTTAATCCAACCTTACATTAATCCAATCACACCCCAAATAGCACCGCTTATTAGGGCTGAGTATATTACTTCGGCTCAAACCACACATGCGAGCTGGCTCGTGTCAGCCTTTGACGCAGTCGCAAAAGAACAAAGACACTCTGTTGCGTGGGTGGTGTCTGTCTGGACTTGCAGGTGTGATAAGTGATGATATAAGTGAGTAGAACTCTTGTCTTGACCCCAGCAGTGACAATTCACAGGATGTAATTAGTGTTTGAATGACATTGTTTATATACTTGTTACAAGTGCTGCTCAATAAACAGTGATGTGGAATACATAGTTGTTTGTTTTCAGCGTATGTCTAAGTTGGTATAAATACGATGTTTAATAATGCAAGCAAAAACTCAAAATCTTAAACAAAACTGCAAAAAATCAAATATCTTCACCCCTAAACTCAAAAAACCCCAAATAGACACAACACTAACTAACCAAATAAATAAACAAACCGACCCAAACATAGCTAAAACAACCACACTTTCATACATACACGAAAATTGGCCAAATTGGTGTCACATATACACTGACGGATCTTCAGACCCGATCTCCAAACACACAGGTTTCGGAGTCCATACCACACAACCAGTTATATCCACACAATCTTACCGACTCCCAAACAACCAATCTATATTCACGGCCGAACTTATGGGCATGGCCTCAGCCCTGCATAACCAACAATCAAAAAACCACAAAAAAATCCTAATTCTCACTGACTCGCTTAGTGGACTACAAGCCCTCCAAAACAAAAATACCAAAAAACGACCTAAATTAATAAACCAAATACTTAAAAGCTCCAACGACCTAACAAAAGCAGGCAAACAAATAACCTTCTTGTGGATCCCCGCCCACGTAGGAATTTACGGCAACGAAAGCGCCGATAAAGCAGCTAAATTATCTCTCAAAATCCCAGAAATAAGCCTAAACCTACCCATCTCAAAATCAGAAATTAAAAGTGTAAACAAACAAAAAATAACCAAAAAATGGCATAATCAATATCAAAACTCAAATAGCCAAATCAAAAAAGTGCTCAGAAAACCACTAGCCAAACCTAAAATCCTTCACCCCTCTAAAAAAATTGACAGATTAATTACAAAACTCCAAACAGGACACACGAACCTAAATAACCACCTAAAACAACTTAAAAGACACACCACAGGCAACTGCCCCCACTGCAAACAACCCGAAACCACAGAACACGCACTCATCCACTGCACCCACTACCAAACACACAGAACCACACTACAAACCAACCTCAATCTAAATAAGGTTCCTACTCTAGATGAAATACTAAACCCTCAAAATAAACTAGAAAACTTCAAGGCCCTAGGCGTATTCCTAATCAAAACAGGCCTAATTAAGCGCATCTAAAAACTAATTAATCTACCAACCCAAAATCCAATAAACATACAAATACCCACCTCACCCAGCTCCCTTAGTTCCCTCCTCCATCCACCTCGGCATTTATTCCAAATTTTAAAATTTCAAAAATCGATATAAGCAACCCCTAAAAGCCCCCCTCTTGGGTTGCACACACCACTTTCACCCTCCTCGGAATACACTAAATGGTCCGGCCAGGCCCGTGTGCGAAATACGCTGCAGTCGGAAAGCGCACGTTAAATCTTCTATATCAGTCAGTCAGTCATGCAAGCAAAGATCACTCGCATTTTTCGCATTTTATTCACGCTCGCTTTAATTTCAAGGTTTACAGTATATGTCTTTTTACTTTAGCTGTGATGCCATACATAACATGGCATTTTTACACTTTCTGTGTCGGTGAGGTTGAGGAGGTGTATTTGAAATGGGTATTCTATCTTCTAAAGATCTAACCAAAACATATTGTCGAAAATTGAGTCTTTTGAACAAATGGCTTGAGAACTTACAGATACCATCAGAAACTAGTATTTTACAGTTGAATTCATCACTTATACGTCACAGGTTAGTTTACACCACATTCTTCAATCAGTTGTGAATAGATATGTCCGCTTTGTTGTGTAATAGTTACTATGACGTGGTGTGATGTTTTTTCTGATCTATTACAGGTATTTGGTTTTACTCTGGACAAGAGCAAAACAAAGGAGGTCTCGTCCTACATTGTAAGTACAAGGGGATTATTAGGATGTATTGTTATATGGGTTCTGCAAATGTTATCTAGCCAGTTATTATTTAATGATTAAGACTATCATATCTATGGGGCTTTCAGACAGGTGTTCTTGACGCTGAACTTTGGAGCCAGGTCTGAAGCAATATCTGTTATTATGGTAACAATAACTTTTCTAAATCAGCTTTCATTTATTTAGGTGACACTAATAACACAATCACTAACAGGACCATTTAAAATTGATCAATATATTTTTTTAGCAATCAGCATGATCAGAAGGAAGCGGTCAGGCAAATACTACTTTAATTTCTTATTGTGACTTTAGGCTCTAAATCATGTGCTTGATAAAAAACGTAAAATTTAAGAAAGTTTCGTCAAAAGCTTGCAGTTGAGAACACTATGATCTAACCCATTTGCCCTCTGAAGACATCGATGCATGGCTATTTATTCAAGTCGGTGAATGGCTAGATATTTATTCAAGTCTATGAATGGCTGCAGATTTGTACATTTGTGTGAATGGCTACAGATTTATTCAAGTCTACGAATAGCTACAGATTTATTCAAGTCTACGAATAGCTACAGATTTATTCAAGTCTACGAACATAATGAATAGCTACAGATTTATACATTTGTGTGAATGGCTACAGATTTATTCAAGTCTACGAATAGCTACAGATTTATTCAAGTCTACGAACGTGACAAATAGCTACAGATTTATTCATATGTGTGAATGGCTATAGATTTATTCAAGTCTACAAATAGCTACAGATTTATTCAAGTCTACGAACATGACAAATAGCTACAGATTTATACATTTGTGTGAATGGCTATAGATTTATTCAAGTCTACGAATAGCTACAGATTTATTCATATGTGTGAATGGCTATAGATTCATTCAAGTCTACGAATAGCTACAGATTTATTCAAGTCTACGAACATGACAAATAGCTACAGATTTATTCATATGTGTGAATGCCTACAGATTTATTCAAGTATGTGAATAGCTACAGATTTATTCAAGTGTATGAATAGCTACAGAATTATTCGCGTCTATGAATAGCTACAGATTTATTCAAGTCTGTGAATGGCTCCAGGTTGATTCAAGTCTATGAATAGCTCCAGATTTATTCTGTGTCTGTTTCAGGAGAACATGGAAGACAGTTGTATACTAAACAAATCTCAGGCTCCAGCAGACAAGTCAGTGTCCATGGTCTTCTTCATTATAGATCAAGTGCACAAAGAGTAAGTCTTGTACCAGTGCTCCAGATCAACTGCATATTTGAATAAAATATGCATAGTCAAACATGATTGTGGGTTTGAATCCCAGTTCGCCCCGATTATGTTTCTGTTTTGTTCAGCACCATACTCATGTTCGTGGGTTTCACCAAAGTGGTAAACGTCTGAAACCTGCATCGCTTCGGGCTTCTTCCCACATTAAGCTGACAGGCCGCGATATAACTTGAATACTGTTAAAAGCGGCATTAAACCCAACCCATGCTTGCAGTAAAAGGCGACCATGCTTGTCGTAAGAGGCGACTAACAGGATTGGGTGGTCAGGCTCGTTGACTTGGTTGATGCATGTCATCGTATCTCAAATGCATGGATCGATGCTCATGATGTCTATCACTGGATTGTCTGATCCAGACTCGATTATTTACAGACCGCCGTCTTATAGCTGGAATATTGCTGAGTGTGGCGTTAAACGACAAATAAACAAACAAAACAAAATGTTAAATTCGGAAGGTATCCTTAAACATGTGCCGCACTGTACACTTGAAAACAAAAATATTTCTTGCCCTGTACCCGTGTACCTCCTCCTCCAGGCTGATCGTGAAGCACAGGCAGGGGGACAAGGTCTCCAGCCTCCTCCTCATCACAGAGACTGACCGAGACACCTACCTTGACAACAACAACCTCCACCGCAGAGACACATCAGCCGTCAAGAATTCCCAAATCGTCAATTCCCTCTCCGACAAGTCTCTTCTCCACAGGCAGAAGCGCCGGGCTGCCGGGGATGCACCAACTACAGCATCAGCAACAACATCAGCACCATCAGCAGCTACATCAGCACCATCAAATTCCAATCACACTGCAGGAAAAAGTACTTTGAAACTGGCCCCCAATGACACTCTGGTTTTCAAAATGAACGAAACTGACGGAGTGTTGACTGGACATGTAAGTATGTATGCCGTCAGCCAGGCTTTGTCATCCTTAGTTTATTCCACCTGGGTCGGTGGGGTAGCCTAGCGGAAAGAGCATTCACTCGTCACCAGAAGGCTCAGGTTAGATTGCCCACATGGATGCAATAGGAATCCTATTTCTGATCATTGCTGATGTCCTATGCTGTGATATTGCTGGAATATTGCTTAAAGCGGCATAAAATCATTCTCACTCACTAAGTCCACATCAATATCAACACACTGTTGCTATACTAATGTAACATCAGTACAACTTTCAGACTATTGCAATAGTATTCAGGTTTTACATTGACTTACAAAACGGGGGTTCCGGGAGACCCCTAATAATTAATTTCAAGGGTCCTGTAAAGTCAGGAAATGGTGTTGTTTACCTGGAGTACTGTACTGTCACATTCTTATTTTTTTTATGTATTTTAATTACAGGACCTGTGTATGTCTTGTTTAGAATTTTGTAAACTGAATATTATTATACTTCCCTTGGGACACAATATCTTTTTCTATTCTATACATTTGTGCATACTGGATGCACATTTCTGCACCATGTAAATTTTTTACTTTTCCTGCATTACTCCTTAATGCATTTACTGCTCATCTTGCGACAACAAGAAGACAGTGCAACGGCGATGGTCTTTGGTGAAGAAATAAAGATGTTGTCGGACCACCGCCGCTGTCGTGTGACGTTGATGACATGAAAGGTCACCTCCTTCACATCACTGCCTGTTGCACTACAGCAAGGACGTGTCTCAGCGGAGCCCTTCTAATTGGATTAGTTTAGACCTTCAGTTTTTGGCTATAATTCTAAAATTGATCTGCAAAGAGGGATGTTTTCATTTCATATTACTTTCACCATGTTGTGTAGTTTTATGTGGATTATTTAGGTGTTAAAAGACTCTGTCTTTTTTCCCGCCACTTGTTTGTTGTCCGCCATTTTGAATTTGTGTTACAATTGTTTGCCTGCCAATGTAGTCAAATTGTTTACTCTTCTCAGCTACATATGTGTAACATATTCATGTATTTTTAAATACTAGTAGCTCTGGCGTTACATTGAGTTGCGTATATCAATATTGTATACACATTCAACTCGTAAAAAACATTTTGCGATAGAATATTGTTCAATTCTTCGGCACCTTTCCAGTCCCGTTTCTTCAACAATTCTTTGATTGCATAACTTATGCTTGCGCCCTGCACTAATTAGCGTGGAATAAAATCTTCCAAAGGCCCCCATCCACGTTGTTTGGCTTGCACGCAGATTTGCATGCCAAGTTCTAAAAGTAAATTGTGTGTAAATCTCTCTCCAGCGAGTTTTACAATATAAAGGCAGGTTACTCACAAACATATTTTGCAGGAATCCCGTCGTGTGGCGAGAAAGATGTCACAATCACACACCTGTATCCTGCGCCCATGCCAATTCTATGTATCAGACGCCTGCGTCACTTACAACCATGGCACACGGCTTAGCACCTACTCCGGCACCTAACGTCTACAGTGCACCTATTGCGCGTCATACAAGTAGCAGACCGTCTCATATCAGTGCCTTCCCCTGGTAACGGGTTGGATAAAAAGGACACCATATGGTCGGATCCTACATCGATTCCGGCCGACACTATGCTGACAGGTATGTCTAGGTCATTGGATGAAAATTTCTCCAAGCTCACACTTGCGCCGTCATTTAAGCCACCCAAGTTTAGGAAAGATGAGTTTCCTATCTATGAATTTGCGGTAGCAGACCAGGCTCATACTTTTAATGACATACAGAGGATGACAGGCTCTACAAGGCCAACCACTCTTAAGGTTCAGGATACCAGATTTGCGTTTATTGAAACGGAAATCAGATGGGTATTAATACCTTTGTCAGCACTAGCATCGTCAACACGTGCGGTAGAGCAGGATCTATCAGAGGACAACCCTAACCGATTAGATCATCTCCAAACTATAGTGGATTTCCCACAGCGTCAGATTGACAACATGAGGAATCACCTAAAAGCTGCCCTGGCGGAGATTACTGTCACATGCAGACTTGGCTATTTAGTGCTATCTACCTGGGACTCTGAGTTCAAGCATTTAAACTATTAAAAGCCAACATAGACATACTGTTGGTAAAGGGACCTGCAGAGATTGTACGCACCCCAGCGTTAACACCAGGCTTCTATTCTCACATCTTCCTGGTACCCAAGAAAGACTCAGACAAGATGAGAATGATTCACGATCTCTCCATGTTAAATGAATGTTACCTGAAGCGGCCACCTTACTTCCATCTCACCATGTTGAGACTGCTCAGAACCAGCATAAAGGCGTTCGATTCCTTGATCAGTCTCGACCTGCAGGATGCCTACCTGCATATACCTATCCATCCCTCCAACCGCAGGTTCCTCAGGTTCCAGTTCAATGGGGTTCACTACCAATGGGTAGTGCTCCCATTTGGCATTTCAGTTGCGCCATGGCTATTTACACAAGTACCGGGCAATGAAGCCAATAACAGCGTATCTACACCTGGGGAACATGTGGATCGAGTCGTACATAGACGACTGTCTCCTGTGTCAACACACGCAGACGTTAGCAGCCACCGGGACTTCACCAGACGACAGATAAACTGAGATGGCTAATCAACAAGGCGAAGTTGGTTCCAGTTCATAGGAGGTCTGTTCCAGACAGACCAGGATCTCCTACCAGTACCAAGGGACAGATAGCACAAAATCCTACGCCTCTTGTCACCTGCGCTACACCAACCACACACACTTCGCCAATGGCAAGTGTTGCTAGGGTTACTCACCTCAGCACAGGACTAAACCAGCAGAGGCCGCTTACAACTGTGTCCAATTCAACAATTCCTGAACCCTTACATCAGGCATCAGGATCCACTCAAGCCCATCACTCTACTGGCTCAACTAAGGCCTTACCTCAACTGGTGGACAGTAGAGTCGAATGTCTTAGGAGGAGTCTCTTTATCTGGGTTATCCCCGAGTCTACACCTGTTCGTAGACACCTCCCTTCAGGGGTTCTCACCTGCAAGGCCAGACAGCCTCAGGCCATGGTCCGGCGCTCATTGAAAGTGGCACGTAAACAACTTGGAGTTGGAAGCATTAATTCTGTCCATATCCCATTGGCAGAATCAGCTACAGTCCTCCTAACTCACAATATCCACAGGCAACAACACTGTGGTGTGGTGCCTGCGCAATCAGGGAGACAAGGATTCTTGCTCTGACTTTGGTTGCGGCCTGGTGGCTGGCGAGAGGGTGGTTCATCGAGGTCAGAACTCTAGCAGAAGACAATCCACTACCCCTCCTACAGTAGTCCAAGCTACTCATCCACCCTCACAGCAAATTGCCTCACCCAACGCCAGACAGGTTTCGTCTGCACGCTTGGTTCGTCTTATAAAGGCATTAAGTGCAAAGTGTTATTCGACGCAGGCAGCAAGAGCTATAGCTTTAGCTCATCGTCCCTCTACCAGAAGACTATACGAAGACAAGTAGGGATCATTTGAGACTTTTTGCAAGGAAAAAATCAAAACCCTACTACTGCGTCACCACAATTCCTAGCTGAATACCTCCTACATCTGCGTACCCATAGACACTTGAAAGGTAGCACCATTACTACGTATTTGTTTGCACTTAACTCAGTGTTGGCTGTTACGGAAAATCGTAAGATTACTAAGGTCCTGGAACTACAGGCCCTACTACGCTCATTCAGGCTTGAGAGTCAGAAGACCAAGTTCCGCCCACCTGCTTGGGATTTGAACGTGTTACTTTGAGGTTTGTAAGGGCCCCCCTTTGAGCCCCTCTTTGCATCCTCATTTTATGACCTCACCAAGAAAACAATATTTCTCTTGGCATTAGCCAAGGCGGCACGGGTGAGCAAGCTACATGCGATCGACGTCACCTGGTAATGCACGGAGTGGTACATCTCAGGTTGTGCTGGGATTTTATAGCGACGTCTATTGTGGGAGCCGAAGATGAGGGTGAACTTCTCCTGTGCCCGGTGTGTCCACCGCTCCAAGACTAGGCATGTTTCGAGGAAGCAGTTATTTATATCCGTGTCTCCTACCTCCACGACCGAAGTTAGTCGCAACACCATATCCCTATGGTTTCTCGCAGTCATCTTTCATGCTTACGAGATCACCAAACTGTATCCCTCAAGAGCGAATAACCCTCATGAGATCTGGGCACTAGCCTCTACCATGGCTTTACACAGCAACTGTTCTGTTAGAACAGTCATTGAAGGATGTTTTTGGAGGTCCAACACAGTTTTCGCTAGTCATTATCTTCGCAATTTGGCTCTCGAGGATGTCAAAGGCAGTTTACTTCCCTGTGCTAGTCGCTGAGATTTCGGTAAGAAGAAGAATATGAGACAATCTTATTTGTCAGACCTCGGCTCTATGACATAGTAAGTAAAGAATTAGTTGGCTAGCTATTATTTTCTTTATTACTGAATATGTATAGGGAACAACTCTTTAATTCTTATGTTCAATCTGTTTGATATTTGAACAACCCTACCGTAATGGCGTTTTTCTGAACTTTTCCGCTTCACGGTTTATCGACCAACTTGTGTCATGTTTTCAGGGTGTGAATTATTGAGGTTTCTGAATTTCTGAAGGTTTACCCACCTCAAAACCGTCCGATACAGATGCATTAAGGAGTAATGCAGGATGAGTAAAACATTTAGTAAAATCTGAATATTTTTTACATTTGTATACTTGTCCTGTATTACTACGTTTAAGGACCCACCAGTCGCAGACTTGCCTCCCCGCTTTGGCTACAGAAACATCAAAAGTATGTTTTTTGAGCTCGGGCACAGGCAGTGATTGGTGATGTGAAGAAGATGACTTTTCATGTCATCCAGGTCACACGACAGCAGTGGTGGTCCATGTAAAAGTGGGACTTCAAAACAACATCTTTATTTCTTCACCCAAGACCATCGCAGTTGCGCTGTCTTCTTGTTGTCGTAAGGTAAGCAGTGAATGCATTACGGAGTAATGCAAGATAAGTATACAAATGTAAAAAATATTTCGATTTTACTAAAATTCTGGTATTGCAAAAGTGTGTCTTACAACTTAGATTTTCTTGCACTATTTGACATGATGACAGAATCTTAATACATCTACCCAGTCCCAGATGAAGCAGATTTGTGGATAAGCATGATAGGATTAAGTGAGGTAACTCTGATTTATATTTGTCATCTATAATAATATGTACCTTTTCTGAATGGATACGTCCCTTTCTTACATTTGACTCACCGGCTGGCTGGCTGATGCAGCCAGTGGAACCTCAAACATTGATCTTCTACCCAGTGCGCATAGTACGACATAAAAACATGTCTTTTCTTTCCTCCACGACGACTCGTAGTTTGAATACAGCATCGTAAGCATGGCGTTTTCGTTTTGAACTCATGATGAGAATGCCAGTCAAGCACCCACAACTTGAAAATGTTTGTGTAAACAACATGACAATACCATACGGCCCGTTATTATCAGTGCTCATTTCCTTGTGTACTGTGTTGCTTTTTAAACAACAGGAAGCAATCACAGTGGTCACTGTTTGTGACGTCACAGGAAACAGCTGATCACGTTTTTGCAAATGGCGAACAGAATAACTCTCCGATACAGTTGTTTATTTGCCTCTTTCAATAAAGGTAGACACTTGTTCACTATAAATTTGTGATATTGAAGCTTGTTTCTATCATTAATATGAAGAACTGTAAAATTTGATTGGCCAGCTTTTCCTGGCATTTGAATTGAACTGAAAATCCTACTGTGGTGGCAAATGGGTCCAGGGTATTTATCCTCATAGAATAGAGATATAATACCCTGGATAATCGAGGATGAAACTGAAACTTCATGATGTTATATTGGTCCAGGATATGACTGGAATTTGACCAGCATGAATTTATATATATATATATATATAAATTCTTTCTTTTTTGCAGTTTCTTGTAGCTATCAAGACCAAGCAGGAGGAGGGGCTATATAACCTGTTCTTCCATAATTGCTACAACTATGACCATAAGGCCAAGTCCATGGTCAACCTCTCTGTAAGTCCCATAAGTACCTGTAGGGGGTGTCAGATCATTGCATTGTCCAGCCCATGTGGTGATTCCAGGTTAGATTTGGGCCCCAGCAACCTGTATTTGCCATCAGAACAACTGAATGGATTTGCTTGTCAGACTTGTAACACGTGTCATCGTACCTGATGACATTGATCGTTGCTCATAATACCAAACATTTGATCTGGTCAAGACTCGGCTATTTACAGGTTGCTGTCCTATTGCTGGAATATTGCTGAGTCAGGTGTTAAAACAAGAAACTAACTTAACCAGTACATATGACATACATGTGGTACATGCATGTTGGACCCGTGAAGAACTGGTGTAGAATAGGTCTTCAGCAACCCATGCATGCCGTAAAAGGCGACTATGCTTGTCATAAGAGGCGACTAACGGGATCGGGTGGTTAGGTTCGCTGACTTAGTTAATGCATGTCATCGTGTTGCAATTGCGTGTATCGATGGTCATGATGTCAGTCACTGTCAGACTCGATTATTTGCAGACCGCCGTCATATGGCTGGAATATTGCTGACTGTGGCATTAAACAACAACTTGCATGTTGTAACAATAACCTAGTAAAACCATATCAGTGTAATTATTTTCATTGTAATTATGATATGCATGTTACAAAGTCATAATCACAAGATATGCATGATATGTCATAATACATAGTCTTAAACTATGTAAATTATTCACAATGAGGTCATCACACATGATGTTGCTTCCATCCACAGCTGGAGATTACAGAGGACAACAACGGCAACTTCCTGTCTGCAGGACAGATGCCCGAGCCAGCTCTCTACTTCACCTTCAGCCTCATCTTCTTCATCGCTGCATGTTTGTGGCTCGGCGTGATAAAAAAGTCAGTGTATGTTTGTTCTCCTCTCTGCTGTCTTCTCCCACCGACTTGTTGTCAATTGAAGGTTATCTCCATCACCGTAGAAGCTTGTGATATCCAGGCAGTACTTTCATGTAGATTCCAGTGAGGTTCTGATATCAGATGGCCCATTGGCCCGTGGCCAGTTAAGATTACAAAGGGCTTGCTGAAATGTAAAGTAGAAGGCCCATCTGGCTAGTCAAAATTCCACCCCTTCTCATGTCTGTTTATTTTTTTTTATTGGACACTTTCTCATGAATCATGTAATTTTGATGAGAAAATATTTAGCAGATAGGAGGTCTTGTGAATGGTTACCTCAAAGAAAGATATATGACGATTATCTCGGTTGAATGACAAACAGCCGCCATTTTGTAATGTTGTGTGAAACATCTGTTGTAGAATTGTACACATGGCCTTTGAAGCTGAACTTATTGCTGATCAGTGAGATCATCAAAAAAAAAAAGTATTATTAGCTTTGGAAAACAAGATGGCAGCTACCATGAAACATTTCCTATTTTGGGTTTCGATCTGGAATGCATATTTAGAGTTCACTTTCAATGGAATGGAGTATATGATTTGGAGACACTTTACTTGGAGGTTAGGATTCACAGAGTACATTGGCACAGTAGAGAATATGGATACGGTAACTTCAGATAACTGTTGTAATTTCCAAGAATATTCCAGTCAGATTTGCTTGCACTACAAGTTCAGGAATTTGTCTAGACCAGATCAGAGGCCGATTTTCAACCCCAAGTATTCATCAAATTACCAGATGACAGTACAATTTCACAATTTTGATTACAAAAATCCGAGGATTCCCATCTCAGTCACCTCTTCAAAGCATTTGACATACTGCTGACTTAGGGCCAAATAGCTGCCTCTAAGCAGGTCTAGATAAAAACCTGCATGCTTGCCAATTAAGGTGGCAATTGGCTCAGCAGCCTCTGTGACCTGGTGTCGTGGATCTTGATTTGCCTGGTCCATACTTGATTATTTACGGGCCTTTGTGATATTGCTGAACTAACATTCACCCACTCCCACTTGATATGACTTTGGTGACTGTGATGCAGCACCTATTTTACCTCCTCTATGGCCTTGTGACTCATTGTGTGACCAGACCCATGAAGATTCCGGGGAAGAATAGGTCTTCAGCAACCCATGCTTGCCGTAAAAGGTGACTATGCTTGTCGTAAAAGGCGACTAACGGGATCGGGTGGTCAGGCTCGCTGACTTGGTTGATGCATGTCATCGATCCCAATTGCGTGGATCAATGCTCATGATATTAATCACTGGATTGTATGGTCCAGACTCGATTATTTTCAGACCGCCGTCATATAGCTGGAATATTGCTGAGTGTGGCGTTAAACAACAAACCAAACTAAAATCCTCTGTGACCTGGTGACTCATTGTGTGACCATGTGTATCTTGTGTACAGGAGCGAGGTGTACAAGATCCACTTCCTCATGCTGGCTGTCGTCTTTGTGAAAAGTCTCTCCAGCGCCTTCCATGGGGTAGGTGTAGGCCTCCATTCTTTCCCACCCCAGTTTGTAAGCCCATGTTCTGTAGCATTACTGCAGACTTTACATATACAGAGATGCTGACCATTACAATTTTGGTGATTACTTTGAACCAAATTCCTCCAATACGATTAAAGGAAATAGATTCCTGAATGTTCTGATGTCAAAATATATAATATTTTGTTGAAAAAAACAAACTTGCTCACTCATTTTAATTTTTTTTCATCCTTCTGTTTTTTGAGAAGGTAATATAATACCTTCATCTTGATTGGGACACTGCTTAATATGATCCAAAGATCCGGGTTAGAATAGGCTTCCAACAACCCATGTTTGTCGTAAGAGGCGATCGGGTGGTCAGGCTCGCTGACTTGGTTGATGCATGTCATCGTATCCCAACTGTGTAGATCAATGCTCATGAAGTCAATCACTGGATTGTCAGAACATGCAGAAGAAAAGTTTTGAACATATACTGCCCTGATTAGATTATTGTTTGACATTCTTAAAGCATCATGCAACTTAGAATCATACAAAGTAATGAACACATTTAATGCGTCACTCTTGGGTAAATAATGAACTACAATATTTACATATTTTCTAGCGTATTCGCACTCTTTGTTTTCTCAAAAAGAAGCAGCTTAGAGGGGAGTGTGCCTTATGCACGCTGCCATAAGATTTCAATTATTTTTCCTCCTGTGGATAAACCATAACACAAGCGTGTCTGCCGTAAACCGACACACAGAATAAAATACTGATACCTCCCCTTGAAGGGGGTGCTCATTATGTTTGGGTGCACACTATAGTGAAGAAAATATATACCTGTTTGTCTGCTGTCCTCCTTGTTATGAATTATTGTTTCTTTTTCCAAAACTGGTTTGTTTTTATAATTCAGGTGAACAGCTATTTCATTGAGGTGACGGGAATCCACGAAGAAACCTGGGCCATCCTATACTATATTGTGTACTTGTGAGTAGGACAATTCCACTCTTTCACCCTCCTTATGCCGCCTCTGTGGTCTAGTGGATAGAGCGCCTACCCGTGTAATATGCAAAGATGTTTAAAGATGGCTTTAGTTGTTACCCTGCCTGATGCTTGGCATTAAGGGGATAAAACAAGGACTGGTCAGCTAGGTTTCAGTAGATTGAGTCTGAGTGGGGTATCCAGGACTGTGCAGCCCCACTTAGTATGCAGTCCTTGGTCACTTAAGTGTTTTCCCAGTAAGGGTTAGATGACCATTAATGGGCTATACAGAGGGGCCTACCTTTAGAATGTCACTGTAATCATTATGATTTTAACCTAAATAATATGGTATAAGGATGATGAAGTCAACTATTACAAAAAAAGATAAAGCATATCTTTTGTAGTTTACTCGTCACATTTTGTGTAATTTGCTCGTAGATTAACCTGACACCCTGTCTGGAAGTACACTGTATTAATATTACATTCAATAATATTTGGTAATTTCGAATTTCTATCAAATAACATTTGAGAGAGTGTGTAAAAATATGTGAATATTTCGAATACGCACTTGGTGCTACTAAAAATAGCCATGATGTCACACACAGTGGTGGATGACGATAGAATTTTGAGATGAGAAACAGACGACCTAACTTCCCTGCTTGGGTCATCACTGAGAAATAAGTAAATTACTGAATATCACTCTTATTACATCCAACCTCACCATGCTCACCATGCTTACAACATTGTATTGTCCTCAAGAAACTTCAGATGAAAAGAATAAACTATGTGTGTTTACTTGTTTGTGATTTTCATGAGTGAGTGAGTTGAGTTTAACGCCGCTTTTAACAGTATTCCAGTTATATCGCAGCGTGTCAGCCTTATGTGGGAGGAAAGCCTGACGTGATGCAGGTCTCAGACGTTTACCGCATCAGTGAAACCCACGAGCACGGGTATGGTGCTGACAAACCTAGAAACATAATCAGGGCGAACCAGGATTCGAACCCACAATCATAGGTTTCTGTCATGCCCAAGGGACGTGACTCTGCACAGCACATTGCGGCTCCTTAGACAACTGGGCCACCCCTTTTCTTGATGAAATAACATAGTTCTACCAAACATTCATGCTTCATTTGAATCGCCAGTTAATGTAATCATGTCCCGTGAACATATTGTAAAAAAAGAATTATAATGCCTCATGCGTGGCATTTAAGAAAAAATATACAAATCTAGTAATTAATGCCATATCCTTATTTCATTCCTTAAAATGTTTCTCTGGTATACAGTGTTTGGTGCTAACAGATATATACTGAAAGACTGATAATGATGTTTGTCATATCCAGATTCCGGGGAGCGTTGATGTTTGTAACCATCCTCCTGATTGGTGCAGGCTGGGCTTTCATCAAGCACATGCTGAGTCATAAGGAGAAGAAACTCTTCCTTATTGTCCTACCACTGCAGGTAAGGGGTTAAACCTTCCAGCTCACATAAATTGATGCATCAAACACTGTTGCAGGCACTGCATGTAAAGGGTTAAACCTTCCAGCTCACATAAATTGATGCATCAAACACTGTTGCAGGCACTGCAGGTAAGGGGTTAAACCTTCTAGCTCACATAAATTGATGCATCGAACAGTCTTGCCAACACTGCAGGTAAAGGGTTAAACCTTCTAGCTCACATAAATAGATGCATCAAACAGTGTTCAGTCTAATTGCAACTACTGCAGGTAAGGGATTCAACCTTCCAGTTCACATAAACCTATGATCCTTTGATCAGTGATCCCACACTGTATAGCTGTGTCGTTGTGTTGCCAGGTGCTGGACCAGGTTGCGTGGGTGATCGTCGAGGAGAGTGAAGAAGGACAGGTGTTGTACACCACGTGGAAGGAAATCTTCATCCTCTTTGACCTTCTGTGTTGTGGAGCAATCCTCTTCCCAGTTGTCTGGTTAGTTCAATTTATGAAAACATCATTTCCATTTGTGTGTGGTCTCAGATGCTGCAAGTAACTGAGTAGAGTTGCCTCCCTTAGGCATGGCCCTGGTTATGTTTCTTGGGGTGCATCACATTGATAGATGTCTAAGACCTGGATACATGTAACGTTTCAAGGCATAACAAGTTGTCTTGTATTGTCAAAAAAAAAAACATCTGCTGGGATGTAGCTGTATGGTCAGTTGAAGCAAGATGATGTCATTGTCTCATTGTTAAGAACATTATTGTATGACATCATCAATTGTTCATAAGAGTGCTGTAAGACGTTGCCAGTGACTCTGGCTTTGCATCATTCCTTCATTTGGGACAGATAATCCGTGGTTCCTAGTTAGTTATTCTTAAACTATAGCAAGGAGCACAGGTGGCCCAGTCATTAGCAATTTGCTGTGCAGAGTTTCATCCGTTGGGTGTGCCAGTAACCTTTGATTGTGGGTTCCACTCCCAGTTTGCATGATTATGTTTGTCAGCATCATACCCGTGCTCGTGGGTTTAACCAAAGTGGTAAACGTCTGAGACCTGCATCACTTCAGGCTTTCCTCCCACATTAAGCTGACACGCTGTGATATAACTAGCATACTGTTCAAACTGGCATTAAGCCCAACTCACTCACTCCACTATCCTCTCCAGGTCTATCCGGCATCTCCAGGAAGCTTCACGCACAGATGGCAAGGCAGCTATGAATCTCAACAAACTTAAACTATTTAGACAGTTTTATATACTGGTAAGTAGTCCGAAATACTGTTCACAGCGACATGGAACCAGATTCACCCCTCAGTGGCAGCTGGGGGCCATGTTGTCCTGCTCCCTGACTGTGGAATATATGTATTTTATGAAAACAAAACCAGTCAAGATTTATAGAAATTGTTTGATAGGCATTTAGAAGTTGACGGATAACAAAGTAGCTACAATTTATGGATAACAACTTCTATATTTTGGTGACGTTTTGGTATTCTTATTTCGGTGTCTACTAAGATTTATATAAAAGCAAGTCTTCTAGCAAGCTCTTAAATCAGCACCAGGAAAACTATTTGTTATAATTAAAGAGGAGAGAAATATGTTTTGTAATGAAAGATTTCATAAACTTTGTTAGTCCGAGGGCCCTTACACTCAGGGGTGGGGTAGCCCTGAGGAGATCTGTCATGCTTCTGCAACCTGATTCGGGGGCACGGGTTGCCCAGTCATCTAAGGCGCCACAATTCGCTTTGTACTCACAAACTGGTAACTAAGACAATTTCCTAATCAACTAACCTGGTAAGTCAGTCCACATTGATTTGCTGTTTATTTCTATTTACTGACAAGAATTTCATTTTTTCTCTCTTCCAGATTGTGTGTTTCATCTATTTTACGAGAATAATAGTTTATTTGCTGAAGGTAAGTTTGCCTTTTACCCTCCGTCACTCTGTCTGTCTGTCCGTCCGTCACACCGTCTGTCTGTCGTAGCAATTCTTAAATATTTAACATCGCCTATTACTACCGAAGGGTAACTCGTAAAGTTGTAGTACATGTACCTGTTTGCAGATCACTCTGCCCTTCAAGCTGGAATGGTTGACCGAACTGTTCAAGGAACTGGCCACGTTGATCTTCTTCGTGGTGACTGGGTACAAGTTCCGCCCCGCCTCTGACAACCCCTACCTCCAGGTCCCTCAAGAAAGTGATGACGAGATCGAGATGGAGGAGGTGTAAGTTGCCATGGTTATATATTTTTCATCTTAAAATTGTTAAGTTCACTATGATCATCCAGGGTTTTACCAGTCACAATATTTTGCAAGCTGTACAAATACAAATTAGGATTGGATGCAAATAATTTACATTTGTACTCCTGTTGGATCACAGAAAGTTAGAACTATTCCAAATTGTAGATTGCATGTTACACAGTACCATCTTCCCCACACTCCAGCGCAGTGGTGTCTTAGCACAACTCCACTGCCACAGGCTTATTTGCATATTGTAACCGAAAGAGTTTTTTAAATCTCATGACCGTCTGCGTGGTCTAGTGGTAGAGCGTCCGCCCGGAGAGCGGAAGGTCCGGGGTTTGATCCCCGGCCTCGTCATACCAAAAGACGTTAAAAGATGGTACTTGTTGTTACCCTGTCTGGCGCTCGGCATTAAGGGGCTAAAACAAGGACTGGTCGGCTCGGAGTCAGTATACTGAAATTTTGTAAGTAAGATTCATGTATCCAACAATTGCGTAATATGAACCTAATTCAACAAGAAATATGCAGTTATATCTAACATGTCTAAAACACATGTGTTGGCGTGGAATGGTGTTACATGTTTTCGTTAGGCTAAAAATAATAATAGTCTTGGTTCTCAGGCACCACCTGCATCATCATAAAGTCTACCACACAGTTTGTGTTTATTTCCATTTTCAAAAAAAATATAAAAATCCTAATACTTAAGCACAAAGCACCATCAAGCATCATCATTATTATTAATAACAGTTTCAGTTTCAGTCTCAGTTTTAACTTGCATATTTAATATGATACTTGAATATCTAGACTCTGCGGAAACCTTTTATTTATTGTAGCTTGAACCGACTAGGTCTATGAATATTGAACACTGCGGTGTATGAAGTGAAGATAAAGTAAATTTGAGTACAAGAATCAGTACCCTTTTGTTATACCCACACATATCATGTGACCGGACTTTTCTTTTATTTGTAAACAAACAGGCTTATTCTGAAATCAGAACAGATTAGTCATATGCAAGTAGTTTGGGGGCTTCCCTCTGGCAGAGGTACTATACAGGGCGCATGGAACTCTGGGTAGGAAAGTGCATCTTCTCGAGGCAAGGGAGTTAACAGACTATAAAAGGCCAGTTTCGATCCCTGCCTAACTAGGCTGGAATTTCAGAGCTATATTTTGGCTTGACTAACGAGTCGGTGCATATTCCAAATAAAATTGCATAATGAAAAAGACATCTGGTTCGGGATTTTGGGTTAGAATAGGTCCCCAGCAACCTGTGCTGTTGTATGTATCAGGTGATCAGGCTTGGTGTAATGGTTGATAGCGTGCCTTGTACCCCTATGGCATGGATTGTTACCCACAACGTTAAACAACAAACAAACGTTTTTGTAGGCTGACTCAGACAGGACTGATGGACAGTGTGGTGAAGGTGAACCAGAGATATGAGGAGAAGACGGAGAGTACAGAGCCGCTCATTAAACAGAGGGAAAGTAGCCACGAGTACGACTGAAGATAGAACAAGCCTGATGAACACAACAGAGACATGGGAACACACGGAACCAGGGAACACAAGGAAGCAGGGTTCTAAGATGATTATTGATGTCATATTTGAAAAGTCTGTCAGCCAGGTCGTTAACCTGGGGCTCAGTCAGACTGTATGGTGGAAAATATTTTCTTGATGCACAGGTTCTGACATCAGTATAAACTCATTCCATGAAAGTAAATTTGTTCCATTCAGACAAAACTCTGAGTTTTTACATCATACAAGAAAAAACTGTCTTATTAAATCAGTTGTCATTATTTTGTAAACCTGGAAAGCACCTTGACTGAGCGTGGTAGAAGGCCATGAAATCCCACTCCACTGGGTACAGTGGGTACAGCCTCATTGTCCAGTGTATTAAGTCTCCATTCTCTTATCATAACATAAGTACCCTGGATGAATTCGCTATCATACGTTTGTTTTGAAACTATTCGATTGACACAACAACAAAAATAGACATCCAATCAAATTATTCTGAAATTTTTACGATTGAAACAAGCGACAAAATCACACAGGTTTCAATGTCGCCTCAAATACAACCGAAACATCTTGGATACGGAACCCTATTACTTAGGAAATCGTCTTTCCAGCTTCAACTTTGTGACGTGTTCTAATTTGCAAGGTCGTGATATTGTAAATGTAGATCTAACCAAACTGGCAAATGAAGAAGCATGTTAATTGGTTGTTGAATTTCATTTCATGAGCAAGAGAAATACTGTGCTGAGTTTGTGATAAGAGAGATGTCACTTCCAAAACAAAGCGATGGTGGTGAATGGGTCCAGGGTAGTTATCATAATAGAATGGAGATAACATACCCTGTATTATAGAGGATGGACATGGTAGAAATCTTTATACCTTTTAGGGAGAAGAATATTTACCTATAACTATAGGAGTCAGTGAATGAAGTGTAGATATCCTATTTGTTGCTGCCTTTTTCAAAACACAGACTCAGGTCAAAGAAGGAGAAATTGCCCAAAAAAATGTTGTTGTTTTTAAAAACTCTTGGAGTATGATTCGCAGGGGAAATGAAAAAAGGATTAATTTTTTTTAATTTTTTTTTAAAAATAATTTTCTTTGCTGACAGATTTTATAAATTCTAAATATATATATTATTATTGTATCATCGCTATATGGCTGCAATATTGCTGATGTGATGTCAAATTTTAACTATTCAAATAACAATATACATATTTAGTGTTGATGTAGATATTTTTTGCAAATGTGCTAAATGAATAAAAACCTTGTTAAAGTCATTTATTTCACATTTGTAAAGTGGCATTCTGAGGCTACAGCAATCAGGACCGTATGCTGTTATGTTGGATGTTGCATGTTGTTAGAAAGTCAGTACCAGTGTGCTCAATGGCTGTGTGTTGATGTATTATTGAGTAAACTTGAAACTGACAACTGGTTGTGCCTGATCAGACTGACAGCTTGGCTGCTGTGATGGTGGGTAGACTGTTTTTCTGCTTTGTGCATTTTGATGTAGGTTCCTGCCACACTTCAAAGAACAAATATCTTTCAGAATAGATTTAAGTGTTATATATACTGAACAAAAAGGTAAGGGATTGTGAAAATTTTGGGGGATATTTTTATGAATGTGTGTGCTGTGTCTTCATTTCAAAATAATATCCCTAAAAATATCCATGATCCCTAACTTTTCTTGTTCAGTATATTTCAGGGAGGGGTCATGAAAGATGAGACACTTTCAGTTGGAATTTTTTTTTAAAACTTTTGACTTTTTAGACTATTGCAATAATAACTATTTTAGGCAAAAGATTTAGTAAAAAGAAATTTGCTTGATTGATACTAACAAATTATGTCATATTTCGCTGTTATATGTGTAATGATGAAATTTCTAGTTAGGGTGTCATGCTGTAGTCCATCAGATCAATCTTGCCACTGAAACTCCCATGCTCACTCACTCACTCATCCCTACCCTTTGTCCCACACTAAGTAATACTAAGATCAAAATGCTGACACAGCTATATATTTTGTCAAGGAGAAGGTTGTGGTGCAGGGATTTGTATGCAATAAGTGCAGACTATGTAGCTTTCACTGACAATCGTGTATTTGTGCACATATTTATGGTAGTAATTCATGTCATGTATTACATTAAATGTAAAGATTAAGTATCCTAATATTTATTGTTCGTTGATTATCTCATTGATATCAGTATTAAACTCTGTTGTACACTCTCATCATGTGTGTGTTAAATTCTTATGCGAGTGTTTGCATATGTTTGACTAGTATCTATGGCAAGTCAGTGGCTGATTGTCAGATGTTATATTGCCACATGGTTTCACCCTATCTTATTGTGGGTACCTGTCAATCTTTACGGTGGCCGAGCCATCAAAGGCAACGCAGTTTGCAGTGCAAAGTTGCTTCCTTTGGGCATAAAAGAAACCTATGTTCGTGGGTTCACATACCATTTCGCCAAGATTGTTTCTTGGTTTGTCAGCACCATACCCGTGCTCGTGGGTTTCACCAAAGTGGTAAACGTCTGAGACCTGCATCACTTCTGGCTTTCCTCTCACATCAGCTGACACGCTGTGATATAACTGGAATACTGTTCTAATCAGCGTTAAACCCAACTCACTCACTCACCCTTAAAGTCAACTTTATATGATGGGTGTTGATATCTTAACAAACTGTGACTTATTTGATACTTATGTTTGTGGAATGCTATACCATGCAATGCCTCCTCATTCTGAGATTCAGCCATAGCTCCTAGTCTTACATATCACAGTACACATGTAATTGATACTTTCTGCTCTGTACAGTCAAAGTCAACTGTATATCACTGTATATGATATTTTAGTCTTTGTAAATAGGAAATTATATTTCATGGGTAAAAGTTATTATTTTGTATAAATCTATATTGTATCATGCTTGTGTATGTAGGTACCATTCCAGTGTCCAACACTAAGTCCATGTGATTTACCTGTTTTACCTGTGTTTTACCTGTATAGCAAACCCATCAGTTACCTGTTCTGCCTCCCACCATGTTGCTGCAGACTTGATGACAATACTCACTCACTCATTCTTTTGAGGACTCGGTGTCCCAGTCGTGGCATCGGATTTCACTGTGCAGAGTTGCGTCCCTTAGGCGTGCCAGACCTTAGAATCCTGGCTTTGTCCTGATTGCTTCTAGGTTTATCTGCTACCAAATCTGTGTTCGTGGGTTCCCCAGAATGTATAAGACCTGCATTGCTATGGGCTTTCCTCCCACATCATGCTGACATGCCACAATATAACTGAAATACTGTTCAAAGCAGTGCTAAACCAAACTCACTGTTTTGTGGTTGCTGAGGCCCTAATACTCTAAGGAACAAGACCCTTAAACTGGGGTGTGTGGTCGCCCTGTGGAGATAGGTCATGCTTGTGTCATCCAACTCTAAGCTTGGTGGGCGGTGGGGTAGTCTAGTGGTTAAAGTGTTCACTCATCACAACGAATAGGTACAATGTGTGAAGCCCATTTCTGGTATCCCTTGTAGTCAAATGGTTGGATGTTAGTGAAGTCCTATACATGTAATTGGCTTCCAAGCAGCATTTCCAGGAAGGGCATTCACCAATGTGGTAAATGCCTTTGACACGTACCATGTTGTAACTTACATATCGTTCATATCAGCATTGAACCCAATTTACTGCTGTTTCAACCGTTTCTTGGTTTTCAAAGTGTCTCATCTTCCCTGGTGTAGGTTGCAAGAGTAATGTGATATACTTCTCCATTTTTGATAGGGATAATCGAATGTGTCATTCTATCTAAATACACATTTGGCCTATTATGAGAGTCAGTTTTGTGAATCATGGAGAGATCAAAACATCCCCATCAAAAGTGAAGTGGTATATAATATAACATGAAATGATACGACACAGTGAATCACTAGGATCATGTAATGTTATACGTTTTACCTTACCTGACAACACACAGTGCTATTGCATTTATCCTGAAATGTTCATATCATTGAAATGAAACGGAGTCAATCACAAGGGTCATGTAATATTATGTAACATTGTTATTAAATTAAACAGCAGTCAATCACAAGGGTCATGTAATATTATGTAACATTGTTATTAAATGAAACAGTCAATCACAAGGGTTATGTCATATTATGTAACATTGTTATTAAATGAAACAGCAGTCAATCACCTGTGTCATGATATATTAAGTAACATTGTTATTAAATGTAACCACAGTCACTCACAAGGCCAATGTAAGCAAATGTAATTTCTCTTTCAATGCTTTATGTGGCTAGTTTGTTTTTTCTTTCTGGAGTTCAGTAGTTGGTTTTTGGTTTTTGATTGGGATATTTTTGGAATTCATAATGTTGATGTATTTGATGTTTGTATGGGGTCATCTGTCTTTAAAACCTTCTTCAGCATGCATTGTATGATTGTGGAGTGTTTAAAAAATGCATCTGTTTTGTACAGAAAGACTGTTCTCGGTGTCGTCTTTAATTTGCATGTATGTAAATAAGTCTTCATTCAATTAATAAATATATATATTGTAAATGTCATAGTTCTTTAGTTGTCTCCTCGACAGAATCTGGGGCATGGGTGGCCCAGTCGTCTAAGGCATAGCAATTCGCTGTGCAGACTAGCCTCCCTTAAACATGCCCAAAACATGATTGTGGCATAGAAACCCAGCTTGCCCTGATTATGTTTCTAGGTTTGTCAGCACCTTACTCATGCTCATGGTTTCACCCAAGTTGTAAATGTCTAAAACCTGCATCACTTCGGGCTTTCCTTCCACATCAAGCTAACATGCTGTGATAAAACTGAAAATGTGTTCAATGCAGTGTTGAGCCAAACATGTTTTCTCGTCCAAATCAGCAGTCAGTACAGATGACAGATTGTTTTTCGGTGCCACATTATCTTGAATAACCCTTGTGCATGGATCAGCTGGTCATGGGTTTATATCCCAGTTTTTCACTGCTGCAACTGCTTGCACAGTTGTGAAGGTCTATGATATTATTATGGGATATCTCCCTCGACTGACATGCATGATGTAACAGAAGTTGAAAGTGATGTAGACCCAAGTCGCTCATCACATGATCGACTCCATGGTCCGGATAAAAGAACATCTGCCTGGAGAGCAGGTCAGGGTTCGATCCCTGTCCCCATCATACCAACAGACGTTAAAAAATTGCACTTTTTACCTGTCTGACGCTCGGCATTAAGTGCATTAGGACATGTTGGCTCTGAATTAGTATAGTGTATCACAGTAAGGTATTCGTGTTAAACTGCAGCATGGTATCTCAGTGAGATAGCACTTTCAAACCGGTATTAGTTCAGACTAGTAGAAGCAAACACACAAGCACACGCACACGTCACTATATACTTGCAATAATCTTGAACGCAACAGTACAAACATAAAACCTCACTTCATTTCACTTATCTGAAGTTTGTGAAATTATGGGTTAGAATTTGTCCCCAGCAGCCAGTCCTTGTAAAAGGCGACTAAATTGATCGAGTGGTCAAGCTTGGCACTCACTGGTTTGTCTGGTCCAGATATGTTTACTAGTACCCGAGTGTGGTGTTGAAACAACAAACAAAACAAACATACCATAACATCTGCACTTATCGTATTTGAATAAGATGATCAAGGTCAATCCTAATAGTTTCCAAGTAAGGGATACTTTGTTTAGAAAGTAGTATAACCTGGTAACTTAATTACTGGCCATGCATGACCTGAACAGCCATTTCCAGGTCCATTTTCCAATAATTGGGGGAAGAGGTCGTCTTAGGTGCAGCAATTTGCTATGCGTCCTTTTGGAGTGCCTGAATCCTTTGATCCTGGGTTCAAGTCTCCGATTCGCCCTGGTTTGTCTTGGTTCGTCAGCACCATACACATTTGTGGGTTTCACTAGCAACATATCTTAGTCGAAAGAGGTGACCAAACAGATTGGGTGGTCAAGCTCTGTGACTTGATTGTGTGACATCGTACCCCAAATGCCTGGATCGTTGGTCACAATGTCAATCATTGGATTGTCTTGTCTACTGTTGTATAACTGGAATATTGCTGTGTTGTGTCGTTAAACAACAACACAATCTGTGACCTGGGCCCACTTGCACAACGCGATTGTAGCGCTGCAACTTTTATAAGCCTAAAGTTAAAGTATGGGAGTTACGATCATATTAGCGCTACAATCGCTTTGTGAAACTGGGCCCTGGGTTATCCTACCAGAATGTAGGTCATCCATATTCACCACTACTTTGTCCGGTAGACTAGAAACTATATGAGGCAGCCATAGTTAGGTGGAATATTGGTGTCTGCACACTCACTAATGTCATGCAGATGTGCCCATCCTAAACTTGTGAAAATCATTCAAATGCTGTTAGGTGGCATGGGTGGCCCAGTCATCAGGCAAGCAACGTTTAACTCAACTCACTCACTCACTCAAATGCTGTTAGAATTATTTTAAGAGTTTTTGACAAATTGCTGGCAAATTCTTTCAAGAATTTGTGTCCTTTTATCAGTTTTTGGCAGCATGATCCATAAACATGAATGGTACAATTTTGAAAAAGAAACATTGGTCTGATGAATGATGACTGGGCACACAGGAAACCAGCCTGTCAGAGAGGTATTTAATCTGAATCTGTAAAGTGAGAGTCTTAAGTGAGTGAGTGAGTTTGGTTTTACGCCGCTTTTAGTAATATTCCAGCAATATCAAGGCGGGGACACCAGAAATGGGCTTCACACATTGTACCCAGATAATCTTAAGACTATATAGACTTAAGGCCACTTCATGCAAAAGACGTAAAAAATGTTATTCAGTTATAAAAAGTAAGGATACAATTAACGTTTTCTTAAATCATATTTAAAAGCTCTTTTAAAGCCATTGTAATGGTGTAGTTTTGCATCCGTTATGGGTTGGCTTCTCACAACCTCATGCTTATTGTAAGAGATAATATAAAAGGCGTCTTCTTAATTAAATATAATGCTTTTCCCTGTCAATGAATTATAGCCTATTATCTTCAATGGTTGTTTAACGCAGCATTCCACAATATTCAACCCGTGAAGATCCGGGGTAAAATAGGTCTTCTGCAACCCATGCTTGCTGTAAAACGGCGACTAACAGGATCTGGTGGCCAGGCTCGCGGTCTTGGTTGATGCATGTCATCGATCCCAATTGCGTGGATCGATGCTCATGGTCCAGACTCGATTATTTACAGACCGCCGTCATATAGCTGGAATATTGCTGAGTGCGGCGTTAAACAACAAACAAACAAACAATATTCCAGCTATATGACGATGGTATAGAAGTCACTGAGCCTGACCAACCAATCCAGTAAGTTGCCTCATATTTAATTATAGTTTGCTGGGACATTATTTAAACCCAGATTCCAACAGCTTCTTCATAGATGTGATTCGGCTGAAATAATCTTTAAATAAAATTTAAAGTGAATTCCTTTAATCATTAAGATTTACCCAAGTGTCATCTTCCTTCATAGTTTTTTCCTAGTCCTTCAACTGTTTCTGACCGCCTCTGTGGTTGAGTGGATGGAGTGTCTGTGGACGTTAAAGGTTGGTACTAGGTTACCCTGCCTGTTTCTTGGCATTAAGGTGATAAAACAAGGACTGGTCTGCTTTGCGGGTACAGTGTTTAAGTGGGGTATCATGATAACTGGCTTTAGTCCCAAGTACAAACAGACACATGCACACGTACATGGCTATATAAGTGCAATAACCTTGAATGTAAAATTAAACACCATTTCACCTCACCAGTTTCCATTTCACAAAGTGGCAGTTTTCAGACCCAAAGAAACAATACCAGTACGTACCCGTGAAGGTCAAGGGTAGAATAGGTCTTCAGCAACCTATACTTGTTGTAAGAGGCGACTAACGTGATTTTGATGTCAGACTCGCTGACTAGGTTGAACCATGTCATCATATCCCAATTGCATGGATCGATGCTCATGATGTCAAACACTGGACTGTCTGGTCCAGATTCTATTATTTACAGAACGCTGTCATATAGATGTGATGTTGCTGAGTGCAGCGTTAAACAACAAACAAACAAACCAGTATGTATGTTTGCCTGTGTGCACAATGAACGTGTTTGAAATATTACTCTCAAATCAACCTTGAACATCTACAGTTCGCCCCTTTTTCCTTCTTGGCCATGGTCTCGTGGTAGAGCATCCGCCCAGAGAGCGGAAGGTCCAGGGTTCGATCCCTGGCCGTTTCATACCAAAAGACGTTAATAGATGGTACTTGTTGTTACCCTGTCTGGCGCTCGGCATTAAGGGGCTAAAACAAGGACTGGTCGGCTCGGAGTCAGTATACTGTGTCTGTGTGGGGTATTCATGTAAAACTGCGGCATGGTATTTCAGTTGGCTAGCACTATAAATCGGCATCAGTCCGGACTAGTACAAGCAGCCACACACACACACACACACACACACACGTACATGCACGTCGCTATATAAGTGCAATAATCTTGGTCTGATGTTAAACCCCATATCACCTCACCTCTTGACTGAAAAACAAGAACAACATAGTAATTGGTCTTCATGATAAACACAAATAACACAGTGTCACAGAGAAAGGGATTTATTGAAATACTTTTCACATTATTGCAAACAAAACTGATTAAATTCGGTTTGGCACTGGGTGATAGTTATCGCCTAAATCAGAATAAAATGTATAAAGTCCATTTGTAAAAACAAATATATCAATAACATCCTTGAACCATCTATGCACAAGCAAAACAAAATAGTTTAGATAATTAAAGCAAAAGGTTCTTAAAAGAGGTATATTATCATAGAAATGACCCAATATAAAAGAGAACTTCTGAAAAAGATTATTGAATTTCATCAAATTGAGCATTTGTGGCAATGCGAAGGTCATCTAGAAGACATGTCCGTATAGTAATAACAAATAATTTGCAACACAGAAATTCATCCAGTCAAATGCATAGCCGATCAGAGTCATAGTGAGATGGAAAAACCAAAGTCCTGTCATTTACAATGGTAACAAGTAGCATAACTGCCCAAAGCTATTTTTCATAAATAAATAACACCATGAAAACTGATGTGGTTGCTTAGAATCAAACACTTGCAGTTCACAATCCACCCAACCACTCGACAACACAGTGAAGAATGAGTCATGGTTGCTAATACAAACAGTTGTGTAAAGTGTAAAATAAAATATTGTCCCAGTTACCAGACATTCCAAGCGTGTCCCAATTCTACAAGTATGTGAGTGAATTGGATTTTAATGCCTCATTTAACAGTATTCCAGTTATATCATGGAGTGTCAGCTTGAAGTGGGAGGAACGCTCCAAGTGAATAAGATCTTCAATATTTACCACATTCGTGAAACACACACGCACAGGTATGGTGCTGATAATCCTAGAAGCATTATTCGGGCGAACCGGGATTCGAACCCACAATCACAGATTTCTGGACTGACCAAAAGACACAACAAATGGTGGCGCCTTAGACGACTGGGCCACCAATGGACCCTACCCCAATCTACGAATGGTGCAAAGACACTTCCATCGTGAAAGACTTTGAGAATACTAACGAGCTATGAAATGACATATCACCTGTCCTGCGAGAATGAATGTGGTAAAGGCATTACAGCATTCATTCACAGGGAACAAATAATCTGAAATTCTGAATTTCAAATAGGTTATTCTTTTATATTATTCATTGTCATGTTAACCCTACAGATAAGCGTCACAGAATCAGCTTATGCATAGTGCCGACCTGAAACCATTTAACCAATCAGCGCATTCTCTCCTCCATTGTTGAAAAGCTTGTTACCTACTTCTCCTCAGGGTTTTATGAGATTTAGAATCCTGAATGGAAGTGTTTCATCCCACACATAATACAGCTGTAGGTCAGTGGTCATTTGTGATGAACGAACCCATGTATTTTACACCTTCACAGTTGTTGGCAGCTATGCAAATCATAGTTACAGTACCATACAATACACTTGATATGATGAGCTAGCTTCCTGTTGTTGGAAGAAAAATGTAAACATACACAATGACACTTAACAACCAACAAAGACACGGAAATCTGAAATGTAAGGTGAAATAGTAAACATATTGTGGTCAATGTATTAAACGTCCTCCAATGTTTCGGAAACAAACTATTATTGATCACTGCCTCTCCTTCATAAACTCGTATTACGCCATGATTTATTATTTTTCATCCTCTCCCACCTCACAACCAAAAACCCCTCACATAATATTATTGTCCCAAAGTGCCACAGAGAAGAAAATCACTTCAAGTGTTGGCTTATTATATATTTGATGAAATCATAAAAAAATGTTCAACATTCAGCAATCGGCCTGGCTGTAAAAACTTGCATATGGTAACAATGGCATTCTGTTTCTAATGAACCTGTCATTCCAAAAATGTCTCCGTGTTGGGAATATCGTTTGATGAGAATACAAGATGTGAACCACATCAGAAAGCAGTTTCTGTACACAACTGCCTTCAAATGGTTTGTTTAATAACTTAAAATGTAAAATTAGACTCGCTGCCTCACATTTTTTTAAAATGTGGATGAGAATCTAATCATTAATCAACCCACCTAACTGTACATGGAGAGCTGTTTTCAAACTGCCAGCAAGTTTTGATCGGATGCAAACTACAGAAAGTAAAAAGCCCTAAGATAACACAAAGTGATTTCCTTCTCATCTGAATTATCATTTCTATATAAGGAGCACTAGAGTGTTTATCCTTATTAAAACAAAGTGAACACGCTAGTCTCTAAAAGATTCCTTATTCCCCCTGGACGCTGAATACCCTGAATACAGATACATTGTCTTGTGTGCAATAGTAGTGGACATAAAATTACTTAGCCATGATCCTGGTCAGTTCAATGCTATTATTGGGAGCTTCATAGACCAAACTAGAGACATAGACTGCAAGAATGTTTTTCAGAAATAGGACCATCAGTCATGTTTTGTTTTGTTTGTTGTTTAACGTCGCACTCAGCAATATTCAAGCTATAAGGCGTCGGTCTGTAGATAGTCAAGTTTGGACCAGACAATCCAGTGATTGACATCATGAGCATCAATCTACGAAAGTGAGATACAATGACATGTCAACCCAATCACCGCCACCCATCAGTCATGTAGCAACTGACACAGCAGACCGCCAGTAATGTCTCAGGCAGATTATTTATCCTCAAGCCTTCTATGTCCCATCTGCTCATAAATTGGCAACTTATTTCACATAATCATTGACTAAAGTCCTCAGCCCACCTTGAAACTGTGTGTATTTGTTTGTCAAAGCTGCACAGCAATAATCCAATACTGTATTAAGATCTAGTGAATCTGCTCAAAACAAAAAACGTTGCCATACGGCTTTCTCTACTTTAGCATTAGCAACATTCAAAACCTCCATAATTTTTCTCTTCTAGTGCTGCTTTGTTTCCAAGACAATAAATGTATATACTTCTCATAAGAAGTTAAAGAATACCTTGGGTTTTTTTCATATGACATTGAGATTATCTATCATCATATGAAAAAAATGGGTGCTCTTTAACATCTTTTGAGTACCAGAAGTGTATATTAAAGGTACAGTATGTTAAAGACAATAAAACAAATTGCAATTCTAACCTAATTTCATTTGCATGCCCTCATGAATTCAGTTTATTATTTTGATACAAGGAAATTCTGATATCATCAACCACAACACTAGGCAGCTGAAATCAACTAGAACTTTACATAGTTATGTCCCTTTGTTCATTTCAAAATGGCACAGAGGCATCTGCAGATGCACAAGTTGGAGGGAGTGAATGCAGTTTAATATTGTAGCCAGGAAGATCACAGCTGCTGGAGACTAGGGCTGGGACGGGTAACTCAAGTGATCGGTTAGGTAGGGTACAGAGAAGGACCCGGGTACCCACAGGACTACCCGGACCCATGGTTTGTCATGTGATATAGTGTTTAATGACAAAAATGATCTGGAACTCGATGGTTACACTATAAGTCACTAATGTTCGCATTTCTTTCTGACTATGTACCCTTTCCTTCTGACTTTTATATGTTTGAATAAAGATAAAACTTCAGTCAACTTCAGCGTATGCATGTATCGTGATTCTTAATACATTTTGTCCGTGGCTACAGTCAAACTATTCCCAACAGGACATTTTGTACCCATCTCTTGAGACCTGGGTAGGGTCGGGTAAAAGGGGGGTGGGTACCTGAGTAGTAAATATGGACTCGTCCCAGCCTACTTGCAGCCAAACCAGTGACTGACATCATGAGCATGATAGCATACATACGCCAAGTGACCAAATCTAACTACTGGTAGCTAACCCTCATTTTCCCTGGAATACACAGAGATCTTTTGGGGAATTACCTTAGTCACTTTATGAACAGTGGTGATGGGGAAAAAGTGAACTTGAAATTCATTTTCACACAGTTATTATCAAACAAATAAATAGCAAGTGATTCATGTCAACTGGTTGGCAAACTAAGCAGTTTTGGTGTTTATGTTTCCATAAATCGAAAAAAATCAGGCCATATCCACCAACAGACTGCAGTTTCCTGATTGGCTGATAAAAGACTGAGTGGGGCTTGAGTTGCATTATTGCGCTGAACGATGTCACTGATTTTGTATTATTGTCTTCAGTAGTGTTTGTGTTAATGATTAAATAAGCAATCTTTAGTTATTATTGTTGATGTATTTAGAAGAATTGATTTCAAAACATTTTTTGTAATGATGTGGATTTACACTGTACACACTGGTGTTCATGGTTATACCTCCATAACTGTAACAAAAAACTAAAATCAATGCTTAATTGAAATAAGTTGTCAGTGTTTCTAAATAGATTAATAGAAGACTCGAACAATGACTGTTCTGCCTGATTATAACTAGCACAGGATGACAGGAGGCGACCATGCAGAACAATGAGTAAAATTATGGAAGTTCTGAAAAAAAAACAGATTTAACAGATGACACCTAAAGCCCTGACCAATGGGCAAGTTACAGCCAACTGTAAGAGCAAGAAGATGAGAGAAGTGACGATGGACAAGCAATAATGCAGAGAGAAAAACAAGAACTGCATCATCCCAGCTGATTAGAGTCTGACACGGCCTTGAACAGTATTTCAGTAATATCAGGGTGTGTCAGCTTGATATGGGCGGAAAGACCAATGATGCAGACCGTAGACGTTTACCACTTTGAGAACCTGCAGTGTGCTGTCAGGATCAGTATCAGAGCACATCTTGGATACAAACTCATGACAGCAATCCTGGACCAACTAAGGGAAGCAACTCTGCACAGCAAAATGCACCTTAGACCACTTGGGCCACCTGTGCCCCAACACAACAGTTCCAGTCCAGGTTCATTTAAATTTGAGTTGCTTTCTTTTTCTTTGTTAAATTCTTAACAGATATTCTTTTTCTTAGTTAATTCTTAACAGATATGTGACTTTTCAGCAATTACATTTTAACAAGAGCCAAGAAACCACAATCAATGGTTTGCTGAAGGGGTAACTTGGTGGTGTGGCAATACATCCATACATATGATCAATTGTGTATTGGATGTCACAATGTTGATGAAAATACAAGCTTTAAACCATTTCTGCCTGTGAGGACACCCTGTTTCGACATTCGTTCAGTTGCTGAGAGCTGTTTGCATCTTCAAGCTTCTTCATAAGGACCATCAAAAGTTCCTGACCTTGTGGTTCCCATGACCTTGACCTTTAAAGCTGTGTCCTAATGAACAACTACACTACAGACCTCCACAATAAAAGAGGCAGTTTAAGCAACCTCCACACTTCCAAGATGCATCAGCTTATGCTGTTGTTGTCGATGAATCTCTGTCATTTATAAACTGGATGAACAAACATGTAGACATGACAAAAATTGATAAAAATGTTCATACATAACTGACATAGAAATATTTGTCTGAAACACTCCATCATCACAGAATGAGTTGAGATGTTCGTCTTCCATGCATGTACCCCACCCCTCCTCCCCCTCACCACCCCCCTCAGGAGCCCCATCTGTATCATCCTCGACCAGCATCACATAAAGTCAGTGCCTGCACTATTGTGGGATCTTCTTTGGATCCTTCAAGGAATTCGTCAAATGTCAACCGATTGTCTCTATTCTGAAAATTAATCAACACAAGTTCAAACTTCATCATAATTAAGTTTTAACAAAATAAATTAAGTTTTAACAAAATGTAACATACAACAGGACATTTTTTCAACAGAAAAAGCTGATACCGGTAGACATAAAAGTAAATTTCAAAGAGAACCAAACTTCATTCAATTTCCGAAAAGTGCAATTGTGATTACTTTTCCCATAAAAATAATACAACATAGGATAATGTTAAGTCTTTGATAGGCATTTAGAAGTTGGAAGAGCACGCAGACATGACACTTGTCTGGATAACAACTTCTTTATTGTACGTAAAGATGTATCAGCATGCATATATATATAAACTCAAAATGCTTACCCCTGATGAAGGGGCAAGCCGTAGACCATACATGTCGTTACAAGCAATAAAGAAGTTGCCATCCATAAAAGTATCATGTCCTTATGATAATGTCTATTAAATTGCATCATAATATCTTGGATCATTCAGTCTGAACATGCAAGATGCTTGACTGAATATGAGGGTTGAGTTGTATTTTATGCCGCTTTTAGCAATATTCCAGCAATATCACGGAAAGGGGACACAAGAAATGGTTTAAGACATTGCACCCATGTGGGGATTCGAACCGGGTCTACACCATGACGAGCAAACGCCTTAACCACCAGGCTACCCCACTGCCCCTACTGAATAAAACGAACAGTGCACATTGTGCAACTTCATGTTAAATCAATATTGCACCTTGTGCGACTTTAACAGGGATATCTTTCTATGATACACAAAACTGATTTTCATAACATACAAAAAACAAAACCAGTTATGGATCATGAATATTTGGGGGGAGATTTCTTTGTAGTGAAGACTGAGCACACAATTTCATACCATTTCTGGTGTCCCCCACTTATTGCTGGAATATTGCAAAAAGCAGTGTAAAATCCAACTCAATCACTCACTCATAATTTCATAAAAATATCCCCAAAAATATTCACGATCCCTACCTTGTTTTGTTCAGTATATGTCAAGTGTACGTCTAAAATATATATGACCATCTTCCTGAGGCAAGTGAGTTAACTGACTATAAAAGTCCAGTTTCCACCCTTGCCGAACTAGGCTGGTATTATGGAGTTACATTTTGGCTGGTCTAACGAGTCTATGCATAGTCCAATCATAATCGCGCACTGAAATCAAAATCAGGTTCGTAAAGTGACGTGCAGATTTCGGTCGACTGCAGGATTTGCAAAGCAATTGCACCGCTAACTCGTTGTCAACAGATATTTTCTAAATCTTTTGATGCTTTTAATCAAGGTGCTCACGTGATTTGATGCACTTCGCGATGTAAGACTCGTTTTATCACAAAATAGATCTTGATTATCAATTAGATCGTCTTGACTGGGCGCCACCGTTTTGTTTGAAGCAAATTAAAGTGATATGAGAGGTTAAATCTGATTGGTCAATAGGAGAGGCATAGAAAGGACATAACTCGTAATAGCCACTGGTGGCGCTACGATCGAGCCCAGTTATTCCAGCCTAGTTCGGCAAGGGTGGAAACTGGACTTTTAAAGTCAGTTAACTCTCTTGCCTTGGGAAGATGATATATGACATAACTGAGTATCCTTTTCAAGCGTTGAGTAGTAATTAGGCAAGATGATCATACAACCAATATTCAACCTTGTGAAAAATTATGACAAAACAAAACAAATTATGCAATGTGTGAGACCACTCTTTTTCCATTCATAAACATTTGGACAGATTTAAAGTTTTCATAGAAATCTACTTAAATGATGTAGCAAAAGTATCCCATCACCTTATCCATGACCTCGAATATCCGGTTGACTCTCTTCTCTGGTGTATTCTCTTCTTCTGGAAGCTTGACCATTCCCCCCTGTAAATACCATCACAACACAATATCAGCCATTAGCCATTGTAGGCTAGCTCCATTCTATTGGGGTAAGTTCTGTGTTCAAATCCCAGATTCTCCCTGGTTAGTTTTCTAGGTCTGTTAGCACCATACCCATCCTTGTGGGTAAACGTCTTAGATCTGCCTCACTTCAGGATTTCCTCCCACACAAAGCTGGCATGCAGTGACATAACTGACATGCTGATCAGTGCAGTGTTAAACTCACTCACTCTCATGATACTGCCATGACGATCCGGATTAGTATTGGTCTCTAGCAACCCATGCTTGTCGTAGCATGGGTAGATCAATGTTCATTATGTCAACCACTGTCCAGACTCGATTATTTACAGAATGCCGTCACCTAGCTGGAATAATTCTCAAACAATTCTCAAAGCCCCATTCTATTTTGAAAAATTAACGAAAACTAAATATATTTCAATTCCCCTCTCCCCCGCCCAGATTTCAATCCACATTGGTAACGATGACACTCTAGTCTTTCAACAGATCAACCAAATCACTGATCCTGACCACCCAATTCATTTTCAATTCATTTCATTGGTAGGTGGAAAGACAAGTCTCACTGTTCTGGTCATTTAAACAATATGTTGAAATTGACAAATCAGTACTTTTGTCAGTAATTTCTTTTAAATACATGTATTCAAGAAAACAACGAAGCCCAAGATAGTGTTTCAATTAAACATTTCAGTCAATGCCAAATATTTTGAAAATAGTCTTAATATCAAAACAATTCTTACATAATTAAGATATTTTTTTCTTCTAATTATCGATTTTAGGTAATGCTTCAACATGTCTCCATGTTCATGGAGGTAGTCTTACCACCATCTTGTAGATAGCATCTACGATGTCAAGCAGCTCCGTCCGGGTGATGAAGCCATCTGCGTCGAGGTCATACAACCGAAAGGCCCCTAGTGGAAGACAGACATGTCGAAATACAATTGGATTCGAACACTTTTGAGAGATGCTATCGCTGGGATCATATACACTAAATTTCAATTTCATGTATACCACACAAAACAAGTTAATGAACTCCAGATATTTTTCATATGACTATATTTAATATGTCATGCTATAAGAGACTTTAGTCATTTTGACAAAGTTGCATGTTCTTTAACTTCTTTTGAGCAATATATGTACAGTAGTTGCAGATAAGAATATAAAAGGCAGAAAAACCATTTATAAATCAGGCAATGTAAAGGCAAAAGGTCAAAGCCGGCATCAAAATAATCAAAATATGCCTAAGAGGTAATACAGACTTTATCAACCAGCAGGACCAAGATTACATAACATGTCACACACATACATATACATATACATATATATGCAATAATGTTGAGAGTCATTCCAAGGTGAACAAGAGTTTCCCACTAACGTGGCTATATCTCCCGCCCCTATTGCAGAATTTATGACATGATTAAATCTAAACAAACCCTAACCTTTTTTAACCGAGGAGGAACTTGTCATGGAAATTGTAAAAAAAAGAAGAGTTTGGAACCTAAGTCCATCTTGCTGCCATGGAAACGTGAAAAAAATAAACATTTCTAAATAGCAAAAGGCACCAGTTCAGCATGTACCTTACAAACCTGCAAAGTTTGATGAAAAAGTATTGAACGGTTTATGAGTTATGCTCCGGAAACGAACCCTACCCTCGCAGAACCTAAGTCCATCTTGTTGCCATGGAAACAAATAAAAAAAGTTAAAATTTCTTAATAGCAAAAGGCACCAGTTCAGCATGTACCTGACAGACCTGCAAAGTTTGATGAAAAAATATTGAACGGTGTATGAGTTGTGCTCCGGAAACGAAATGTGACGGACGGAGCCCGTTTCTAAATCCCCCGCCAACTTTGTTGGGCGGGGGATAACCACCTTGGTCTAAAGCTTCAAGATTCCAACCAGGACCAGGTTGTCCAGTTGTCTACACTGCTGCAATTCCCTGTGCAGAGTTGTGTCCCTTAGATTGAAACCTAGATGATTGTGAGTTTGGATTCAAGATTTTTCAAGGCTTGTCAGCTCCAAACCCTTTCACTAAAGAGGGAAGACCTGCATCACTTAGGGACTACTTCATATATAAAGCGGTGTTATATTGTCAGACCTGAAGGACTTATTTTTAGTTGCTGTCCCTCCAAATATATTGACGAATCTAATAATACTACCCTAAGGAGGGAAACACTACTAAAGATGGATCTGTATAAGACATATAATTTTTTTAATTGTTGTCTGGAACAAATTATTATTTAATTTAAATCGACATTTAAATGTTAACTGAGGCTTTATCCAGGTGAGCTAAACATTTGTCATGTTGGCTGGTGTTCGATTTTTAATCATGTTATTTCTTCCTTTCCATGAAAGGTTGTCATGAAGGTAAAATGCTGCATACGCCAGGAGTAAAAATACCAATAATCACACCCTATTAAGCACATGGCATCACTTACTAACAGCTTAACAAAATGGCACGCCCACAAAATCGTCACACGCCTTATTATTGATCAAATATGGTTTCAAACAACCAACTTTTCTTTTGTCAGATATCTTGGTTTCAAATATCTGCGATAATCTGTAATCACATGAAAATATTATCACATAAGTTCCCCATTAACTTTCTCCTTGACACATTCATCAATAGTAATCAGGCCATTTCTTCCCCTGCAACATGAAAAAGCACTAAAACCACATCATGATTATGGAATATTGACAGGAGTGGGCTTGCATGATAGGCCCTTGCCATGAGTTTATGTACATATATCTTAGTAATTGGATCGCTGTGAAGCGGCATGCTAGCGGAGCACAGCTAGTGATATGTTAGTGATGATAGTGTCATGATGAAAAAGGGCAGCATCAGATAGGACTTGCCTATCAACTAGTTCCCGTGTGAGAATCTGTAACGGTGTGATACAGCAAACAAGTAGGTTGTTTCATGAGTGTTTGTGTGTTGACACATACTGATTTACATATCAAGATAAAAAAAATTCCCACGCGAGTAAACTCAATATACATTCATGAATGTAATAATCTGTTTATTATGTCCACATTTTAGAATAAGTAGTGCAGAAGTAGTATCCTCTTTATCGGAAAAAATGGCCAGGAGCGAACAGGGTCAACGTGCGACATCATAATTGTTGTAGACATCAGAATAAAGATCAGCTAAATCTAGTTTGTGCTAACTGCCTACGTTTTGGAAATGATATTACAGAAAATGACAATCATTTTTCACAGGAATGAGAAGCTTATTCAGAGCTTAGAAATAAATATCTACACACTCAATATAATGTTAGCCCTACACATCTACAATTTATCATGTTTATTGAATTATTGTCATCATCATGTAAATCTACCGTACCTTTGTTCAAATTTGTATATTTTGCTTTTAAATGTCACATGGCAATGCAGTCATGACATGCATTACATTAACACTCATTGTTATTTATCATAATTTGATATATCATTCCTAATATTCCAATCAACCACACACATATATATATATGTCCCTTAGGTGTGCCTGGATCCTAGAATTGGCATTTGAATCCCAGATTCGCCTGATCATCATTCTCCATTTGTTGTCACCACACTTGTGCCTGTGGGTTTCACCAAAGACTAAACGTCAAAGGTCTGCATCACTTCAGACTTTCCCTCACCTTCAAACTGACATGGAGGTGGCTAGGTAGCCGATAGGTTAAAGCGTTTGCTCATCACTCCAAAGACCTGTGTCCGATTACATGGGTACTATGTGTGAAGCCCATTTCTGGTGTCCCCTGCCATAATATTGCTGGAATATTGCTAAAGGTGGCAGGAAACTATACTCACTCACTCACTCAAGCTGACATGCCATGATATATGAGACACTGATCAAAGTGAAATTCAACCAGTTTCATTTACTCTTTCAACTATTTTTAGAAGCTAAAAGTGGTCAACAATAACATGCTGTGATGTCATAACCATTGTTGATAAGATGGGTGGCCCAGTCATCTCAGATGACACATCAGACTTCTGTCCCTTAGGTGTGCCAGGATGTGAAGATTTGGGGTTGGAATCCAAGATTTGCCCAGATGATGATTTTAGGTTTGTCAGCACTACACTAAAACTAACATTTAGTCTCTGAAAGTAAATAATTTTTATAGAAACAAACAACGCCCTTTAAATTGAAAGGAGCCTGAGTGAGAGTGAGATTCAGAACCTGAGGTAAATCTAAACTTGCTTTATTTAGGGCTGTATCGTTACATTAAGGGCTGTGCAGAAGGGAAAATAATATGGTTCAGGGACTGTGGCACAGACTACACTATACTGTGCTTATGGGTTTCAACAAAAAGGTACACATCCAAAACCTGATTCATTTTGCAATATTTCAGCCTCATAGGTACTGTAGCTTCACAGAAGATGATGGAAGAAGAGTGAGAAGATGGTCAACAGATGTCTGTAAAAATGTCAACGCCAGACAATAACCAGTCTCAATTATCCACCAAAACAGATAAATGGCAAAATAGCAGCAAACATTATATGAATGGATCACTAATAATGACAATAATTTAGAAGAATCAGAAGATGGTCAACAGATTTATGTAATCATAAAACGCCAAAGCCAGAGAATAACCAGTCTCAATTATCCACCAAAACAGATAAATGGCAAAATAGCGGCAAACATTTTATGAATGCATCACAAATTATGACGCCAGGTGTTTTGGATCCAGGGGCAGACCAGGGAGGACAGGGAGCAGGGATGCCGACAAAAGAAAGTGTGGCATTAAATTTAATATTTATGGAGGCCGCTGAGCTAAATTGAATCTGCCAATACTTACATTTCAGTTTCTCCTCTACATTGCCTCTGGACGTTACAGACAGCGCCTGCAGGAACTCGTGGAACTCTATGTAACCATCCTGTAATAAGATTCATAATGTTGTATAACACTGTTTTACAAGCAGTTTGAGGGGCAGTCTAGTGGCAAATGCATTCACTTGTCATGCCAAAGGCATGGGTTCCATTCCCACATGGGTACTATGTGTGAAGAACATTCTGGTGTCCCCTGCCGTGATATTCTTGGAATGATCACTTAAAACATAAATGATCGCTTAAAACCATACTCACTCACTCACTATAAGCAAGTTCATGTTGACTGCGCATACATCATATCTAGAGTTGTTCTAAAAGCTCTACTAAACTCTCTGGGATTCTATTGTTCTTTATTTTAAAATTAAGATACCAAATGGGAAAAAAATCTAAATAACTCATTAACTAGAGGCGTTTGAAAGTATAATAGAGTCTGGACCAGACAATCCAGTGATTAATATCATGAGCATCAATCGGCGCAATTGGGATCCATGACATGCATCAACCAAGTCGGCAAGCCTGATCACCCGATCCCGTTAGTCGCCTTTTGCTACAAGCATAGCTGCCTTTTACGGCAAGCATGGGTTGCTGAACACCTATTCTGCTCCGGATCCTCAGACACTGACAATGATACAACCACAAGTGCTGACCTTGACATTTGACTAATCCCTGGCCCCAAACCCATTTCTTAGTATAGAGGAGGTACAACAACACCAAGAAAATGATAAAAACAAAACAAACTAATACCTATTCAGAAGTGTACCGTAACAACAAACGTTTCGGTGAGTATTTTTTGGTTTGGTTTTTTTTTTATCTTGTGACCTTGGCCTTTGACCTTCTCATGACATGTGCCTCATGAATTCCCCAAGGACCTAAGAAAGCATACTTCATGCATGGATATCACTCCACTCATATCATACCAGTCTTGAGTGAAAGTGCAAATGTCAAAAATAAATCGGATTCGAAACTCTTGAACAAATATCACTTTTTGAGCATCAGACCATATCATTTGATGATTTTACTGTAATATAAGCAGAATGGGACTGTAGGCACATTGGGAAGACACCTCATTTGCAGCCCTGTCATTGCATATAGTTTGATAGAATGCCTGGAGTACTGGTAGTAATCTGCAGAAAGGATTCTCCTCTTGCTTAATTCCAGGCTGTGTATTACATCCTGCACTTCCTAACACTCCTGCACCCGTCAGCCCCCTTATCTGGCCCACTCACAGCACCTCCCTTCACGCTTCCACTCAGGAGATTGACGGCGGTACGGGTGAGACATGGGGGAGATCTTATGGCGCTTCAATTCGTTTCATTAGGATACCGTGCAAATCTAGTATGAAGGGTTACTGCCATGAAAAAAATAATTCTTGAAAGAAAATCTTGATATTTTGTTGCTCCTTTTTTTTCCAACCCGAAAAAAAGTTTGCAAGTGATTGAAAAAAACCAGACACAGCCACTTCACCACCATTTCTTGGAGATCCCAGAAATGTTTACTGTGCAAATCTAGTAGGAAGGGTTATCTCCTATAAAAAAAAAAAGCTAACAGAAATAGTGTTTGCCAAACAAACTTGTCCAAGTCTACATGCAAACATCCGTTATGAAGTCAGAAAAGTGACCTTTAAGTGTGACTGGGGGGTGTGGGCAGATTCTGACATTCATGTAGTTATCAGCATCAACACACCATGCAGCTAAGATGACATGCTGCGTCTCTACAGGTCGGCCTCAGGAAAATATATGTAACCTTACAACTACTTCTATCAACTCATGCTTGCAAAGTGACCTCATGGTAATCGTAGGTCGAAGACTAAATTAACTTTGCCTAACATCAACCCACATGTAGCAATGCTAAGCCCTGTGTTTGTGTAGGGTTTTGTTCAAGGGTTTCACCAAGCTTGTCTTTAAACTCATGGTCATAGAAATATATCGTGAGTAAAACATTAATTTTGGGAGCCATGGTAATAACAAATGTTTCACTTGATAAATATTACATGAGCAGTGCTAACACAAAGCTACGATCCAATAAACTGAAAAACACAAACAAATCATAAACTCCTAATTATGCTGATTGTGCAAAATGTCTTGAGTCATAGAACACAGAGGGTTTGAATCTTTAGTCCATTTGGCCACGTCAGTTTACTATCTTTACAGAAAAGCAAAAACGAAAAAACAAATAAATGCTTTATGCAAACTTTTCATACATTTGTATTTTTTATTCACCAGTTTTCCTATTTTCAGTTCAAATGGTATCTTCAAGAGTTGTTACTGTATTCGACGTAATAAGCACCCAGGGCGCTCTCAAAATTAGAAATTATTAGAACATTATTTTGGTGGTAAAAAACAGAGTTGAAAGATACATTTCGTGGTTTATGCTGACGGTCTGAACTGTTTATATACGACAGATATATTTTTCCAGAATTTAATTGCCCATAATTAAGGGTGCATATAACACACGAGTGCGTATCATACACGAATAAATAAGTCTTGTGTACATTGATCAATCGAAAGGATGCTAATTGGGATTGTTCACTTGCCAATATATTAGCAAATACGCCGTGGGTGCTTATTAGAGTGGGGCGCTTATTACATCGAATACGGTAATTAATAACTTAAACGAATAAGGATAATGTTCTTCTTCTTTTTTCGCTCCTTCTCTTCAAACTGACCAAGAAATTCTGTAAAAAAAATCCATTTGGTCTGCCCTTCCTGCATCAAAAACACAGGCTTCTGCATCAGATAACCCTACCTAAGGTTCATTAACAGGTAACCTCACAACTACTGACATAGGGGCAATTACAAGTGAGAGACAATCACAAAGAATGCAACACATACCAGTATTAAAGTATACATTGATAAAGCTGATTAACTGTTAACTTTATTGGCATATCATAGCTCCAGCAATATATCATGTGTCCCCCAGTTCTTCAATAACATATGCAATACCCCTGGGACTGCCTGTGAACGATTGAAAGTTGCAAGTCAGGCATTGAGCACCTCCCTCTGCTGCCTGCCCCCTAGCTATCTTATCAGTCTGCAGGAATATAGTATCAACTGCAGCCATTCCAAACTAATAATCAAATTAGCCACAGTTGGCAATTTGCTTGGGGATTTTCTTGGAATAAAAACACAACAAGTTGTCTGTATCATTAGGAAATATACTTTCAAGGACTTCCCCAAGAGTACAGCTTACACAATAATGGCTTCACCTCACTGGATAAATGTTTCGCTTTTAGCCAGCCTTGGGAAATTTCACTCACTTCATTGGCTTAATTGTACTGGTGGTGCCAGGATAAACTGATTATTGCAATTGAATCAAATAAAAGCAAAGTTGAAGAAAAAAACTGACAAAAACATACAGAGCACACAGCATGACCAATGCAGAGGTATGTCTATACTCTGCAAAAAAAAGAAACGCAAAAGTGGTTTTAGATGTTTATTTTATACAGTGGTCCCTCGCTACAACGCTACCAATGGGGTCCAAATAATTGATGGGCGTTATAGACGACGAGCCGTTTAACCGAGGCCGAGGCGGGGGAGCGCGCTCGGCAAATCTCAAATCATCAATATGTGTTTATCACACGTCACGTCAAAATAGTATATATTTTTATGGACCTAGATCTACCTGTAATATCATTCATTTATTAAACCTGTCACATTTCACAATGTCTGAAATACGTATTCCATTCTAATTTATCATTTTTTATCAATAAATTAAAAAATTATTCACTATTTCCCGCGATGTTATTGAAAATAAAATTCTCGGACACACATTTCGACAACGGGTCCGCATCGAACATGTCAAAGAGCAAAATAAAGACTATTTTAAGCAAATCTTTAAATATATTATACAAAGTGATAGATAAAATTAACAAAAATATATCTGAAAGTAATCAAACTTACATCTAAGTTATTATTTCCATCGTTTCGCGCGATCGCGTGTAATGTAAGTCAAATGACATCTCGGCTTTCGTCGCCTTGAATTCTCGGCTCGGACACAACGTTTAATGCAAAAATATATGCATGAAAAATCTTTGTCACAGCTCGTAACCTAGCACGATACATTCGCGAAGTTCCATATTTTTAATATATATCGTGATTTCCTGCTTAAAACGTTCAGAATAACACGATTTAACAAAAAAAACTTTCGCTAACTTCTGAAATTTATCAAACACGAGCTTGGTATCACAGCTATAATTTGATTGGCTGCCTGAGGTCACGTGCTCAAAATTGACAAATCACGAAACTTGTAGCAGATTTCGGCGAGAAAGCGTCATTAGAAACTACATGTGTGTGACAGATTAGCCTTAAATTGGATTGCCCACTAATTAAGAATATAAACTTCGCTTGTGGTTCTCTTTTATTGCATGCATGCGCTTCTAAGATCAAAGGATGTATAGTGTGAAAAGTTAACTAGTTGAACAATGGTATTTCCGGGACTTGCCGCGGATGTTTTCAAACAGATTATTAGAACTCCATTCAGCGATAAACGGTTGATTATGCAATGAGAAGCGTTATGTGCAAATGAACAACGAACAACAATACAATTATGTCTGTGTAAAACTCTCAGTAATAAAAGTGTACATAAATTTTGGGAGCCATGCGTTACCGCGCGTAGTAACCGAGGTAGCGCTTTATCGAAGAGCGCAATAGCGAGCGATCACTGTATATCACATAAATAATCAACAGATGGTAATCACATGTTCAAAATTGGCACACATCATTGTCACTGGCCCAGGTTCCATATGACAAACATGGAACAGTAGCCATATGAATCTGTCTTGTGCTCTGCTAGTGATACATGGTTGATTGGATCTGGGAAGGTCAAATGTTGTCCCATGTTTCTGATGACGGTTTTTAATGGTGCTTGGCGCTACGTGGAAAAAACTGGCTACACCTGAAGATGATTCTCCTGTTTGCAGACAGCCGATGGCATTGTTGCCTTCGGCTTCTGTCAGTCATGGCATGTTTTCGCTGTAAGAATGTAATGGCATGCAAATGAAAACTCAACGTTTTAATAGCCCTACAAGTCATGCACATGCATGTCATGTTGGAGTGTTTCAGCGCCAGGTTCTCATGTGGTTGTGTTGTTGCGATTTTTCCATCTTTTTACCAAATTTCTGCAGTACCTTATTTTTTCCACACAAATCAATCCTAATCCATGCAGAAAGAGACCAATTCATTTTGGGTATAAATTTTGCATGGATGTCAGCAACATTCAGTCAGATATTTCCAATTTAACTGCTCTTGCATTTCTCTTTTTACACAGTATATATAAAAATACATTGTATTTGAAAAACCCAAGAAAAGGCCCCCAAAAAGTATAATGTTTCTGGTCTTTTGGTTTGGTCTAAAATGGAACAACGATACAGGTTTTTGTTGTTTTTACTTAAATTCCTATAATCTTTTTGCAGCCAACTGTCAGAAGAATGATGTCTGAACTGCACTCAGCAAGCCCATGAGGCCTCACAATCTTGAGACACACACACAAGACCTGCACGTCTAAACAAAATGACAAGAGGCATCGAATTGAGTGTCATTTGTAGTTGGTATGTTGTTTTGGGACAGTTGGTAAAGTTACCTACCATTGGTCAAAAACCCGGAAAATATAAAAGCCAGAGAGGTGACAAGAAACACAATACTTTTTTTACTAGTCTGTAATGTTCTCATGGAAACATGTATATTGAAAAAAATATGACTATATACATTGAACCAGATATCTGATACATGTATTATGGCCCTTATATAGCATAAATCTGTTGAGCTCAGGAGGTCAGAATACATCCTCATCCATCACAGCACGCTTGTTATGAGAGCTGACTAAAATATGGTTTGCTTTGACCAACTATCAATGTGTGACCTGGCAGATTGTGTGTCATGAGATGTTGAAGCCATGGACCGTTGCTCAGGCTATCAACCACTGGTCTGCCCGACCCCGACTTGATAGTTTACAGGCTGCTGCAATCAAGCACAGATTCCACGGTTTCAGAAAACACTTCAAACTTTCTGACAGACAAAAGCTCTTGCGGATCTTTAGTTATGCCGAAACCAAACATGTGCATTAATCTTGGGCTTCACATTTTTACAAAGGATTAGAGTTTCTTGCTAATCAATTATCCTGGGTGGCTTGAAATAGAAATGAAAATAAATTGGTATAGCTCAATACTTTAATTTTATGTTTGGCTTGGTTGTTAGTTGTTTTTTTGGCAGCTGTTTGGTTGGAATATATTTAAGAAAAAAAGTTTGCTCTACCCCAATGTGTAGTGTAATAAAGTATAGCATAGTTTTGCTCAGAACTATTACAGTTATAACACAAGTATGCATATGTTACCAGGATACGTTATATCACAGGGAGGTAATTTGAAGAGCGTCATGGCGTCGGCCTGTTATAACGTAACTCAAAAAGTGTACTTTATCACAGGATAGAGTACAGTAGGCGCCTTTGATCATTCACCGAAGCATCTTCAAAATACTTGTACTGTAGGATTTTGAGAACATGTACATTAACATGTATGTATTTACTTCTAAGAAGCGTTTTTTCATACGAGGTTTTAAGACGTCAGAAACTACATACAAATTGATACAATCATCATTTATCATTTTAAAAAATTAATAGTTACTTGAATTTATATCTAATTGTATCTATTGAAAAACGGTGTGCTAAACTAAAATTTAATTTCAGCATTTTTCAAAAAAATTAATGAGCTTATTGCTCCAGTCTTTCAAATCTTTAATCACAGAAACAAGAAAGTGGTTGCTTATTTCTACAGGGTTAAGACATTGCATGCATGACAGTCAAGGTCAGTCAATCCAAACGTTACCATCAGATGACATAAATACTTAACTCCCACTTACCTTGTTTTCATCAAAAACATTAAACACAAAGGATGCAAACTTGCTGGGATCCCCACATGGAAAGAACTGTTGGTATATCTTGGTAAAACCCTGAAACAAAAAGAAATATGTCTTGAACAGAAGATAGCACATGGTGTATAACATCACATAATACTTGTTGGACTGATACGAAATATATTGCTTCCTGTTGCCAAGCCAGAACACATGTACAAAGTCAGGATGCAAAAGCCATTTTATCATTCTTTATTTTCATTTCCACACAAAACGTCTCCACACAGTAAATTAGGGCCTTTGACTCTTTATTTGGCAAGGCCTTTACTATTTCTTTGTTTACACACATGCTTGTTTGGTGCTTGTTTGGTGGGGAGGGGGCAACTGAATAAATATCAACTTTCCTTGTTCTATATTAGTGATAGTGATATGTTGCCATGTATCTAGTGTGAGTTGGATGTCAGGTAGCCTGGTGGTTAAAGCATTCACTCGTCACACCAAAGACCCAGGTTCGATCCCCACATGGAAACAATGTGTGAAACCAATTTCCCCACCCCACCCCAGTGATATTGCTGGGATATTGCTAAAAACGGTGCAAAACCATACGCACTCACTCACTCACTCTAGTGTGAGTTAAGATAGTCTCGTCCATCTTGCAGTTGAAACTATTTAATCACATATTTAGGTGGGGTTGGGTGAGCCAGAAATTGACTTGACACATTATACCAATGTAGAGAATCGAACCTGGGTCTTCAGCATTGTAGTCAATGCTTTAATCACAAGGCTTCCTTGTTCCATTGTTCATTTGTGTAAGTATGGGAACTGGTGTAACATTAACCAACCGAACATCATCATCCATAACTAGCATATCTGATGAATGAAACGCACAATCTGTTTCTTTATATGAACCAAAGGGTATCCCAAGCCAAAGAATCTGCCGACTCGTGGTTACTAGTCACAGAACCCAACCAATGTACATTCATTCATGCAACTACGATATCTGGTGTCTCAGTCTAATGAATTCAGAGTAACTATGCTTGCAACTTATTCAAGCACAATCTGTTCAATCATTAATATGGTAACTGGTATTGCAACCATCCCCACCCACCAACCACTCTCTGCTATCATTACCAACATAAAAGCCCCATGTTACTACAACAATGTGATCAATATGTCAAGATACTTCAGAGACAGTAAACTCCTCCCATATCACCCTGACCCAACCCTTACCACCTACCAATCACTCTCTGCTATCATTACCAACATAAAAGCCCCATGTTACTACAACAATGTGATCAAAATGTCAACATATTTCAAGCTCCCCCTTAGGGCTGGGACGAGTCCAAATTTACTACTCGGGTACCCACCCCCCTATTACCCGATCCTACCCGGGTACCCACTCTAGATCTTAGGAGATGTTTCAAAATGTCCGATTGGGAACATTTTTAGCATAGCCCTGGAAAACTGTATTTAGATACACGTTTTAAACAATCTGGTCACACATACACTGAAGTTGAATAAGGTTATATCTTTATTCAACCATATGAAAAATCAGAATGAATGGGTGCATAGTCAAAAAGAAATTAGTGACTTGTAGTGTAACCATAGAGTTAAATTTTGTCATTAAACAATATATCACGTGACTAACCACGGGTCCGGGTAGTCCTGTGGGTACCCGGGTCCTACTCAGTACCCACCCGACCTGGGTACCCAAGTTACCCGTCCCAGCCCTACTCCCCCTTCACCTCGACCCCAACCCTTCCCATCAATCCCCACCCTTTAAGTACAGCAGGTTTTCCTTGCGCTCATTCCCCAAACCGATCTTAACCCTACGATCATTGCAATTCTATGTTAACGTATGGAGCTACGATCATCTTAGCGCAGTGACTTTAACAATGCTTCTACCTTCTCCACCATTTCTAGCACGCTTTATACCAATCCTTTTTTTTAACCCAATGAAATTTTGGCACTAAAAGTCCATCAGGTGGAGTTCACATATTTGTGGCATATAAAGTTTCTCCATCAGAACATTCCTGCCTTTGAAGCATCTCAACGTGTTTTGCATAATGACTTTAAATCACAGATGTTTTTGGTACTTGCTGAAAGAAAGGTTTGTTTATTTGTAAGTTTCATGTTGGGTGTCAACGGTAATGACTCTCACTCTGTGATGATCGATTTCTGCATTGAAGAAGCAATTAACAAGCCACTGACTTACATGTTTCCTTCAGGAAACATTGGTGCATGTGATTAAATACACATCTGAAAGGGAGAGAGCTCAACTGGTTGGAGAGAGAGTAAGTGAGTTACACATTGCTTTGACCTGTATTTCAATTATATCAAAGCGTGTCATCCTAAAGGAAAACCAACAGAAACCAAGGTTGCAGATCAGCTGAGCACAACATAAAATAAAGCGATAAAAAACATTTCCATAGTCATGAGAAATCTCTACTTAAATATTCCAATGTACGATTCCGGACTTTAAAGTATGTGTCCATGAATCACTATCAAATAGGAACAATACCAGGGTCCACTTGCACAGAACAATCTCAGAGCCACAGTTATTGTAAATCTTTAAGATCGCGATCTTAGGCTTCAGCTACAATTGCCATCCTCTTGCACAAAGCGATTGCAGGCTAAGATCACTGTAAGCTACAACCGAAACTTACAATTAGTCCGGACGAATCGTAAGTAACCAAAGGTTGTGTAGTTCCTGAATAAACTTGAAAAATGGTGAGCAAGATAGGGTTTGTTTCACATAAATAATCTGCTTTACATTCAAACATTGCCTATAGTTTTTTTGGTTAAAATGTGTGATTTGAATCGACACTTCAACAACACAGAGAATGCACCACAGATTAATGTCAGAAATATTGTTAATTGCGATAGTGAACCACATAACTATCGAGTCAATAGCAAAAACTGTCCATTTTGAAGTGCAAAATCACACATATTTAAATCTAAAATTGAGTGGGAAGAGTGACAAATGGTTAAAACATTTACCAGTTTTTATAAAATAGGCAAATATATATATTAAACAACTGCTTTCTCAAAATATTATATATTATTCTTATTTCCCATCTGTGCATTCTTGAAATCCCCCATCTTTCTGTGTTTTGAAAAGTTAGTCATAATATCTTTTGTTATAGCACCAGCAAAAAGAAAACATGAAGGATATACTTAGGATTTTACTAAATGCTACCCCAAATAGACGAAGATCAAACATTTTAAGTGTTATGTTATTAGGACATATTACTTTGGTTTATCATAATAATTATGTCACTAAATCTAGAACCACATTTATGAATGTATTAATATACTTTTGATAAAACATGAGTAGGTATTTCTCTAGTTGCAATATTAAACCCACAATTCCTAAATCACCTAAAATATATGCAATCATTCTTGTAATTGTTTCCTTCAAATAATTGGGACCTTTTTTAAAACTGTAAGGTGCGATGGAGGGAGGTATGTGCTGTGTGTCGTAACTGGTTCCACTAATTGTAGCAAGCTATGCGCGTTTGCAGACAACTGTAAACAGGAGTTGAGATTAAGACATTCGTACCTCCACCGTTGAAGATTTTGCTCTAAGTCCAAGCCATCTTACAATGGCGCTAAGATCGGTTTATGCAAGTGGAAAAGGACAATTGTATGGTGCTTGTAACGTTGGTTGTAGGCACCTAAGATCAATTGTAACTAAGATTGGTCTGTGCAAGTGGACCATTGTGTTCGCGAAAAGGTGAGCTTATCCTGACCTACCGGTGTCACCATCACAAACACACGTGAAAATCTAGTGTTCACCTAAAGAAACACATATAAAAATGGAACAAGTCAAAATAGGGAATTGCATGACATTTGTAAATTGTGAATCAAATTGGGATCACAACACAGTTCAACAAATTTAGTGCCTTTACTCATCATAACCACCCATGTTCTCAAACTGATTCAAATATTGAAGAGTGGGCGAGTGAGTGTGGTATTACGGTGCTTTTAGCAATATTCCAGCAATATCATGGCGGGGGACCACAAGAATTGGGCTTCACACATTGTACCCATGTCGGGAATCGAACCCGGGTCTTCAGTGTGACGAGCGAACGCTTTAACCACTAGGCTACCCAACTGCCCCCAAATATTGAAGAGTCACTGGAGATTCCGCAATAAAGTCCTGTAGCTCACCAAGAATTCCTTTGTCTTTTCCTACACACAGATCATGCCAATTGCATGAATAAATATCACATATTTCTCAGTCTACATGTTTGAGAGCTTTGAATGTTCATATCTTGGCTACTTTGAGTTGAACTTACTCGAAAATAAAACACATGATTAAACTAGCCTCTGCCTTGGACAAGTGGCTAAAGTAGCAGACTGACTTTTGAACAAAGCCAGGTGAGCTAACATTGCATTTTGTTCCATATAAAAAGTTCAATGCCAGTTCAGATTTGCAGCCAATGGTTTTTTTAAGTAGATTTCACCTGTCTGTCTTTGTGAGACATAATATTGAGTTTTACTTGGCATCAAATGTAGCATGTGTAAATACAAACACTTCAAGCTTGCAGTCATTGTGGCAACGAGTCTGTTTGGAAGATTGACGAGAAACAAAAAAGCAACATTCTAGTTGAAAAGCCAATAGTCTGGGGACATCAATGATTCACAGCAGTTAATTGATTCACAAAACAACTCAGTTTTCCACTTCAAATTTGAATAAATCCATGGGTCATTTGTAATTTATGTTTATGCTGCTGAACACAGTATTTTGACATTATCCCAGCATGTCAGATTAGTGATGGGGAAAAGCTCAAATGGATGCAGGTCTGAGACATTTTCCAATTTAGGTGAAATCCACAACATGTGGATCTTAACAGCCCTCAATAATACTCAATTATCAACATTGTACAAGAAGGTAGAACAAATACTAAGAGTGAGTGATTTGGGTTTAACGCCGCTTTTAACAGTATTCCAGTCATATCGCGGCGTGTCAGCTTAATGTGGGAGGAAAGCCTGAAGTGATGCAGGTCTGAGACGTTTACCACTTCGGTGAAACCCACGAGCACGGGTATGGTGCTGACAAACCTAGAAACATAATCGGGGCGAACCAGGATTCGAACCCACAAACATAGGTTTCTGGCATGCCCAAGGGACGCAACTCTGCACAGCGAATTGCTGCGCCTTAGACGACTGGGCCACCCATGCCCCCACAAATACTAAGAACAACATCACAGTGGTGAAAACTTCCCCAGAAAACACTGGGCATCTAACATGCACTCGCTTTTTAATGCAAGACCGCCTCTGTGGTCTAGTGGCAGAGCGTCTGCCCGGAGAGTGGAAGGTCGGGGTATGTTAAAAGATGGTACTTGTTGTTACCCTGCCTGGCACTCAGCATTAAGAGAGGAAAACAAGGACTGGTCAGCTCTTAGTCAGTATACTGTATGTGAGGGGGGTATTCATGTTAAACTGCAGCATGGTATCTCAGTGGGCTAGCACTATAATTTGGCATTAGCACAGACAGACAGACAGACAGACAGACAGACACACAGACACAGACACAGACACAGACACACACACACACACATGCATGTCACAGAATGAATGCAACAATCTTGAACGCTATGTTAAACCCATTTCACCTCACCCCACCATTTTTTGTGCAAATTGTGTGAGTGAGGGTGCTACTGGTGGGTCAGGACATCCTTACCCTTTTTCATGAAAACTTGACTTTCTATTTTTATATTTACACCTTACAACTTTACACAAACAACACCTGATACACACAATACAAAATCATTATCTCCAAATAAGACATGTAACAGACGTAAGATGTCGCTACAGGTCACAATGTCACTACAGGTCACAATGCCACTATAGTCACAATGTCACTACAGGTCACAATGCCACCATAGTCACAATGTCGCTACAGGTCACAATGTCAGTACAGGTCATAATGCCACTATAGTCACAATGTCACTACAGGTCACAATGCCACTATAGTCACAATGTCACTACAGGTCACAATGCCACCATAGTCACAATGTCACTACAGGTCACAATGCCACCATAGTCACAATGTCGCTACAGGTCACAATGTCAGTACAGGTCACAATGTCAGTACAGGTCACAATGCCACTACAGTCACAATGGCAGCCGGCCAATCAGAAAGCTAAATCTTATGATGAAGGATAATATTGATCATTACTGACATAAAATATGGCAAAGTAAAAAGCAGAATTCCACTCAGAAATGCAATGCTGCCACAGCGTCATCTACTCCACCCACAACACAGTTTGCAGTGGTTCTGGCACTCTCTAAACACCTATCAATACATAACAGTTACTTTGTTTGCTGCAGGAGATTGGCTATCTGTAATCCTATTCTCCTTCATTTACCACTTGGCTGAATGTAAGTACCGGTATATGTGAATAATTAAGAGCAACTGTAATAGTCTCCTTTATCATAAAGCTTCAGTTATCAGTACTTAATACCACCTTGGCACTGGTAAGTAAACATGTGTTCCACAGCATTGTTAATTTCTATTATATATTCACTTTGTGAAGAGTAGGAAATATGAGAAAATGACTTTTGCAGCATTTTTTTGCATTCAGCAATTAGGCCACACCAAATAAATTTCTAGTTTTTTGTCAACATGGACCAACACCTGTATCTCACCAGCCTAGAAAGGGGTTGATGACAGGATCCACACTTCTCTCTTTTGATTCGCTGTGGTAAAGTATCACACAATTTGAACCAGGGGTCCGGAAACCGTCATATGCGCCGGACATGTCCGATTGGGAATCTCAAATGTCCGTTTTAAAATATTGCTTACCGGACATTTTAAAAAGTATTGTCCGGACATTCTTAAATTTTGACCGGACATGATCAACAGTTAGGACTGAGCAGTTTCTGTCTGCAGTTGTAACACAATGAAGATTAACTACACTGACAAGCTTTGTTTGTTTTGATTGCTGTAAATACATCGTACCTACATGATAGTCCAATCGGTCAATCACTGTAATAGGCAATAAACTGAGTTGACACTGATTAATCGAGGATTAATTATTGAGAACATCTTGTTAATTTGAGTGAAAGGTGTTTACAACTGTACATTAATACCTTGCATCATCGATGTACCTCATTATCCTCACAATGCTACGATACGTAACCTCAGACAAGAAGCGAAAGCGTGACGACAGCCAGTCAACCGATGCAGATCAGTCGAGCGGATCTGCCAAACCCTCAAAGTCTAGACGATCATTTTGTAAGTCGTGGCTAACGACTTTCACTTGGTTGACATACAATGAGGATTTGCAGATTTTATTGTTTTCAGTAGCTAGTCGTATATTGAATCTTGATTGACCGCCATTTTGCTTTCTCGGACGATCGATATCCAATTTTTTTATGGTCAATAAATAAGTACAGATGAAAAAAAGTATTCAAATAACTATTGCTATCAACGATATTTTAGTATTTGTGATTAAATTATCCGTCTTGTTTTTAAAAAAATCTTTAGTTTAAAAAAAACATTTCCCGTGAGGTCACGTGATAACCAAATATGGGATAATAGTCTCGATCCAAATGTTACAACGCGTACACTTGAGCAGACTCATGAATATAACTCATGAATATTAATTAGACCGTTCACTACGTTAACAGATCGTTATTATAACAGAAACAAACGTATGTTTTCCATGTAAATCTAAAATGATATTATTTGTTATTAATTGTCCGGTGAATTAAACATTTTAAATAGAAACAATTCATAATTCATCATATTATGAATACGTAAACTTGTAATGTGTGTGAAAAGTCTCCCTAAAATACGCTATTTGGAGGGGGCGTGGCCTAAATGCAAATGTCCGATTGGGATTTTAAATTTTCCGGACCCCTGATTTGAACAACAGGTTGACTTCAGTGAAGTTTCTCTGTGGGGTTGACAATTCACACATTTTTCTTCATTTTTCTATCTTAAATTGGCAAGGAGTAATATATAGAATAAGCAACGCGCAATAAGGAATTATAGATATCTGTCCTGAGTGATTGAATGGTGTTAGCCTTTGGCAAGGAACTTACAGCGTTCATTCATGATAGGTACATCATTCGTAAATCTTCATATCAAGTTAGTTATTCTATAAAATACTCATTGTCATTTTAATATAATAAAAAAATATGAAAAAATACATATATTTAACACCACACTTTGCAATATTCCAACTATATGATGGTGGTCTGAAATAATCAAGACCAGACAATCCAGTGAATGACATCATGAGCATCAAACTATGCAATTGGAATATGATGAGCCTGACTAAACGATCCTGTTAGTCGCCTCTTACGGTTGGCATGGTGCTGAAAACCATTTCTAGCTTGGATCTTCACGGGGTTAGACAAGCATGGGTTGCTGAAGACTGATTCTAACCTGGGTCTTCACGGGGTGAGACAAGCATGGGTTGCTGAAGACTGATTCTAGCCTGGATCTTCATTGGGTGAGACAAGCATGGGTTGCTGAAGACTGATTCTAACCTGGATCTTCACAGGGTGAGACAAGCATGGGTTGCTGAAGATTGATTCTAACCTGGATCTTCACGGGGTTAGACAAGCATGGGTTGCTGAAGATTGATTCCAACCTGGATCTTCACGGGGTTAGACAAGCATGGGTTGCTGAAGACTGATTCCAACCTTTGTCTTCACGGGGTTAGACAAGCATGGGTTGATGAAGATTGATTCTAACCTGGATCTTCACAGGGTGAGACAAGCATGGGTTGCTGAAGATTGATTCTAACCTGGATCTTCACGGGGTTAGACAAGCATGGGTTGCTGAAGATTGATTCTAACCTGGATCTTCACGGGGTTAGACAAGCATGGGTTGATGAAGATTGATTCTAACCTGGATCTTCACGGGGTTAGACAAGCATGGGTTGCTGAAGACTGATTCCAACCTTTGTCTTCATGGGGTGAGACAAGCAATTGGTTGCTGAAGACTGATTCTAACCTGGGTCTTCACGGGGTGAGACAAGCATGGGTTGCTGAAGATTGATTCTAACCTGGATCTTCACGGGGTTAGACAAGCATGGGTTGCTGAAGATTGATTCTAACCTTAATCTTCATGGGGTTAGACAAGCATGGGTTGCTGAAGATTGATTCTAACCTGGATCTTCACGGGGTGAGACAAGCATGGGTTGCTGAAGACTGATTCTAACCTGGACCTTCAAGGGGTGATCCATGTAATGACAATCATGGGATACTGGCCACCTATTCTGCGAGGGAACCCTCACAAAGGTCTGAAGCATTGTCACTGTATTTTCCATTTTTTTTCGAGTAAAACTCCTTTAATGACTGGACTGCCTCTGTGGTCCAGTGGTAGAGCATCTATATAATTGCAATAATCTTGGATGCGACGTTAAACCCCATTTCACCTCACCTCACCTTTTAATGACTGATTCCCAGGATCCCGACAGTGAAGAACAGATGGGCATATGGCTCTGGCCTAAAGCAGTATAACTGCTCAACACCTTGCACAAACTACTCAACAATCCATCATTTGTTGATGTCGACCAACAACAATCATCACGTCTGCCAAACCAAACTTTCACACACAGAACTCAAATTACACAAAAGCATTTTCTTGGTTCATCTGACCCCAAACACACAAACTCCATCGTTACTGCCACCATCATCAACATTCCCACAACCACAACAATAAATTACTAATGAATTGACCATACATGCATCATAACTGACACATACAGCACTCAACTGCCAGTTGTATGTAAAAGTGGGCCTGGTTGTATGTAAAAGTCAGAGTGGGTTATATGGGAAAGTCATCTCTGTTATCAATCATTCAGCCACCTCTCTTCTCACACACAGCATTGCTATCCTGTCTCACAGTCACTGAATAATATTATTTTCCCTTTCGCCCACTCTTACTGTTATACAATTAACCTAAATGAAGAAAGTCTATATTTTCCACTGGCTGAGGTTCTGAATCTCATTGAAGCTCCTTTGCAATTTAAGTTGCTTGTTTCTATCAAAATTATATATTTTTAGACACTTAACATTAGTCTAACGGCGCTGCTTGCACCACCAATCTTCCGGGATGCTTCTAATAGTGGTGGCGTTATTTCAGGAATTATAAACTAATTTCTGGGCCATAATTGAGTGAGTGAACATTGATTTATGCCAAAGTCATGAATACTCACACTGTGTCATGAGGGGTAGCCTAGTGGTTAAAACGTTCGATTGTCATGCCAAAGATCCAGGTTCAATTCCCCATATGGTTACACAATTCTCGAGCAATCTGACCACATGCCAAAGATAATGTACTGTACAGATGAAGTCACGTAGAGATGTCATCAAGGCAAGGCGCCCATTTTATTCTTGTGGTTCTGTATTGGTGATTTGAGTCGGTTCTACTTCAAGAAGTAGGATAATGAGATTAGTACAAATACTTCTCCACAATTCAACACAATCATCCACCAGTCTTACTGGACCGCCTCTATGGTCTAGTGTACAGACAACTGCCACCAATCTTACTGGACCGCCTCTCCGGTCTAGTGGATCTGCCACCAATCTTACTGGACTATCTCTATGGTCCAGTGGATATGCCACCAATCTTACTGAACCGCCACTATGGTTTAGTGTACAGAACATCTGCCACAAGTTTGTTGTTGCTTGTTTGTTGTTTAACGCTGCACTCAGCAATATTCCAGCTATATGACGGCGGTCTGTAAGTAATCGAGTCTGAACCAGACCATCCAGTGATTGACAACATGAGCATCAACCAAGTCAGCAAGCCTGATCACCCGATCCCGTAAGTCGCCTCTTACGACAAGCATAGTCGCCATTTACGGCAAGCATGGGTTGCTGAAGGCCAATTCAACCCTGGATCTTCACGGATTCTTACTGGACCGTCTCGATGGTCTTGTGGATAGAGCATCTGACACCAATCTTACAGGACTGTTTCTATGGTCTAGTGGATCTGACACCAATCTTACTGGACCGTCTCTATGGTCTAGTGGATAGAGCATCTGCCACCAATCTTACTGGACCGTCTCTATGGATTAGTGGATAGAGCATCTGCCTGGAAAGCAGAAGATTTGTGGTTCAACTCCCTGGCCGAATAAAACGACTGGTTAGCCCGAAGTCAGCAAACTGTATCTGAGTGGGGTATAAATGTTAAAACTGCGGCATAGTATCTCAGTGGACTAGTACTATAAAAAAGCAATAGTCCAGACTAGTACACACCCGCATACACACACAGCAAAATATTTAAACCCCATTTAACCTAACCACGTTGTGCTACAACTGTCTACATAACTCTCATACTTTACCAGATTTACGACAACCATTACACTAAGACACAGGCTACCTATATAGTGCACTGGAGTTATCCCTGACTATGACTGGAATCAAAACCAATTTAGATTACCCCGGTATAAACAGGCAAGCCTAGCCAGCAGTATTCTATCAAATCAGAATCAGGTAAAACATTTAGAGGAGAGAACTGTATTGTCAATAAAAGATTCATAGACTATGTGCTTGTCTACACTGGAATCAGCATAAAGTACCATGCATACATCCGAATTTCCAGGCAAGTTTATGGCATAAGTGTCTTTTAAGTACATCATCAAGTTCAAAGATAAAGCCTCCCCTAATTGAATCCTCTTCAGTCTTCACTGAATCATAACCACAAACATAAACATGTCAGTAGGAGTGAGTGAGTATGGTTTTACACTACTTTTAACAAATATTCCAGCAATATCACAGCGGGGAACACCAGAAATGGGCTTCACACATTGTACCCATGTAGGGAATCGAACCCATGCCTTTTGGCGTGATGACTAATGCATTTGTCACTAGGCTACCCCACCGCCCTACATAGCAATAGGAAAAACAACTGGTCCTCACTTCCCCTACTGTCTGCTGAAACCACCCATAACACAGTCATAATTAACTGGAGGGGTGTAGTAAATACCAGTATACCACAATTTGAAATACTGAAGAATATGTCTCTAAATATATTTGGAAAAGACCAGTATATATTACATTTTTCCAAATCATGCATATTTTCATCTTGTTGACAAAGTTTACGAAAGTGACAAGCTGAACTGAAAGTATCAAATTCAGAAATTAGCAATTAATTCCTGTGAAAAAACAAAACTATTCATGACAAGCTTCCTGTATATAAAGTGTCCATTTCGCCTGCGATGTGACCATTCATTGCACCATCCAACAAAATGGAGGAAGACTACAAAGCTGTCAAATATGATATGATTGATATTCAGGTTCATAAGAAATTACAGATGAAAGTACACATGCAATATATTGAGGTATGCATTTCAATATATGCGCACAGACCAGACGCACACAGACACACACAAAGCACCACAACAGACAACATGCCACGTCGTAAGTTCACTATACTTGCAGTTAGGTGAGCTAAAAGCAGCAACATAATCACCCTGCAAGCCCCCATCCCCAGGCTTGAGGACCATGTCACCACAACCACACTTCTATACATGTTTAATGTTTCTCAAAAGTCTCAACCTATCCAAACCAATTATTACCATGAAAAACTCCCCAAAGTTCAACATGGTGGCCTCGATGCTCCTTACCACCCACTAATGGTTCTCTGAGGACCTTCAGTTCCATAAACATCAAGTGTAATTGCTTAATCAATGGGAGGGCCAGTTGGGCAGCGACAACCTGCCCCTAGAAACCATCTATCATGGCCGACATTACAGGATTGATCTGTCAGTAATTGAACAACAAGCATCAGAAATAAATATAATCATGATCCATTATCAATATCTGAACCTGAAATACTGTCCAGTGGAATCTGAACCCAACACTGATTGGTTGATGACTTGATGGCTAAAGAAACATAACACAATAACAAGGAACACTGTGACAAGTTCAGAATAAATACATGACATATTGGGGAAAAATGGAAATAATGCTTATGTCGCAATTAGACAATAAATTAAAAGGAATATCAGATTAACTCTCCCTTAACAAACATCGCCAAACAAAGTGATACAGACGAGAATCATAGACTAAAGTCAAATCAAAGAGAGGGCACTGTATATCAAACAAAACGTGCATTAACTCTCATTATACAACAGGTTTTGTATTATCCTGACCTCAAAAGTAAATGAGTAGTGCTGCAACATTCCTCGAATAATGACATCACAGTATTCTAACTTTGTTTAATGATGTATCATTATCAAAGTATGTAAAAACAAAGGTACTACATTGTGGTTTAAAAACCTGAAGCTAATTGTAAATCATGTATTGTTCTTGCCTTTGGCATCTATGACATAAGCTGTGTGATGTCATCAAAATGGCCTCAAATAAAATATGTGGAACACTGTGACAAAAATATGCATCAAACTAGAAAAGTGTTTGCAAATATTTGTAAAAACAGAAGCGGAATCAGTACTGCGCCATGCATTACCTTCAGTTTGGGGATATACAGTTTAAAGTATCTAGTCTTTGGCTGTCATATTGAGGATCTAAATCCATTTCCAGTCGAATGACATCATTTCCAAACATAGTGGAATTATAAACAAAGTCTTAAGACCCGTTACCTTGATAAAAAAATTATTAGCATTGCCTTCTAACCAGGATTTGTCACAAATACATCTATGAACCAAGGAATAAAAAACATGTCTGGTTTTAATTGAAAATGAATAGCTAAAACTAAAATCAACAAAATATTTCTTTAACAACGGAAGAATACATCTAATTTTTGTGGCAGGAATCATCAGTCAACTCAAGTGAATTAACACAGGAAGAGCGAGCGAGCATTGTTATAACGCCGCTTTTAGCAATATTCCAGCAATATCACGGCGGGAGGACACTACAAATGGGCTTCACATATTGTACCCATGTCAGGAATCGAACCAGGGTCTTAGGCGTGATGAGTGAACGCTTTAACCACTTAGGCAACCCGACCACCCAGCATAGGAAGAGAAAAAACTGTCACACTGGCACTGTTTCAAGCGATCACCAAGCTGTCCTGCCTGATATCCATGGACTTGCCAACATGGCAATTACTTGGTCTTGTATGTCATGACACGTACTTCTTCACTCGGAACTCAGAAAGCAATAGTTGATGATTTTCAGCACGTAGGCATAATGCTGCTAAACCTTACAGATTGCTTGAGAGCTTCTAAAATGCAAAAATCTCTGAAAGTGGAAAATCAAATGAATTTTGTTCTTAAGAAACTGTGTTATTCAGTGGTTTGAGCGAGTGGATGGCCAATGGGTATTTGCATGGAGCGAGTGAGTTAGTGAGTGATCTTCAACAAAGAAAATTCACAATAAGTTCCTTTTGGGGTATTGCATGGCTCACAGAAACGACAGGGTGATTAATGTCCACAACATAGCAAGTTTGTCTGTTATTCTCCATTCAAAACTGCCTGTTTAGGTTCGTTTTAGGGGAAAGAAAACAGAGATGCTTCTCCAGATGTCATTTTCAAGAAGGCTCTGTTAGAAAGCGGATCAGAATGTTCACCTGCCATGTCTTCTATGGAGGGTCATCAGATCTTGATGCAGCCAGTTAGATGCCTCCATAACACATACACAAATCGGATCAGTCACAATCAGTGTATGTTCAGGGTGGTTTTGAGAGCTTAATACGGAAAGCAACAGTCATCATAGTTCACTTACAATACATTTTGTACAAATAATTGACAAGAAAATTCATATTTACTAATTATAATTATTTACTTCTCGCAAATAGATGTTTCTTTTCAGTTATGATAAAAGTTGATTGCAAGATCAACACTTCGTGTGAATCTGAATAGAACAAAAACAGGTACATAAATGACCTCCCCGACATCTGAAGGCTGGCGAAATGTGGCACGCTCAACTTCCACACGTTAAGGATTTTAATGATTCTCAAACATTGCAGTGGTTTCCTTGTTTGACACATAATTTAGTGATTGAGTGAAGAAAATCGGAAATGGACAATCTGAACTTTGGTTGTATTACTTATCGGAATAGACTTCACACAGCATTTCTTTTTTTGCATCCAAGTCAATATATCTGATGAAAAATAACTACTACATATACATCCCCTATGCATCTAAGAATTGCTGAGTCAGCTTCCTGTGGCAAGGTATGCACTGCATACTGTAATCCCTCCCCTCCCACATATCTTCCCTCATCTAGACACCTGCTGATTGGTTAACAGCTTACACCTGGACATCACTGGTGTATATCATCCTATTAATAACACTCACAAAACCAACCAACCTCATTATAAAGCTCAATGTATATTTTCAAATATACCAAAACCTTGTTCTGAAGTCCTTAATCAATCAAAATAATTAAAATTAATTGTAAAATTGATTTATCTCTTAAACCTGTGTCCAGAAAAGTAAAATAAAAATGATGTTCTTGGGTATTTAACTGTATGAGTACCAAGGGATTAAAACCTCTTTTAGTGTATGGGCCCTATATTGCTTCCTGATCATTTTCAGCCAAAGAAATACTGTGAATAGTGAAATTAATGTGTCTCCAAAAGAATATATTGACAGTAGCGTTGACCTCGCCTCGACACTACCAAGCTGACTGTCGTTCATTTCCCGATGAACGTCAGTATGTCACGTCGTTACATTGTCAACCGCGCTGAGACATACAGAACTATTTTAGCGGAATTCCTCAATGTCTAAAAATAACATTAAAAATAACTGAGAGCGACATCCATTTAGGCTACGAATGATGCAGGCTTTGAAGTCAGACAGATCACCGAAATGAAGCGTCCTTTTCGAAACTATAACAGAGAATGCTCGACTTACCAAAAGAAATCACTGAGCTCCACACTATCGTTCCACGGGAAATCCAACCGCGCCGCCTCAAGAGGTAATCCCCGTCATCGCCAGCCGTAGTATGACTCAAACACACACCAAAAGTTCACAGAACATTTTCAGCATGAGCCGGATATGGATTTCTTTCCAACACTAACTTTACTGGGTGCAACTTGTATTTCAAGCGAATGACACTGTGGTAGCCGCCATTTTCTGCCATTTGTGAAACTAAGGGATGTCACTCCAAATGGAATGTTTGGGACGGGTGACGTCACAACGTCACGACCCTCCTCGTTGATATAGTTCGCTTTCAATAATTAAAGTTCGATGTTTAATGGATTGTTTTGTTATGATTTATGAATCTGTCAATATAAGGATTGAAGTTGTATTTGTTGACGTTCATCAGCTGATGAAGACACTGCCTCACGTGAGCAAAATTAACTTCAATCCTTTAGCGACCACTGGCCCCTAGCCAAAAATGCGACTCAATATGAATGCAACACCCCCCTCCCCTCAAGCGTCAGTTCATTTCTATCTAAAGAAAATGTACTATGTCAGGTTTACAGGAGAATCCTCACCTTAATCCATCCTTACATTAATCCAATCACACACCAAATAGCACCGCTTATTAGCGCTGAGTAGAGTACTTCCGCTAGAACAATACATGTGCGCTGGCTCGTGTCGACCTTTGACACAGTCGCAAAGAACAAAGACACCGTGTTGCGTGGGTGGCGTCTGTCTGTGTCTGTCAGTGATGACATAAGTGACTAGAGCTCTTGTCTTGACCCCAGCAGTGACAATTCTCAGGATGTAATGAGTGTTTGAATGACATTGTTTATATACTTGTTAAACAGTGGTGTGGAATACATAATTGTTTGTTTTCAGCGTATGTCTAAGTTGGTATTTCTGCTATCAAAAATATCTTATTGTTGATATAAATTTGATGTTTAATAATGCGAGCAGACAACTCACATTTTTCGCATTTAATTCACGCTCACGTTAATTTCAAGATTTACAGTACGTGTTTAACAGACATGGGGAAAACATAATGACATCTTTATTTCCTCAGATTCGGACAAGACAACATAAGGCAAATTGATAAAATAAAATATTTATTGTTTTTGGGTTGATTGGGGATTCTCGTAGAGCCGGTTGCACCCTGTTTATTGACAAAATAGAACGGTACTGCTTTACCCCGATGGGTAAGCTAACTAAGGGTGTGTGACAGAATTGAGATACGCCTTCAGTCGGCTGTAGTCTGACGCCAGACAACAGATACCCCGACGGGTATAACTTGCTACAGATGACAGTGTAGCTGGACAACGATACCCCGACGGGTATAAACTAGCTACACATGTCGCACAAACGCGGCGATGTTGAAACATTGGACTTCGATGTCGGATATCGTTTGCACTTAAAATTACACGAGACACGATTGATGGCTGACTGGGTAGAACCAAGGGAAAAGTTGCGCATGCGTGCGACCTATGTTTACCTGGCTAATACCAAAATATGGATTGATAAATGAACTGTGGTTGAACTGTATATGCATATAACATGGTTAAAAACTACCAATTACGGACTGATACACGGACTTTGATTATAATGGGGCATTAGGATAATTAAGTTCTGTCATACAAATAGGACTAATATTTTATAAACAGTGATTGCAGCCGCTGTGTATTCCCATAGTTTTAACAAATAGGAATATATGAAACGGAAAGTGATCATACCGTTGTGATGCAATGTAAGGTTATTAAGACCGGGTTGGAGATACGCGTATGAGGTATAAATTGTGTGCTATGTACATGAAGGGACCTTGTCCGACCAGAGGATGCCATAAACTATACTAAAATATTTAAGTACTAATTTACTTTTGGTTTTTATTTTAAAGACTAGTCCAGAGGATTAGTGTAATCCTTAAACCTGGTCCTCAGAATCTGTTGCTAGTTTCTTGCTTGAGTGGGACACAATGTTCACCATGTTTGCATTTTCTCTTAGTTTTATTCTGTTCCAGTTTGTAGCTAAATTGAAGCATTGAGAACTGGTTCTGAAATACAGCCACAGATAGAGTGAGTGAGTGAGTTGGGTTTAACGCCGCTTTTAACAATATTCCAGTTATATCACGGTGTGTCTGCTTAATGTGTGAGGAAATTCCGATGATGCAGGTCTCACTTTGGTGAAACCCACGAGCACGAATATGGTGCTGACAAACCAAGAAACACAATAGGGATTCAAACCCACAATCATAGGTTTCTGGTGTGCCCAAGGGATGCAACTCTGTACAGCAAATCACGGCGCCTCAGACGACTTGGCTACCCGTGCCCCGCCACAGATAGAAATATGCCTTGTCAATATACTCTATATGCTTACCATACAAACATGAATGTGACAGCTGTAATTGATACAAGCACAGAAATATGCATGTTCGGTTGGTCATCTTGGACCAACACCTTGTACCTTGGTAGAAGAAAGTGTCAGCTACTGAAAATCCAAGATTCCTTTCAAAAACTTTGCCTTATGTTAATAATTATGCATATTTTTATTTTCTTTAGTGTAGATATATGTAGATCTTAAATACTATAGAAAAACAAATTTCTTTCAAAGTCACCTCAATTTCATACAAAAATCAACATATTCATGCTATTTCTACATCATACATACAAAGTCAAACACAAATAGGCCAGCTGGTAATCTAAGGCACAATCTCCTCAATTGGATCCATTTGGCATTATCACATGGACAATGAACATCAGGTGCCCTTTGTCACAGGAATATAACCTCCAGATACACCTTTCTTACGCTGCAGGTAGAATTGCCAGGAGTATGTTTATATTAATAAACATCTGAACCACACAGGGGGAGCACCATGGTAGATTCACAGACTTGGTCTATGGTATTGCTTTGTTGCCTTCTTCAAACGCGCCTCTGGCATCTCATGTCCTCATCCCATTACATGTAAGGGTAGCGTTTCAGGAAAATTTCTAAAAAATGGGTCCATTGTATTTTCAAAGATGTGCTGAAATCTAAATAATTTCTTTTGATGTTTCAGAGAGTATTATATCCTAAAAAGAGAGTGGGTGATATGTGAGGTGAGGTGAGGTGAGGTGAGGTGAGGTGAGGTGGTGTTTGACGGTTGCACTTATAAAGAAACGTGCACGCATGTGTGTGGCTGCTTGTACTAGTTCGGACTACTGCAATTATAAAGTCACGTACATGCACGTGTGTGTGTGTAGCTGCTTGTATTAGTCTGATCTAATGCTGGTTTTATAGTGCTAGTCGACTGAGACCCCATGCCACAGTTTAACATGAATACCCCACTCATACACAATATGCTGAGTCTGAGCCAACCAGTCCTTGTTTTAATCCCTTAATGCCGAGCACCAGACAGGGAAAAAACAAGTACCATTTTTAACGTCTTTTGGTATGCCGCAGCCGCGGATCTTGGGTTGAGCTCTGTCACATGACTGATCATGTTCATGCTTCAGTTACTGGAACATTTCTAAATAAACAAAAGAAACAAATACCTTTCCATAATCATAAGAAATCTTTGCAAAAAAGCAGAGTGGGCTTGTACAATTCCAATTTCTGGAGAATGTGTTTATAAATCACTATCAAATAGTGATGATACCTGGTGTACATGGAAAGGAGAGCGTATCCTGCCCTGAGGGTGGCACCCATCCAAAACACATTCAAAGGCAAGTCAATTGTTCACCTGAAAAATCATGAGAACATCTGCTACAATCCAAAATGGAGAAATGCATCGGACATCGTTTTTGTCAAACACTGAAGAAATAAAAGGGTTCAAAATTCACATATTTTGCAGTGAAAGTATGTCTATTAGTGAATAAATAAATTACCAAGCAATTTGTTTGGCGTTCATGTTTCCATTAACCAAAAACAATTAGATCACACCCTCTAGCCGACTTGTATTGCATTACTGCACAGGAAAGATGTCACCGATTTCATCTCGTTCTCCACTTTTATTGAGTTAATGAAACTGCTGTTCTGTCTACAGTGTCCATACTGGTTTCTATCTCCAAAACCACAAAAAAAACTATGCCCAAAACACAGAGGCAAAAGGTAAAAAGGAAAATCTGATAATGAATGTTTTTATACAGTGGTGATCCAGCACACTAATGTGTCAGTACTGAGCTACCCTTGCTCAAGGCCATCTCATTCCCCCGCTGAGCCAAATGTACTGACTAGATTAAAACCGTTACTATGGTAGATTAGGCCTGGCCTGAAGGCTGCATGTTTCAGCCTTTCTATCACGCTGAATTACAGCCACTCAAACTGGCTTGATTGATCGTAACTAGTGGCTACATCACATATTCAATAAACGACTGACAATTATTCCAACATGATTTAAGATTCCTGGCTTCTTCTCCTCAATACAACTACTAATATGGTCAGGGGCCATGTCAAACATTGTTGCACCATCAGCACTTTTCATCAACTCAATCTGTTGCCTTCTGCAAGATGGGTACTCTGTGGTATAAGAGTTGCATCCCTTTGTCAAGCAGGATCATATGATCATTGGTTTGAATCCCAGATATACCCCAATAATGATCCTTTGTCTATCAGTACCATTATCTAAGAAAGAGCTACCGTATTCGATGTAATAAGCGCCCCACTCTATTAAGCGCCCACGGCGATATTTGCTAATATATTGGCTATTGAACAATCCCAATTAGCACCCCTCCCGATTGACCAATGTACACAAGACTTATTTATTTGTGTGTTATATGTACCCTTAACTATGGGCAATTAAATTCTGGAAAAATATATCTGTGGTATGTAAACATTTCAGGGTGTCAGCATAGACCACAAAAGTTACGTTCACCATTTATCAAAATAATATTCTAATAAGAGCCCCTTATTTTTAATTTTGAGAGCGCCCTGGGCACTTATTATGTCGAATACGGTATATTCCTGAAATGCTGTGGCATGTTTAATCCAACTCACACATTTACATTTGTTGACTTTTAGTGTGAGGGTTTTGTTTGTTTATTTGTTTTTTGTTTGGTTGACGGTGGCCTGAGTCTGGACCAAACAATCCAGTGATAGATATTATGAGCACACTGTCAGGGTACAATGACACGTAATCAATAAAGTCACAGAGACTGACCACCTGAACCATTTTGTCAGAACTGTACAGATGAGGTCATGTAGAGATGTCATCAAGGGAAGGCGTTCATTTTATTCTTGTGGTTCTGTATTGGTGATTTGAGTTAGAAGGGTGAGATTAATCCAAATACTTCTCCACAATTCGATACATTCATCCACCAATCTTACTGGACCGAATCCATGGTCTAGAGGGGCGTTGGGGTAGCCTAGTGGTTAAAACATTAGCTTTTCTCGCCGAAGGCACGGGTTCGATTCCCCACTTGGGTACAACGTGTGAAGTCCATTTCTGGTGTCCCTCGCCGTGATATTGATGGAATATTGCTAAAAGTGGCAAAATACCATACTCACTCACTATGGTCTAGTGGATAGAGCATCTACTCGGGATCAACTCAGAATCCCCAGGGCGAGCAGTGTATGCTGTGTATACCCAGTTCTTTCATATTACGATAGTTAATCTGTCATGCCATGACAGAGTAACTATAGTTGTATGAAAGCGTCAGGCGGTCCTTTACTTTTTTTTAGTAGTATATTATGTATTAGGCTGACTTAGCTGATTGTATGCCACCATGAAGAGTCTAGCTTAGACTTATATTGCTGTAAAACAAGTAGCGTAAAACAAGAAATAAACAAAAAAAGTCAACATTAATCCATGTCAAGCAAAATTTCTACAGAATAATATAATTTTGTATTTTTGAACCATGTCATGATTTACTCAAAAATAAATGGCAGCATTTATCTTAATTGGCAACTAAGTGTGCCTGTCCAATTCTAGTTTTACTACTCTCTATCAAGCACAGAGAGGTTTGCGACCTATTGTGCCCCAAAAGTCTCATTACATCAAGGATCATAAATAGTGCTTCCTCTGGTAGCATATATATCTGCAAAGTTGAAATTGGATAAATCAACTTTTGACACTCTCCCTAACTTCACACGGTTTTGAGTCAGTCATGCACATATCAATTTTGACTTTTTATTCTATTTCAGATAGCTACTTAAGTATTTCTCAAACTCGCCCTGTCAAGTTCAATAATCAAACCATCAATATATCTCTTCACAAATAGCTTAATTGATCAAAATTAATGAAAATAAAAATAAAAATGAAGAATCATATTTTTTGTAAATAGAAATAGACTGTCATCCTCAGAACCTGCACTTGAAAATCTTGTTTCAATTAGCCTCGGTTGTAACTTGGACAATAAACATCACTTCCTTCAGGGTATTTTCCTGAATCTATTAAACTTTATAGCTCTGTGGTTATCTAAGACCTGCTGCAACTTCATGAATATTCTGATTTAATTCAGTAATTGACCTGTCTGGATAAGCACTATGGGATCACAACACCTAATGCAACAATCAGGACTGCCACACTACACACTCCAGTGGTCTCCCTTAACCAATCTAACCAATCTGCCACCGGAGGGTGCTTTTAATTACCCAACAAGTGATCTAACAGCCTCTAAGCCGGACCTCTGAAACCATTTTCCATGATTAAATGAAAGAAGAACAAATGTACTTTAAACTTTAACTATGGACCATGATTTTTGTTTACCTGGATATTCGTAAATCTTAAAGATTTCACTGGCAACAGTACAGTCTGTATTAACAAGATTTAATTCCTCTTTTCAAATTAGCAATATCATCTTGTTTGATTGTTTGTTGTTTAACATCGCTCTCAGCATTATTCCAGCTATATGACATCAGTCTTTAAATAATCAAATCTGGACCAGAAAATCCAGTGATTGATAGCATGAGCATCGATCCATGCAATTGGGATACAATGACATGCATCAACACAATCAGCGAGCCTGACCACCCGAGCCTGTTAGTCACCTCTTACGACAACCATGGAATGCTGAAGACCGTTTCTAACCCTGAAGAATCATATCCCTTAGACATGCCCAAAACATCATGATTATCCTGGGTTGCTCTGATTATGTTTCAAGGTATGTCAGCACCATACCCTAATCTGTTTCACTGACCCTAGACAACAAAACAAAAAATGGATTTAGCTCAACTTTAGAATTATTGGGCAAGTCTAGATTGCCTCAGCTCTAGGATATTTAGCACGGTTCAGGCTCCAATTGGATTTTATTTTGAACTTTATTTCAGGGACTAAATATCAGTCTACACCATACTCATATTCATGGGTTTTAACAAAATGGTAAACATCTATGATCTGCATCACATTGGGCTTTCCTCCCACATTAATCTAACATGCTGGGATACAACTGGATACTCTTCAATGAAGGTTTAACAAACTCATTCACTAAACTCATTGAGGGTCTATGACGGCAAAGGGACACAACTCTGAGAGTGAGTGGCAGCATTATATTCCACTGGGCCTCCTCTGTACAGTCGAAGCATTCCTGCCTTATCTTTTCTGTGTTAACCAGGTCAACAAATGACCCATGTAGCTATCAAGAATAGCATCCTGAATAAATTCTCCCACGGGCATATCACAAACACTCCTCCTAGTCCTATATCTATGAAGTAAAGGAATGAATTCCCTATACATAATTCCGCCCACGATATGTGCAGCTTGTTCATCAAATCAGCTATGTTGCAGACTTGAGGGAATGGATGTTTATGTACATATAAACAGTTATCTTGTACTCCTAAACATTTCCTGTAGATATCAGGGTAATAACGTATGCAAGATTGTAAACTACATTATACTGAATATTATTTTGAGGGGTAAGTGCCAAATCTACAACAGCAAGATGAATCACGCATGCCATATGTAGTTCCTGAAGACTACCAGGACTCATTAACCGAAGGAGACGTTCACATCAAAGTAGTGCAGATCACTTCCTCTAATTTATATATTAATGAGATATGAGCATGCGAAGGGAAAGTCTCTCTCCTCTGTGTGTGTGTGTGTGTGTGCGCGTGCGTGCATGCATGCATGCATGCATGCATGTATTAGGGTGGTTATGATTCACTCGCATATTCGGAGAATCAAGCCGTATCTATTCATGAATTGAATTTGTTATTCGTGGCCACTAGAATCGAATATTTATGAATATGCAAGCATATCCAAAAGAACATATTATATGCATAGATTTCTTCAAAGACAACACTCTTATAATATTTAATTTAACAGTATTGTGGTCACTGGTAATTGTCTCATTTGAGCAGATACTATTAACGGGATAAGTACAGTATATAAATCTACAATATATTAATAATTAACAAACCATGTCAAATAATTTATGTTGTTAATGGTTCACTGAATATCATAAAAAATACATCAACTGCTGACTTGTTATTATATTTGTTACCCTGATTTTTTCAACTTCAAGAAAAAATCTAAACATTAGCAAGTCCAAGGACATAGCTGAGTCTATCTATTTTCGAGTCCAGGGGACTGTAACAACAGTAATATTCAAGGCATATTAACAGGGATCCATAGGGCACCCAAGATTATTCTTTTTACCATATGGTGGACACGGGTAGCACCCCTATTATGTTTCTAGGAATGTCAGCACCATACCTATGCTCGTGGGTTTCACTCAAGTGTTAAATATCTGAGATCGGCATCACTTCGGGCTTTCCCCACACAAGCTGACGTACATGCTGTGATACAAATAGAATACTGTTCAAAGCATCCTAAACCAAACTCACTCACTCACTCTCTCATTTTGACCATATGTTTCAACTGTCTATGTGAACATGGTGGCGGCCTGTTAGACAGAATCATTTTTTAGTCACTGCTTTAAGGCAAATACAATTTTAACTCTGAAAGAAGGAGCCAACCAATTTGCTTCTCCCAATACATTTTTGGACGATATCCAGCTTGTCCAGCGAATGTTACCTTTTTCACATTGCTAGGGCTAGACATTTCAGGTCAGTCCCTAAGGAATCAGTAGTTTTCAATAGTTTTCCACACTTTAAAACTGTCTATTTATTCAGGGTGATTCATGATACCATGTGAAATACACTGTCAATTATGGCACTTTCACTAAATGCTTGTCAAAGCGTATGCAACACCAAACATTAACCAACAGGACAAAATCTTCCCTGGGTGTTGACCTGTGCTCAAAGGATGCAGTCTGTGGTATAAAGACAGAATTTGGCATCATCAGATCAATATGTTCATTCTCTGAAGAATTGCAGGGAAGTCTAATCAGTTTATTGAAAAACATCAAAGAAATTTAGGAAGAGAGAGAGAGAGAAAAAAAAGCTCAGAGTTATTTCCCCAAAGAAAGTATTCTTAATGCAACGTCCATGATAGTTCTGAAAGAATTATGTTTAATAAAAATAGTTGATCTGTATTAAAAGCACTCAGGCCCAAAAATTCAGGTCCATAGGTCGAAACAAAATATTAAAACTTAGAGATTTTCAAAAGGATATTTTTTATTTCCTCAAATTATTAAGCTGGTAGGAAAAGAGAATGTGGGATTGGGAGGGATCGGGAAGAAACAAGCTTACAGTTACCTCCCTTCTGTTATATACACACAAGTTCCTTCCCAGTATGTGACACCTTCGTTACACTCACGCCAACATCGCTGCCATCGGTGTGGGAGTGGCCATTACAAGAATCTTGAAATTTGCCCTCTCAAATTAAATGTAGTAACATTTATACTTTTGTTTATATTATGTCTTTGGGAATGCCAGCATATTGAATTTTGAAAAGGTTTATGACTGACCATATTTTCCAGATGAATTTAACTTTTTGTTTGTTTGATGAGATTGGTTCGAGATGGCAGACGAATGGAAAAACACAAACTTCCCCCTTACATTTTTACTATACCAATTACATGATAGTTGAAATGAAATAGAAATTTCATCACTTGTTTGTAAACATAATGGTCAGTCAGTTGGAGTATAACTCTAAGCATGGTTGTAGCCACCTATCACAGTGAGGTGATAGTATAAAGAGCTCCACAAACGGGCTATTGCTGTGAGAAGCTTGATATACACAGATCTGTCGCGATGGTTACTTTACTTTACTTTACTTTACTTTATACTGATGACGACAATAAATAAGATGTTGTTTTTTTTACATGTTGCTTATTTCAGGTCGGCTGAAAAATAAAAAACACTGCCTTTATTTTCTTTTACAATGTTTTCATTAGGGCTGGGACAGGTAACTCGGGCACTTGGGCCGGGTGGGTATTGAGTAGGACCTGGGTACCCACAGGACTCCCCGGACCCGTGGTCAGTCACGTGATATATTGTTTAATGACACAAATTCACTATATAACTACATGGTTACACGACAATTTTAAGTCCCTAATGTTCGCATTTCTTCATGAATATAAAGACGGCCCTTCTGACATTTATGTTTGAACAAACCTAAAACTTCAGTCAACTTCAGTGTATGCATGACCACATCGTTTAATACATGTATCTAAATACATTTTGCCAGGGCTACGGTCAAACTATTCCCAATCAGACATCATGTACCTATCTCTTGACACCAACAGCGGGTATCCGGGTAGGGTCTGGTAATAGGGGTGTGGGTACCCGGGTAGTAAATTTGGACTCGTCCCAGCCCGAGTTTTCATATTTAAATTTTTAGGAGTCAGTGGATTCTAAAACCAGGTTAAAAAAGAGTTTAACCTCAGATATCAAAGTTTTACCTTAACATTCAGACTGATTTCAGTGGATACAAAAGAGACAGAGGAGGATAACGTCCATAAGGTAACTTAACAAAGCAACAGGAGCAAACAAATTGATCATCTGTAATTAAAGTCTATATATATACCTTGATTGAAAAGAAAATTTAATAGACTCTCCCCCCAAAAAATGCACAGGTGTACCATAAATGTTGAATTAAGTTCATGTAAATTGAAATTATGAAATAATTGTTTTCCACCACAAATCACATTGAACGTTAGTTCATAATCATAACCAATCACCAAAACACACCACATGATGAAACATTAACCCTAAACACGTCAATTTCCCAAATGAGTAGAAATTTCAAGTGGAAAAGGATCACAATGCATGATGCATGTGCATGGGGAAGTTGTGTTCCCAGATGAGTGGTTACATATAACGGGATGACACAGGGTACAGAGAATTCACCTTTTGGTTTTTTTCTGAGACATTCGATATGACAAGATTGCGTACAGAAGACTGAAATATCGCCATTGGACGTCTAGAGGCCGGAGAATCACAATCATCCATTGCACGTCATTTCAATGTTTAAACCATAGCACTGTTTCACGCCTCTGGAGGCATCACCAACAACTCGAATCCACCCGCGACCGTCCTCGAACTGGTAGGCCAAACATCACAACAGCAGCGCAGGGTCATTACATCCGGGTGCAACAGGTCAGTCCCAGCAACTGAAACTGCAGGAAATGTCCCAGATCTACGGAGAGTGTCTGCACAGACAATACAAAATCGCCCACAAGAAAGTGGACTTTGTGCAAGAAGACCTTATGTTGGACCTGTGCTGCAATGTCATCATCGCCTGTCATGTTGTTCATTGGTGCAGAAACATCAAAAGATGGAATTGGGGTAACTGGCAAAGAATTTGGTTCAGCGATGAATCATGTTTCCTGTTGCAACATCTTGACGGTAGAATCCGAGTCCACAGACGACAAAATGAGCGTGACGCCCATAACTGTGCTGTTGAAGTGAACAGATTTGGAGGGGGAAGTGTGATGATGTGGGCGGAAATTTCCTACAACCGCAGAACTTAGAACCGACTTAGTTCATGTGCAAGGGAATCTAACTGCCCTTTGTTAGAGGGAGGAAAACCTACACCTTCTTCCAGTTATTAATCGACAGAGACAGATTTTTCAACAGGACAATGCCAGGCCCCACACAGCACTCATAACCATGGACTTCTTCACCAATCAGAACATCACAGTGCTTCAATTTCTGTCTAAATCCCCGGAGTTAAACCCCATTGAGCACTTATGGGATGATCTCGATCGACGAGTCTTGCGACATCAACCACTACCCCAAACACTGCAACAACTTTGTCCAGCATTACAGGAGGAATGGGCTAGAATACCCCTGGCAGGGACATAAGGACTTATACTGTCAAGGCCCAGGAGGTGCCAAGAAGTGCTACAAGCTAACGGTGGCCACAACAGACACATAACATCAAAGCCGCTGTCTTGTGCAGTGTTACCGTTTGTGGTGATTATGAGTTATGTCATTTGGTGCAGCTGACCAGTGACTCTAATCATGGGATATTTTTACATCTGTGTGATTCATTTTCACTTTGTTATCTTCATTCATAATAAATGTTTTCTGTTCTAAGATTCACCCCTGTGCGTTTTATTTTTGGGAGAGTATATATTACCTTGGTACTAAACGAGAAAATATTTTGGAGTACACTTAGGTATGGTTTTGGTACAAAACAATGGCAAGAAACATCTGGGTACAACTCAATAGATTATTGTGTACCCAGGGTACACTTCGATGGTGAAGAAGAAGAGTGACCTTATCATCGAAGTAAACATCTGCAAGCTGAAAAGGTTACATTGGGTAATTATGCAGTGACACAATACCTGCATTCTTTTTATTTTTCATAAGTATTTGAATACAAGTGTAGGAAATCACGAAATTTAGGGTAATCACATACAGTAAGGGACATCGTTGGCTAAAAATAACTGTGTAATGGTGCTATATTTGGCCTAATTTACATAAACAAGCAGCTTATCTGGAGCTGTGGCAAGTAGCTATCAGCTCTGTATTTATATGCTACCATCAGAGAAAAGGAAAAGTGCAGATGTGCACACCATGCACCCAGAGAACCCCATGCTCTAGTGCTCGATACAAAGTGCTGCTCTTCATCGTAGAGGAACTTGGTAAACTTATATAAAAACTTTTAAAAACATTATCGCCACTTTAAATGCTTCAACTTTCTCAAGCACAACAATTCTTCCAACTCACCCCAGAGTAGCTAGATATGTGACCCAAGGAAAAAGATGGCTAGCTGACTTCATCTGTTATTATCAGATAAATTTGATATTCTGGTACAGCTTTTGATAAAATGTAGAGCAATAAGAAGTATCATGCCAAATTAGAAAACAATCGATTCAGGACTGGGAAAGATGGTGAAAACTCATATTTTCTGCTGAAACAAAATGTCTGTTTTGGTAACAAAATAAGAAAACTTGAAACTGAAACCCGTTGTCTTATAAGACGTGGAAAGCCAGAACTGACAAATTCACAGAGACATTGGAAAGAAACTGACATTAGATCCTTTAGCATTGCGGCGTTACAGAATGGATGTGAAAACATTAAGCCCTTCTACTTTGGTCTGGATTATACAACTGCTTTAGGCCTTAAAAACTAGCTGGGATCAGTTACATAGGATTTAAAAGTAGGGGTGGTCTTGGAGCAGGTATCAAAATTCTTTTCAAGAAAAAACAGCTGAAGTACCGTATTTGGCGTAATAAGCGCCCAGGGCGCTCTCAAAATTAGAAATAGGGGGCTCTTTTCCGAATATTATTTTGGTGTTAACAACAGCGTTGAAAGATACAGATATATTTTTCCAGAATTTAATTGCCCATAATTGAGGGTGCATATTACACACGAGTGCGGATTATACACGAATAAATAGGTCTTGTGTACACTGATCATTTGGAAGGGGTGCTATTTAGGATTGTTCACTAGCCAATATATTAGCAAATATCGCCGTGGGTGCTTATTAGAGCGGGGCGCTTATTTCGTTGAATACGGTATAGGATAAGGCCATAATATAGTTTTTCTGCAAAACGTACACAGTATATATCCTGATGAAAATGAATAAGGGAAGACCTAGTTTTAGACACAGTAAAATGATATGCTACCATGGGTTCCCAGCCCTGTCTACCAAATAAGCATTGGAAACAATGCACACAAACACACGCCAAAATTTAATTCTAACATATGTTGAATTTGTAAGCATGTTATTTCAAATGTACTGACAGTAAAGCTTATTTCCCTCTAGTTTTCATTGTTCCCTTATTCATGACCATCAGTATATCCAAAACAATACTATTATTTTAGAAGAGCAAACAGTTTATAATACAGATATTTAAAGGTGAAACTATTTCTCCAATGATCAAATATTCTTAAGAAGCATAATGAAAGTAAAATAATCTCAAAACAAGGATCGAACAATCATAATCACTTTGCCCAAGGTAAATATAAACTTTCCAAGGATAAACTTAATAGATACATGTGTTATTCATGATACAATGACCGAAAGCAATTCTTAAATGTGTTCTACAGGTAAAAATCAATTATCAAGGGAATTTCCAGTTTCTAATTTAGTTGTATCCATGTTTGTGTCAGAGTAAAAGTATATAAAGATTAATAGTTGGGAATCCAGCATCAAGAGTAGATGCTCTCTCTCTCTTCTCTCTCTTCTCTTATCCATTGCTTGGAATTCCCAATTCACAGCTGCTTGCAAGATTGTCTAGCACTGGCAATAGATCCTAAATTGAATTCAGGACAATTCAATTTCACAAATTTGAATAACAGATTAGAATGCCTGATGCACAGTAGGTCAGAAGTCGCTTGATAATTTAGTTTAGATTAACTCTCAAATTAGGCAGCTAAAACCTATGAAGAAGCTTATTTAAACATTCTGAACTGGGCTCAGAATCTCTACATCTTGGTAGAAATTTAAGCCTCGGTCATGGACATCTTCCACTTCGGTCAATGTTGGGGTAAAGTCTTGGTCAAAGACATCTTCCAGTTTGGTCAATGATGGAGGAAAGCCAAGGGTCATGGACATCTTCCACTTAAAGTAAATAAGAAAACGTACAACTTTTTGGTTAACAACTTCTGGTTTATTACATCAGCGACATTTCAATGTATTCTTACACCGTTCTTAAGCTGGAATGAATACCTGCCATTCCACATGAGAACGGTGTACGAATCTATGTCAAAAAGTCGCTAATACAATAAACCAGAAGTTGTTATCCATGAAGTTGTACGTTTTCTTAAACATAGAAGTGTTTTGTCAAATCACTTGCACACAACAGAGGTAATAACAAAGTTCTCACTGATGAATAGTTTAGTGCAAATACACCTTCTTATTTCTCTTATCTTTCCTTTCCCTGTTCTTCCGAGTTTGAAAATCGTACTTATTTGTTTTCAATACTTTCATACAGCATCTTCTTACTTTGGTCATGTGTACCAATCCATTTCATCTTTGAACAAGCATGAAATACTCACATCCCCCGCCAATATGACATGTCGGGTTGTGTGCAATGTAAATGGCCTAATTGCAGCACTAAAAAAAGTTATTACTGGTGTTGTTTTTCCATCTGCAGTTTATGATAGAATATGTAACTGAATTTGTAATGAGTAAGGATGAGACATATGGACGAACAACTTCTTTATTACAATAAGGAGCAATGGTTTTGGTGAAGGTTCTGACACCATTATCAAGCAAGTGAAGTACAGAGTATGGTTGACAAGAATATATAGTGTTTATACAGTTGAGTAGGTTTAAGATCAGTTACACTGTTGTATTTGTAATGAGTTGTGTTTCTGCATGAAGTTAGTCAGTGAATGCAACAACTGTGTCCATGACACTTTTGGAGGAACATACACTCAAGCAATGCAGAACTTACCAACAAGAAAGGAAATGTATTTATTACTGTGAGATGGCATTATGTGCCAAGTTTGGGGAAGAAATATGGTACGGTTTTCAAGATCTGCTGCGGAAACGAGGACTACCGCCATTTTCAGTCTAAATAAAAGTTGCTGCCATGGAAACTCGAAAAAATAATTTTTTTAAAAATCCCAAACTATCAAAAGGCACCAGTTCACCACTAGACCTATCTATGTGCGAAGTTTGATGAAGAATTATAAGTACGGTTTTCAAGATCTGCTCCGGAAACTAGGACTACCGCCATTTTCAGTCTAAATCAAAGTCGTTGCCATGGAAACTCGAAAAAAATAAATAATTTATATCCTAAACTATCAAAAGGCACCAGGTCACCACTAGATCTATCTATGTGCCAAGTTTGGTGAAGAAATATGGTACGTTTTTCAAGATCTGCTCTGGAAACGAGGACTACCGCCATTTTCAGTCTAAATCAAAGTCGTTGCCATGGAAACTAAAAAAATAATATATTTTTTTAAATCCCAAAATATCAAAAGGCACCAGTTCATCACTTGACCTATCTATGTGCCAAGTTTGGTGAAGAAATATGGTACGGTTTTCAAGATCTGCTCCGGAAACGAAATGTGACGGGCGGACGGACGGAAGGACGGCACCCATTTCTATATCCCCCTTCCACTTCGTGGCGGGGGATAATAAAGTATCACTAATCAGTGATAGAAGGACAATTCACGCCACTTTTTTTTATTCCACGATTATCAGGACACAACGGTGGACTCCACACACTCATATGCACTGGACAACCATATCCACTGGACACCATATTCACTGAGCAGATGGTGGCAAGAAATGTTTTATTTAATTGTCAGTTTTTCTAAACCTAAGATAAGTAAACTTACATTTATACTGTCACATCAATTAACCTCCTTGTCGAGCTTTTAAACATTTCTTTTTGTAATCACATAAACCACACTGTCAGTTTTACAAGCATTGAGCCAGCAGCTCTTCAGCACCTTCATCAAGTTATCCTTTTGTAAACCTATTTCTCTAGGTCAGTGTTGAGGGTCAATATATCCTTCAAGAAACAACCAACAACATCCGAGGATGTTCCATCATGTCAACGCGGACAAACATTCTTGTCAGTTGAGAAATGAATTGTTGAAAAACAGTAAAGACTTGTCTTGAGGTTATGTACCAGTTGTGTTACACTGAAAACATATTATGGTTTTGTCTGCATAGAAGACAGTACACAATATGAATGATACTCTCAACAACAATTTCAAGATAGAAAAAACCTTTCCATTTTTTTATTTCCTACAAGGAAGATGTTATTGCTATACAGATCATCCTGAATTTTGCAAAAATTAGATATATAACAATTCTGTCCAAATGAAAATATACTTATTCTGAACATTTTACAATATGAATAACCCTGACAAAAAAATCTTGGCAACAATTTCCTAGATAAAAATATTTTAACATTTTCCTATGATTATTTAGCTTTAAATTTTAAATGTCATTATTTAACAGATGATCCTCCACTTTGCAAGAGTTAAAAAAACAAAAATTCTGTCCATTTTAAAATA